>NW_024545601.1:0-600000 GCF_018152505.1 Drosophila elegans | reverse complement strand
CAAGCCGAAAAATGACGTCACTCATTACAATGTGGCGTGACATGGAAAAAGAAGAAACAGCCACTTCTGTGGTACTTGGGCATCTGGCGAATCAAGAGCGTCGATTGCAGCGAGTAGCGTATACTGCAACTATTAAAAGTATACTGCAAACCGAGCTGCAAGTTTTTTTACTGGACAAAAAGCGATTAAATTTTTCAAATAAGGAGCCCAGTGCAAAGCGTGCAAAGTTTTCTGGAATAACATGTCTGACTTGCGGCATGCTTGGGCACAAAAAAGCTGAATGTAAAATGAGAAAGCAGTTTTTCACTGAAGAGAAACGTCGACCAGATCAGGGGTGGTTACACGTACTAAAACCGAAGTAACTTGTTACCGTTGTCATGAGCCTGGGCACATTTCAACTCAATGCCCCAAGAACGTTGCTGGAGGAGAGACTGGTACTCGCAAGCATAAGAGAGTTGAGTTATGTACAGCGGAGGAGCCGAAAGCGCTCATGATGCAACGAGGTGAGAATTTTCCAATCACTTTTGATTCTGGAGCAGAGTGCTCTTTGGTTAAAGAGTTTACATCACATAAACTGACTGGCAAGAGATCTCACAGTGTCGTATCATTAAGTGGTATAGGCTACGGTAACTTGAATGACGATTGTACGAAAAACGAAATTGTAATGGGGCGTGAGATTTTAGCCCAGGGATATTCAGCAATAATATCAAGCAAAGGCGTAGAATTAACTAAAGATAAAACAATTAACATTTGTGCTGTTTCCGACAGTGAATATAACTTTGATCAAGTAGAAACCGTTTTGTATGGCGCACAAAAAAAAATCATTTAATACAGTTGCTAAAAAAACACTCAAAGTTGTTCGGGGAACTCCTCTCACTCGTGTAAGCACTAGTGAAATGATCATTCGTCTAAGTTACCTGACAAAGACAGTTCCAGGGCGTCCATATCGATTCAGTCCCAGCGAAAGGGAAATAATAAGAGAACAAATTGCAGAGTTAATTGAGCATAAAGTAATCAGACCTAGCTGTTCCTCTTATGCCAGTCCCGCACTGTTGGTAAAAAAAAGGATCTGCTAGGCTTTGCGTAGATTATCGTGAACTCAATAGAAACACAGTTTCTGAAAAATTTCTATTGCCGTTAATATCTGATCAGATTGATAGATTGCGGGGACCCAAGCATTTCCCTTGTTTATACATGGCGTGCGGATATTATCACTGCTCCTTCGGTATTTCAAAGAGCAGTGATGTAAGCATAAGGCGAGCTAGCACACTCATTTGCGATTGTGTATATGGATACATAGATGATATAATGATTGTGGCATCCACTAAGGAAGAAGCATTTGAGAGACTGAAATTGTATTAAAGGTTTTAATAAAAACTGGTTTTTCGCTTAATGTATAAAAATGTTCCTTCTTAAGAGAAACTGTTCAGTATTTTGGGGTACGAAGTACCCAATTTGCGCAAGTTTGAGGCGGTTTGTGCCTTACCGCCACCTAAGTCCGTTTTTACATTACGTCAATATATAGGATTAGCTTCATATTTTCGCCAGCTCATTTAATGCTTTTCTCACGTTATGAAGCCTCTGTATTCTCTCACACCTGAGAAAACTAATTTTGTTTGGAAAAGTGAGCATGAGGTTATCCGTTAGCACATTATTAAAATTCTCACAAGCATCCCAGTTTTAACAATATTTGATCCAACATTTCCTATAGATTTGCATACGGATGCGAGCGTCATTGGTTATGGCGCCATACTCTTGCATTGTACTGCAAGCAAACCGTATGTGGAGTACTTCAAAAAGCTACAAGCCCTTGCGAGTTAATATACACATCGAACGAATTAGAAAATCTTGCGGTTGTCAACGCTGTTAAGTATTTTTACTTTCTGTTCGGTAAAAAGTTTGTTATTTTTACTGATTGCCATTCGTTGAAAGCATCCAGAGCAAAAATTGAATTATCATCTGGAGTATACCGTTGGTGGGTCTTATACAGACAACAGCTCTCATCTGGAGAGAGAGCTGGATTCAAGCAGAACAGTAGCGTGATCAGGACGTTTTGAATACAATTAAAAAACTGAACTGAAACCCAGAGCTTTCAGGTGGTCCATTATTAATCAAGTTTATTAGTCTATTCTACACTTAGGCTGGAAAAAGACACACGACAAGGTGTATGAACTTTATTGGTTCCCAGGAATGTCAAAGTACGTTAAAAAATTTGTAGAAAACTGTATAACCTGCAGAGTGACCAAATTTCAAGCTGAATTGCACTTAATCCCGAAAGTCAGTATACCGTGGCAAACATTGCATATAGACATCACAAGGAAACTAAGTGGCAAGAATGATCGTAAAGAGTACATTATAGTTCAGATTGATGGCTTTACAATATATGTTTACCTGTATCATACTTTCAAATTAGATGCAAACAGTTTCATCGAGGCTTTAAAATCGTCCATTGCATTGTTCGGCGTACGTAATCGCCTAGTTGGCTGATCAGGGCCGATGTTTTACAGGATCAAAATTTGTTCAGTTCTGCGACTCACAGAAAGTGCAGCTGTAGCTAGTCGCGCCAATGGACAGGTCGAAAGAGTAATGAGTAAATTAAAGAATTTATTGCGGTGATAGGTCATGGAAGGATGCTTAAGGTGAAGTACCGCTTACACTGAACTGTACTATTAATCGAGTTACAAAATCTAGTCCTTTAGAGCTATTAATTGGCAAGCGCTCACGACATCTAAGTTTAGTACCTATTTGTGACGAGGAGAGTGAAGTTGACTTAAGTAAACAGAGAACGGAAGCTTGTAAGGATGCTCTCTGGCCGGGGTACAGATCTCAGTCAGATCCAGGAGTCCTTTACAAGAAATTTGTAAATCACCGAAACACCGGACTAGAGAGTATCATTCAACGAGTGAATGAGTCGTTTGGGGAGTCACACCGAAGGTTCTCATAGACGCCGGGAGAGAGAGAGTTGGTGTCGGAGTTGGTCACGCCGTACCTTGCTCCTGGGTTAAAAATTCCACGGGCTGGACCTTAGGGCGAGGCCAAGCCAGGCAAACAGTTTTCGCGAGTATGGGGACGCCGGATAGTCCCGCTGATCACTTCCGCGATTGGGACACGTAAGTCGCTTTCCGCGTGTCGCAGGCCAAAAATTCACCGGGCTGGACCTTGGGGCGAGGCCAAGCCAGACGAACTGTTTCGCGAGTATGGGGATGCCGGGTAGTCCCGCTGATCACTTCCGCGATTGGGACACGTAAGTCGCTTTCCGCGTGTCGCAGGCCAAAAATTCACCGAGCTGGACCTTCAGACGAGACCAAGCTAGGATACTATTTCGCGAGAGTAGGGCCGGGGGGTTGCGTCGCGCGCAAGTCGTTCTCGATGTATCGGATGCCAAAAATCCACCGGGCTGGACCTTCGGGCGAGGCCAAGCCGGATAGGATTTGTCGGACACGAGGGGGGATTGGAGGAGAAAGGATGGCGGTACGATTGACCAGTCGGGAATGATGTCCGCGCGCAGGTCACATGCACTACGAAGAGGAAAGCTATTGTACTAGACCAGACGGGCCGGGTGTCCACGTGTCGGTCGCATGCGCTACGAGGAGGAAAACTAGGGTGCTAGACCAGACGGGCCGGGTGTCCACGTACAGGTCACATGCACTACGAGGAGGGGAATCTAAGGTACTAGACCGAACGGGATGGGTGTCCACGTCGGGTCTCAAATGCTACGATATGGGGAACCAAGATACTGGACCAGACGGGCCGGGTGTCCACGTACAGGTCCCAAATACTACGGGGAGTGAGGTTAAGATACTAGACCGGACGGGACGGATGTCCACATACAGGCCCCATGCACTACGAGGGAGGGGGGAATCTAAGATACTAGACCGAACGGGATGGGTGTCCACGTCGGGTCTCAAATGCTACGATATGGGGAACCAAGATACTGGACCAGACGGGCCGGGTGTCCACGTACAGGTCCCAAATACTACGGGGAGTGAGGTTAAGATACTAGACCGGACGGGACGGATGTCCACGTACAGGCCCCATGCACTACGAGGGAGGGGGGAATCTAAGATACTAGACCGAACGGGATGGGTGTCCACGTCGGGTCTCAAATGCTACGATGTGGGGAACCAAGATACTGGACCAGACGGGCCGGGTGTCCACGTACAGGTCCCAAATACTACGGGGAGTGAGGTTAGGATACCAGACCGGACGGGACGGATGTCCACGTACAGGTCACATGCACTACGAGGAAGGGAGCTAGGCTACTATAAATAAAAAGAATCACGATCATGGAATTTACTTTGTTTTATTATTCTATTTTATTATTATTATTATTATCTTTTTATTTATCTACTGTCTTCCTACGAGTCCGCTACACCGTCTTTGTTTGACGGATAGGAATTTTGCATACACTAACCTCAAAACAATCACTCGTCCACTTCTTCACGAACCGCGTGCCTTCGCGCGGTCGAGGCGTAACTCGAATTATCCGGCAAGCGAATTAAGGGAGGCGCGTCTGCTCCGTTCTACTTTTCCGGCACGAGAGCCCCTTATTCATTTGTTGCGCGCGGTCGAGGCGTTACTCGAATTACACGGAAAATTACTGCGGGAGACACGTCCGCCCCGTCTTACCATTCCGACACAAGAGAGCCCTCGCTCGATCGGTGTGTGACCACCTTCCCCACGCTCCCTTTTTCCCGCTTTCGGGATTTCTAGTATATTTCTTAATTTCTAGTATTTTCTGTACTCACTAAATACCTGCTGGCGTTGCCACTCGGGTTCGGAACTTAGCTTAACTACGGCTTAATATTCAGTTTCAACTTAATATCTATTATTCATTATGTGTCACTTACACCTATAACTTACATACTACTAACTTAATATTCACGATCAGTCGCTTATACCTATAACCTTACATATTACTATTCAAAAATTGTATCGTACACCTAAGTGTGTACGTTACACCCCCCCCTTCCTTCCCGTGGCGCGATAAAAAAGGCGCCCGTCGCCGGTAAACTAACCTTCGAATTCCCTACGTGACGGCGTAGCTAACAAAGGACTCGGTCTTAATCTATTACAATGGTTATACAAGGCTTATACAATGGTTACTAGACTAGTTATACTAGTTATACTATTCTGCGGCTGTATGCCGCTTACTGTATCGGGTCGTTCGATCCGACAATACTATCGTCGATCCTATCCGGAGGGGCTTCTGCGTAATACGGTTTGAGCTGGGATATGTTGGCGATGCGTCGCCGTCGATCTCCGGGACGTTGCAGGCGTACCAAGTTCGGAGATGTGAATTTTGTAACGGTATAAGGGCCGTCATACTTGGGAGCAAGTTTGGCGGCGAATCCCTCGGCCGCTTTCGATAAGGGATGCTGACGCAGCCAAACTTGACCGCCGAGCGTGGGTCTCCATTCTCGCCTTCGTAGGTTATAATGTCTCGCCTGGTCTTGAGACGCTCGCTGAAGATTCGCTCGTACGATATCGAAGATGCCTTTGAGGTGAGACGCCTTGTCTTCAGGACCTGTATGCACGACCGCCGATCCGGGGGTGAGTTCATCATACAGCATCGCAGGCAAGCGTGGTTCCCGTCCTTGAGTTAGGAACGCGGGACTATACCCCGTCGAATCCGATACACTGCTATTGATCGCGAGGGATATCTCTGGCAGCATATTATCCCACGAACTCTGGTCGCCTTCCGACAGCTGGGATATCAGCGTCTTCACAGTGCGGTTGGTCCTTTCTGTGGGATTCTCTTGTGGACAATATGGAGCCGTGTACTGGACTTCTACGCCGAGCTTGGTGAAATAGTCTTTCAGGACCCGGCTTGTGAACTGGGTTCCATTGTCGCACACGAACTTCCGGGGAATGCCCACTCGTGCAAGTATACGTTCCCGAAACGCTTTCTGCACTTGAGCTGCGGTGGCTTTCCGGAGTGGTATCAGTTCTACCCATTTCGAAAATACGTCGTGAAACACCAGAAGCATGGTATTACCTTGTTTTGACCGGGGTAGCGGGCCTACAAAATCCGCGCAGAGAATGTCGAAAGGTTCGCTGACAACCCGGGTTAGCATCTTACCTGCCGCTTTGGTTTGTTCCGACTTAAACTTTTGACAAGATTCACAATGGCGAACATGGCGTTTCGCGTCGCGATACATACCGGGCCAGAAATACCTCTGGGTCAGACGCGTAATTGTTTTTCGGACTCCCAAGTGTCCTGCGGTCGGGGAATCGTGACATTCACGTAAGACGCGGTTTCTACGAGAAGTTGGCACACAGAGCTTCCACGGGAAGTAGTCCTCATCGTCAGCTCGGTAACCCATGTTCCTGTAGAGCTGGTCGTTTTCGATCATGTAGTCAGCGAATTTCTCGGGTTCCTCCTGTATTTGCTCCTTCATCCTTTTGATCCAGTCGCAGTGGTCCTCGAGTTCGACAGCACCCTGCAGTATCTCACAAGGCTGTCGAGAAAGTGCGTCGGCCACGACGTTCAATTTACCTCGTCGATAGCGTACGTCGAATTGGAATTGCTGCAATTCTAGCGCCCAACGCGCTATTCGGCCAGAAGGGCTCTCAATAGAATTTAGCCACTTTAGAGCTAGATGGTCAGTAACGACCTCGAATCGGTACCCTTCCAGGTAGCACCGCATCTTCCTGATTGCCCAGATTATGGCCAGACACTCTTTCTCCGTGGTAGTGTAATTTTGTTCCGCGGTGGTTAATCGGCGACTAGCGTATGCGATGACCTTCTCTTGACTTTCGGAGCCCTGTGATAAAACTACGCCCAAGCCGACGTCACTCGCGTCTGTTTGCAAAATGAACTTCTGGTCGAAATCCGGACAGCCTAATACGGGAGCAGTAGTCAGGCATCTTTTAATTTCTTCCAAGGCGGCTTGCTGTTCTGGTCCCCAGGTCCACTTCCGTCCTTTCTTTAGTAGCGCGGTCATCGGTTGCACGATAGTCGCGAAGCTAGGGACAAATCGCCGATACCACGATGCCATCCCGATCCATTGGCGGAGTTCCTTTAAGTTAGAGGGGGTCTTCAACCCGTTGATCGCAGACACCTTCTCGGGGTCAGTCTGAATTCCGTCACTGCTGATGACGTGGCCGAGGTAGACGAGTTTCTGCTTGAAGAAGCAACACTTCTTTGGATTTATCCTTAAATTCGCGGCCCGCAATCTGCGGAAAACTTCCGAGAGATGAGTAAAGTGCTGGTCTTCTGTCGCGCTTATGATAATAATATCATCTAGGTAAGCGAAGGCGACCGGTTCCATTTCCACGCCGATTACACTATCCAGAGCGCGTTGAAACGTGGCGCTGGCAGAATGCAACCCGAAGGGCATGACCTTCCATTGATACAATCCTCTCCCAGGGACCGTGAACGCTGTATATTGGCGACTATCCCTAGCCATGGGAATTTGCCAATAGCCGTGTTTCAAGTCCAACGTGGAGATATATCGGACGTGGCGTAATTTTTCCTAAATGTGATTGATTCTCGGGACTGGGTAGGCGTCGGGCACTGAGTGTGCGTTTAACTGACGGTAATCTATACACATGCGCCAATCGCCAGTTTTCTTCTTGACCAATACGATGGGAGCGCTGTGTGGGCTTCTGGAGGGTTCGATGGCCCCGTCACGGAGCAGTTCGTCTACTTGGGCATCGATGACATGTTGCATCGCGGGGTTCCGGGGATAATATCTTTGTTTTACGGGCTTGTCGTCGCGCATGACGATGGTGTGCTCGGCGACGTGAGACACCCCGTGCAGTTTCTCGAATAAGGCCAGTTCCCGATCGATGAAGCTTTGTTGCGCCGGACTCAACAATGTGCTCTGTCGCTGTTCTTCGTCTTCTACCGTCCCCATCCTAATGGGCGCACCGGCATTGATGTTCGGGGTTATAGTTCGCGTAGGAATAGGACTGGGTATCTCTGCTTCTTCTGGCCTGGCAGTTCCCAAATGGGCACCAACCACAACAGGGTGTACCGTTTTCTCCTGGTTGCCCCGCGCCTTTATAAGTACTGGCTGTAAAAAATGGTCTCCCGCCGCTTGGGCTTCATTTTGCAAGTCGAGGGTAGCTCGACCGCATCGCATCTGAGTTCCCGCTACTTTGAGGAAGTCCCTTCCAAGTATTATACGATCTAACATGGTGGGCATTACTAACATGGGTAAGAGCACCGTAGTGCCGGCCAACGTAACCGAGGTTCGCCAGAGTTTTGTCACATCCAGACATGACCGATCGGCCAACGCTATTCTAGTGACTAGCGGCCAGTCGAGAAAAACTTTCACTGACGAAACTCCTCGATGCCCCTGTATCGATGGTGGCGTCCACACGTTGTCCTCCGACTTCTATCGCTGCTGTGATGAGCCCGTCGTGTAATCTCAACGTGGGTTTTACTGGGGTCGGGTTGCTGCTCCGTTCGTCTCCGCCGCACCCGGGTTCCGGCGGAGGCGTTCTCCGTTTCCCGACACATTTCGACGGCAACATTCTATCGTTAAAACTCGTGGTCGCCCACAGTCCCAACAGAAATCCCGACGTGGATTGGGGCAGTTCCTTTGAAGATGTCCGTTCTCTCCACAGCGATTACAAGCCCGCCTTATATCTACTCGAGACGTTCCTTGACCGATCATCCGATGGGTCACATGTCCTGTCTGCGTTGAATTCACCGGATTCCGGAATGGGTTCGGCGATCGGCGAAGTTGAGGTTCTTCTTGCTTCCTGTCCATGGTTGTTTTTGGCTCTCGTCGAGTCGTCTCGAGTTGTTTGACACTCTCATATTCTGTGGCCATATGAGTCAATTGTGTCAAAGTCGCGAATTCACTGCGTTTAATATACAGTCGGTATTCTGGAGCCATGTTTTCATATGCCCGGTACAATTCTTCCTCTTCTCGATAACCGGCTTGCTGCATCTTGGTTCTGAGCTCGATCAAGTAGGTCTTGAAAGGCTCTCCTCTCCGCTGCACGTGGGTCCGTATCTCATCTTCCAACCGCTCGAAATATCGAGGTGGTAGGAAGAAGTCAAGGAATTCCCTCCTGAAAGTTCCCCATGAGGCCGACTGTAGGTGGCTCGTGCGAAACCATCGTGCCGCCGGGCCCTCCAAGATCTCGGACACAACGCGGGGTACCTCCTCTGGATTTATCCTGTAAGTCGTCATCTTTTCCTCGAGCCCGGCGATGAGAGTCAACGGATCTGAACTCCCATCGAACCGTAAATTCCATTTGTGCATCTTCTCGGGGAGCAGATGTTGAGTTGGAGCCGTGCTGCTCCGTGTGTCTTGTCCTTGTAGATTGGCGGGTAAGCGGGCGTCTACCGGTGGCATCCAGCTACCGTGCGTCGATCCTGGGTGGATCCCTCGATGGCGGGCTGGTGTCCCGATCGATGTGGCTCCGGTCGTCATGGGAATGGTGAGGGATTCTGCGAACTGTCCCGTCTCACCGTTCCTGCCTGTAGGGTTCGGACTTGGGGCCCGGCTACTATATTGCACCTGCAACTGAGCCAGTCGGTCCCACACACTTTGTGGGAACGACCCTGTGTTGACGAGGTTGGCGAATGCCTTCCTGGTCTCCTCGACGGTTCCGTCGGTTTTAAAACCAAACTCCAGGGCGAGAGCGCTGAGTTCGTCTTTTCGGCGAGCGTATATCCAGCGGACTCCTATACCTGGATTCTTAACAAAATCGGCTTCTTCGTACTCACCGTCAGATTCCTTAGGGTTACTCATCATTGGTTATCCTCTTCGATTTAGTTTGGCGTGAACTTCCTTCTCAAGTCTTCTAGATCCTTCCGGAGTCGGTTCGGGTGACTCTACCCTTCCTTCCTTCTTCAGTGGGTCTTTAAGCCACTTGGGTGATTCTCTAGCTAGTCTCGGAGTCCCTGTTCGGGCGCCACTTGTAAGGATGCTCTCTGGCCGGGGTACAGATCTCAGTCAGATCCAGGAGTCCTTTACAAGAAATTTGTAAATCACCGAAACACCGGACTAGAGAGTATCATTCAACGAGTGAATGAGTCGTTTGGGGAGTCACACCGAAGGTTCTCATAGACGCCGGGAGAGAGAGAGTTGGTGTCGGAGTTGGTCACGCCGTACCTTGCTCCTGGGTTAAAAATTCCACGGGCTGGACCTTAGGGCGAGGCCAAGCCAGGCAAACAGTTTTCGCGAGTATGGGGACGCCGGATAGTCCCGCTGATCACTTCCGCGATTGGGACACGTAAGTCGCTTTCCGCGTGTCGCAGGCCAAAAATTCACCGGGCTGGACCTTGGGGCGAGGCCAAGCCAGACGAACGGTTTCGCGAGTATGGGGATGCCGGGTAGTCCCGCTGATCACTTCCGCGATTGGGACACGTAAGTCGCTTTCCGCGTGTCGCAGGCCAAAAATTCACCGAGCTGGACCTTCAGACGAGACCAAGCTAGGATACTATTTCGCGAGAGTAGGGCCGGGGGGTTGCGTCGCGCGCAAGTCGTTCTCGATGTATCGGATGCCAAAAATCCACCGGGCTGGACCTTCGGGCGAGGCCAAGCCGGATAGGATTTGTCGGACACGAGGGGGATTGGAGAAGAAAGGATGGCGGTACGATTGACCAGTCGGGAATGATGTCCGCGCGCAGGTCACATGCACTACGAAGAGGAAAGCTATTGTACTAGACCAGACGGGCCGGGTGTCCACGTGTCGGTCGCATGCGCTACGAGGAGGAAAACTAGGGTGCTAGACCAGACGGGCCGGGTCACATGCACTACGAGGAAGGGAGCTAGGCTACTATAAATAAAAAGAATCACGATCATGGAATTTACTTTGTTTTATTATTCTATTTTATTATTATTATTATTATCTTTTTATTTATCTACTGTCTTCCTACGAGTCCGCTACACCGTCTTTGTTTGACGGATAGGAATTTTGCATACACTAACCTCAAAACAATCACTCGTCCACTTCTTCACGAACCGCGTGCCTTCGCGCGGTCGAGGCGTAACTCGAATTATCCGGCAAGCGAATTAAGGGAGGCGCGTCCGCTCCGTTCTACTTTTCCGGCACGAGAGCCCCTTATTCATTTGTTGCGCGCGGTCCAGGCGTTACTCGAATTACACGGAAAATTACTGCGGGAGACACGTCCGCCCCGTCTTACCATTCCGACACAAGAGAGCCCTCGCTCGATCGGTGTGTGACCACCTTCCCCACGCTCCCTTTTTCCCGCTTTCGGGATTTCTAGTATATTTCTTAATTTCTAGTATTTTCTGTACTCACTAAATACCTGCTGGCGTTGCCACTCGGGTTCGGAACTTAGCTTAATTACGGCTTAATATTCAGTTTCAACTTAATATCTATTATTCATTATGTGTCACTTACACCTATAACTTACATACTACTAACTTAATATTCACGATCAGTCGCTTATACCTATAACCTTACATATTACTATTCAAAAATTGTATCGTACACCTAAGTGTGTACGTTACAAGCTGAAAAGAATATTAAAAGCGTAGCACAATATGATAAAACAAGATTCGACACTGGCAAAGCCAAAAGTTGTTAAGTTTTCCGAAGGAGATTATGTCCTTCCTAAGAATATTGAGCGACAACAAAATAAATTAGACACAAAGATTTGGGGACCTTTCGTGGTGACAGAAGTATTAGACGGTGATCGATACCAGCTAAAATCTTTGACGACTAAAAGACAATATAAATATCCCCACGAGAGCTTACGTAGAGGGTACCAAAGGGCAGGTACCGTGCGAGCTCGACATTGATGTAGATGAATTAGGTTCACTTGATGTAGCGGTCGGGGACCGTGGTGACCAATGTGGCATTGGTGCGAATGAAACGGATGAAACAGACCGTGAAGACTAGTTTGGCACTAGCAATGTTTAATACGGATGAAAAAGACCGTTGAAGACCAGTGTGGCACTGGGAGAAGAATAAGACAGTCGAGAAGGACTGTAGTGGATGGTGTGGCACCAGCGTTAGTGAAAGACCAGTGTGGCACTGGCGTGTTGTAATGTCGAATAGTCGATGTTTTGTAACGGTACCTCGCCCCGAGGTTAAGTTATTAAGGATAGATACTTATGTGAAAAAGAAAAAGAACAAAAATAATTGAAAAATTATAACTAAAGGTTAAGCAATTCTTGTTAAATAAATGTGGAAATTAAAGTTGTGGACGTTTCTACTTCGCATTTCAAGTGGACGTGCAAGTTGTCGGAATGGCCGTTGTAAAGACAGATATTTCCTGTATCACATGATAGTGCATGGATGGGTGGGGGGTTGGCGGATTTCTGCCCGTGGTAGTTGCTGGTTGAGAATGGCGACTCGCTGGGTTCTTTTTTCTACAAGGTTTTATTTTAGGTAACTTTCACTATATGGCTTCGTAATTAGAACTAACTAACTCTACTTAAATCTAATGCTTGGAGAGCGGGGGTGGAGACTGTTAACAGACCGAGAGCGAGATGAGATTTCATCTGGACATAACTGCTCTTGACTGTTAACGAATAATATCGACAGTGGCCCCTCCTTGGCGCGGACGTTCTCCCCCCCTTGCGACGATAAACGTAGCAACCAAATTTCCACACGCCTGGCGCCTTAAGATTGTCTACATGATCCCAAGACAATCCAGCCGAACACAGTGCTTTGTGCGACAGGCAGCCCCTCATCCAGATTTAGGAAACCGGGTTGGATGACATCACGATAAACGTCAGAGCCCAACACCAGGGATATCGTCGCCGGGCGATGAAACTGTTTATCAGCAAGACGGATATCGTTAAACCGAGCGTTAACATCGTCGGCTAGTGCACGGATTGGAGTGCGAGTGGAGAAGTTGGGGCTGACCTTAAGCACCACGTCGATTTTGAAGGTGCCTGTCCGTGACCATATAGTCGCCGAACAGACCGTCTCGTCTCCGACGCTTGTCGTGGGGAGACGGAACGCCGCAGCAAGCGATCTATCGATGGTGCTCACCGGGGAGCACGGGTCGATCAGGTCACCCGTCTCGTATTTGTTGGTTCCTGTGTCGAGTACCACGATGGCCGTCGGGATGATTTGCACACTCTGATGCTGCAACAGAGAGCCACAGATGGAGCTGCAGTTGGCGCTTCGGCCTGGTCGGAATGACGGGAATGATTCCGCAAGCTGGGCGTTGGACCCCGAGAGCGTGAGCCGGAAGCTGATGGTCGTGATGAAGTTACCGAAAGTCGCATTGGAGAAATTGACTGGCGTCGCGATCTGGAAGACTCGGGCATATGGAGCAACGTGTGGTGGTCCTGCCCACATTTTTTGCACGGGTCTCCGCTGCGACATACTTCTTCGGAATGCTGGTGAGCCAGGCAATTAGCGCAGTATTTGTTAATGATAACTGCGTGGAGCCGCTTCTCAGTACTGAGCCTCAGAAACCTGTTGCATTTCCGTAGCGGATGGATTCCCCGACAGACTCGGCAGCGGTAGGATCGAGTACTTTGGGAACGTCTGTCGTCCAGAGTTTGGGCCCTGCGAGGACATGGAGCCATGGTTTTAATGCTTTAATATATAAAAAAAAAGATGAATGATAAGTATATTTAGTGTCATTTGAGAACGAATATTGAAACATGAGGACAGAAGGCACTATTTTGGAAGTACTTAGGCTGCATTGGCCTCCATAGGAAGAATTACTAGCTTATGGACGGTACGTTTAATAATTCCTCGAGCGGTACGGATTTCTACTACGCGAACTCTACTACCGGCCCCTGGAAAGACAGATACAACTCTGCCGAGCCGCCAGTCGTTTGATGGCATATTGTCTTCTTTGACGACCAAAATATCATCGACTTGTATATCTTTGGAAGGGTTCTGCCACTTATTGCGCTTGTGCAGTTCTTTCAAATATTCCTCTTTCCATCGCGCACTGAACTGCTGATGCAGGGCCTTTAAACGTTGCCAGCGATTTATAATCGACTTATAGTCGCCCTTAATTTCGGGCTCAGCTGTGGAAAGCAGCGGACCCCCAATCAGAAAGTGGCCTGGCGTTAACGCCAACAAATCAGAAGGTTTTTCGGACATGGGAGACAGTGGCCTGGAATAAAGGCACGCTTCAACTTTGGCAAGAAGGGTAGAGAGCTCTTCAAACGTGTACTTCCGACTTGACGTCGACTTGTAGAAAAGTGTTTTAAAGCTTTTCACTCCAGCCTCCCACAGTCCTCCCATATGTGGAGCTCCTGGTGGAATGAAACGCCACATAAGTCCCTGATGGCTATAGGCATCAGTCACAGACTCCTTGATCGCTTGCATAAAATCACGAGAGAGTAGAGTCGCTGCCCCCACAAAGGTTTTGCCATTATCCGAATGAACCCGCTGAAGACAACCTCTCCTCGCTACGAATCGGGCAAATGCCGCGAGGAACTTCTCGGTTGTGAGGTCGGAAGTGGGCTTTAAATGGATCGCCTTTGTAGAGAAACACACAAACACGCAAACATATCCCTTGGTAATGAGGCATGCTCTACCTGTATAGTTTTTTATTTGAAATGGGCCTGCATAATCAATACCAGTATAAGTAGACGGCCTGGAAAAGGAAACTGTATCGGTCGGAAGATCGCCCATTAATTGCGTCTGTAAACTCTTCTTGAAAATAGTGCACACATTACAGGAGTTTAGCACAGCTTTTACCAGATTCTTGAGTTTAGGATTCCAATACTTCGATCGAATGAGGCGTACCACTAGTTGGTTGCCGCCATGCAGGGTAATCTGGTGTGAAAAAGGGACGAGCAGACGAGAAAGCCTACAGTTATATGGCAGTATAATAGGATGGCGCTCGTCATACTGAAGTGCTGTTGAGGCAGTAATGCGACCACATGCCCTTAACAGGCCGTGTTGGTCTAGGAATGGAAACAGGTTGGCTATCGGGCTGGACACTGGAATTGGACGCTTATCGTTTAGGAATTTAAGCTCTTGGGTATATTCCTCACGCTGATCATATAGAATAAGGGCCCCTCGGCTTCTTGCGGCAGCGTTGAATGAACCATAACACGTACGCAAGGACCCGCAGAGCCTTGTCCAACTTGGAGAATCGTTCCAGAAAATCGTCGGATAGGACCTTTGCGTAATTGTAACTGGAGTCGCAAGCCCCTGGGTTGGCCACTTGCCTTTTGGCTGTTATAACCAGTCCGGTCCTTCCCACCAGAGTTGGCTATGAACCAGATCCCGCAGCGAAACGCCGCGGCTGGATAGGTCCGCGGAATTGTACTCAGATCGCACATGCGCCCAATGCTCAGCGCTCCTCACCTGAGTAATCTTGGTCACTCGGTTGGCTACAAACGTGGCCCAGTGGCATGCCGGTTTGTTCAACCATGCGAGGACGATGGTGGAATCAGTCCAGCAGAAAATGTCGGAATTGGAAATGGCATATTCGGAAGGATAGCTGCGATCATTTCTGACAACAACAATGCCCCACACAGCTCGAGTCGGGTCTTGGCGGTAAGCAGATGTGTCATAATATTATGTCCTACTTCAACCCGCAAGTATATTGCGGCCCCATAAGACTTCTGCGACGCATCACAAAACCCATGATGCTCGACCTTCACCTGTGGCTGGAAACCAACCCACCAGGAATACGGATTTGCTTGAAATCGGAATAGCTGCGCAAAAACTCTTGCCATCTTTGATTCATTTCTGTGGGGATATTTTCATTCCAGCCCAACTCTTGCAACCAAATTTCTTGCATAACCACCCCGCGGGGTCAAAAAGTTTCGCGATTTGGAAAAGAACCTCTCTCTTCGTATACGTAGATTCAATCGAAACTAGCGGTGGAACAAAATAAAACTCGTCCGAGGTCGCATTCCACCGAACACCAACTGTTTTGGTAGTGCTTTCGGAATTGATATCATCAATTGTGGAGTAGGTGCTCGTTAGGGATATCTTCGAGTATGCTATTCTGATTAGCTGTCCACTTTCTCAACGGGAACCCGGCGAGGTTAAAAGCGTGGCAAAGCTCGATGATAGCAAGTCGAGCCTCTTGTATGCAATTGGCCCCTGCCAGAACGTCGTCTACATACATAAAATGCCGAATAATATTGCTTGCTTTAGGAAACTCCGTTTCTACATCGTCTGCCAATTGTTGGAGTACGCGAAGTGCCAGAAACGGTGCACAGTTGACACCAAAGGTGACGGTTTTTAGCTCGAAATCGCTTACTTGTCCTTCTTTATTTCGGAATAAAATTCTTGGGAACGGCGTGTGCTTGAAATCGATTGGTGGTGGTGCTCTCGGGTTTGATCCCAGCATGTTGTGGAAGATAATAGTTTGGAGTATCGTAAGACGGGGGAACTTCTCTCATGTGACCCAGATCCAAATACTCTTGAATGACTGAGACATATTGCTCTTTTAGTAGAAAGACTCTTTTCAAACGGTTTTCGTTCCTAAGAAGCTGAGCTAGGGCAATGGATCGCGAGTGCCCCAATTTGGATCCGATTTTTTACCACGTTTTTCCCGCTTGCGTCTCTAGTGGTGGTTTGGAGAAAATTGCTCTCGCATTAGGAACCGGATTCCTTTACCCTCTTTGTTGGTATATTCTCCACCTCCCAAAACTAAGTGAGAAGTTTTTCTAAGACCCTGTCACTCGTTTCGGTTAACTGGGTCGTGAAAGCTGCTACCCGCTTTTGGACTGATGCGTTGGACACTGGGCCGGTAAGCACACAGCCGAAATTAGTTTCCTGTCCTAGCAGAGAGCCGCAAATGTTGGTGCGCGTGCCGCTCAGCAACACGGACGGTAAGATGTCCGCTCCGATCAGAACATCTCTCTGTGAACTCTCTAAAAATGTTGGATCTGCCAGGGGGATGGCCGGTAAATCAACCAGCGCATCTCGTGGAATTGGGTACGACGGAAGCATTCCAGTATTCCAGTTCGGGCAAAACGTAAGCTGTGGTTTCTAGCTGAAGGTCTGGCATATCAGAGGCTCGAATAGAAAAATGGCAGAGCCTGGTCGCCTGAGCGGAAACGGTTTGATTTCAGCCCGAAACTTGAGTTTGGATAAGGCGGAATGGAAGCTTAATCAGATTGAACAGGCGTTCCGAAATAAACGTTGATTCAGAACACGAGTCTATTAGAGCAGGAGTCCTGTAGTTCCTTCCCAAGTGGCATATATCAATAATGGCCGTGCCTAGCGAAACCGCTCTAGCAGCGGTTGCGAAATAGTTCTGCACACTGGGCGGATTTCTAGACCGTTGGCGGCCCCTTGCACCGCTGGATTTTGAGGTCTTGCAGAGGAACTAATTGCGGAAGTTTACCCACGGGAAATGGGCTAGTACATTCACGTAGCTGGTGTCCTCTTGCGAAGCAATTAAGGCAAAGCTGCTTTTTTTTTATGTAGATTGTTCGCGCATCCACAGACATCTGGAGAAAACGCTGGCATAAGCGCACTGGATGACTCTTTTGAGCCAAGATCGCCATTCTTTGGTTTAGTAACTACCTTGGCTTCGAAGGAGTTGAGCTTCCTGGGAACGGGTTGATTCTTAGCGTTAGAGTGATTGCTGTGGCTGGGTTTCATATCCTCAATCGCCTCTAGTGTTCGGTATCGTTCGCTAAGAAATGTATTCATTTCATCCCAGGTCGAAAAGTCGGACTTGGATGAAAGGGACTGCTCCCATAAGGAAAGGGTCAGTTTCGGCAATCTACTGGCGCACAGGAATACCAGGAGACAGTCCCAGTTCTCTGTGGAAATGTTGGAATGAGCCAGCGCTATCAAACACCCTTGGATTGTGCTCTGTGCCTGGCCAGATTCGGGATTTACGGAACCCAAATTAAAAAAGGAGTATGAATTGGTTATTTACAAGCAGTCTCTTATTTTCCCATGCTGAATCGAAACCCTCATTTGTAAGAGGGGATTTGGTTACGATTGACTTAGCCTTACCGCTAGTTTTAGCGTTGAGATGGAAAAGTTTTTCGACCGATGTCAACCTAGGATTGTTGACATAAACTGCGGTAAAATGTTGGCCATTTCAAATATTCTCCTTCGAAAACCTCAGTATCGCATGGCGGTAGTCGGCAACCGGACGAAAACGGAATGGGTAGGGTGTTGGAATTGGCGTTGGCCGTTTGAGTTTTCCCTCGCTCAATTTGTTCACTGAGTTTCGCGGTACAGGATTCGTAAACTTCATAGCAGTACTCATATTTGGCTTGGAGAAGTTCTAACATTGCATGCGCCTCCCCGCCCCCCGCAAGAATTGCGTCTGAACACACTTCGTACTGGCTCTCTACCCTGTCCCATAATGCCTTGATTTGATCACGTCGAACTTGGCACGTGTGGACCGAAGGGTCTGAAGCCCCTGAAACGTATATTCTGGCTTCAAATGTGCTCTGACGGTCAGAAATGGGAATAAATTTGTCTAAAACTGCGTCGCGTTGGGCCATCTTTACGCTCGATCGCGTGACTTTTATCTGTGGAACTACAGGAGCGTTTAAGGAGCTGTCCCTTTTTTGCGTTGGAGCTGTCCCTTTTCGGTTCTTGACACGCGAGGGGACGCTGATCGTGGTCGCTCTAAGCTTACCCGCGGGGTTGTCTTCAAATTTTTCTTATCCCTTATGGGCATGCTAGAATATGGATCAGGAAATTGCCCCTATTTGCCGTAAATAAAGATATATATATATATATATATATGTAATATCCTATTTATTATTTTATTATGCTTTGTTTGCCCTCAAGTTACTTTAGTTGTTTATTATTGCTTGAGTTATTAATAAAATAAAATAATAATCAATAATATTAATATATGCCAATATATGGCGTGTTATATGTGACGGAATGAATGGAAAGTAACAATAAACCTTTTGAAAATACCCACTGTCCCAAGCGGAATTGGCTGCTAAAGCTTTGGATATATATGTATATATGTTTAATGTTGTTTATGTAAACAAATACTTCAGAAAGATATAAATTAATTTGAAATGTGTATGATCCATTGCGTTTATTTGTTAACACACATAAACGGCTGGGATACAAACGTATTGTATTTTGTTTTCGTATATGTGCATCACCGAGAGCTGGATCCAAGCAGAACAGCAGCGTGATCAGGACGTTTTGAATACAATTAAAAAACTGAATGAAGGCGAACTTTCTGAAGATTAAGTTACAACTTATGCGATGAGGGCCAACGTGTTATACAGAAAGATTCAAAGAAACTGCAGAACTCGTTGTCTACCAGTTCTACCCAGAGCTTTCAGGTGGTCCATTATTAATCAAGTTCATGAGTCTATTCTACCGAGAGCTGGATCCAAGCAGAACAGCAGCGTGATCAGGACAATTAAAAAACTGAATGAAGGCGAACTTTCAGAAGATTTGGAATCAACTTATGAGATGAGGGCCAACGTATTATACAGAAAGATTCAAAGAAACTACAGAACTCGTTATCTACCAGTTATACCCAGAGCTTTCAGGTGTTCCATTATTAATCAAGTTTATTAGTCTATTCTACACTTAGACACTCGACACGGTAGATGAACATTATTGGTTCGCAGGAATGTTAAAGTTTGTTCGAAAATTTTTAGAAAACTGTATAACCTGCAGAGTGACAAAATCGACATCGGAAAAAACTCAAGCTGAATTAAACTCAAACCCAAAAGTCAGTATACCGTAACACGTTGCATATAGACATCACAGGAAAACTAAGTGTCAAGAATAATCGTAAATGCTACATTATAGTTCAGATATGTTTACCTGTATCATACTTTCAAATTAGATGCAAACAGTTGCATTGATTCTTTAAAATCGTTCATTGCTTTGTTCGGCGTACCTAATCGTCTAGTGGCTGTTTTACCGAATCAAAATTTGTTGAGTTCTGCGCCTCACAGAAAGTGCAGCTTCACTTAATAGCAACCGATGCCAGTAGCGCCAATGGACAGGTCGAAAGAGTAATGAGTACATTAAAGAATTTATTGACGGTTGTCGAGTCCAGTGGTCGGTCATGGCAGGAATTGTAGTCTATTCCTTTAGAGCTATTAATTGACATTAACATCGTCATTAACTAAATGGAACATTTCCGTCGATCATAGCATTAAACATTAATACTAACATTGTTTAAATAATATTTTGATGATAATAATTTAATAATTTGAATTGTACCAATACAATTGTACAATTACAATTGTTAAAAACAATTAAAATAACACTGCGAATCAATAAAAAATATATCAACCAAAGATCATTTAAAACAAGTGTCCTAAAAAGTGTTAACAAAACAAAAGTCAAACAGCTGTTTTTGTTACCGCCGCGTATGCAGGCACCATCCGCTCGCAAAACAACAACAAAAGCTAATGTAGTTTGAAGTTTTCACAACCACCTAAGAGCAGTCGGAGTTTTAAGTGGCACGACTGCTATATGCCCTGTTCCCATCTCAAAGGACTGATTTCTAATAAATGGAATACAAGTAAAGACACGACTATTTTTCGTTTGTATTTATAATCTTTACTTATTGGAATTACTCCCGTTCGTTGATTGGCAGTAATTAGGAATCCGTTTGGATAACTATAGTTTTATTTTACTCCCGTATATTGTTATTTAATTTATCCGGGAATCCGTATGGATTCTTTTCGAGTCTGTTAACAACTAATTAATGCTAACTTAAGTGTTCTCAAAGAAAGCCCGACGTCGGCAGAGTGCTGACCTTGTACTTCGCATTTGTTGCATAGCCCGCTGCATTACTTTACCGCTTTGGTCAGTGTGGGACCGCTAACTTAGCGCCTCGAGTCCGGTGCATTTCCGTACCACTCAGCGAGTCGGGTTTTGTATTTCATTCTTACAGACTGCTGATTTGGATAATTGCATCCGGTCTTGCGACACCTTTGGGTTCCGTGCTAACGACTTCCTCCTTTATGTTAAGGACGTTCTCGGACTTCTTCAGAGTAGATTTTAGTGCATCTGTCAAGTTGCTCTGGCGTCTACGAACGCAACGTCGATGGAGTTGATAGGTGACGAACAGACTAGTTAAGAGTGGCTTCGTTAGAATTTCTTCTTTAAGACTCTCGATGTGTTGAAGATTTTTCAGGCTTAGCTCGTGAAGGAAAGGCAGGCTCAGCTGCTCTTTGTGGCCCGTGCTATTAATGTGGGTCACCATCGATACTGCAGGTTTCTTCTTCAGTATGCCATAGTGGTTTTTTAAAAGGGTCTTGTTTACCATAACGTAGTCGTCGAAGGTTACCAGATATGTGCCCCTATTAAGGTTTTTAGGGCTGTCAACGAGTTGGAGTTTCGCAGCAGCATCGTTAATAATTAGTATTCCGTCGCCGATAGTTGTTATTGGACTGAGGTGGCCTGGAATGGTGCTGCACTTGGTGACGACTCCGGAAACTAATTCTTGGGCGCATGACGAGGAATTGGATTTTCTGCAGAACGATGTTCCAATTGTAGCGTCACAATGGTGGATGACAAACGTCTTTCTACCACAATTAGCGACAAAATAGTCCTCCCCAAAGTCTAGAATCCTATTACTATATTGTGTTGGGTAAAGATAAATTTTCTTACATACTAAATTAGGCTTAGGGTATTTTATGATTATTTTGAAATGCTTTTATCTGGGATACTTCAAAAGATCGGTAATGCTAAAATTTGTGAGCCTTTCGTGATTAATTTCTTTGTTATCAATTTCATTCAGAATTGCTGGGTTTATTAAGTTTACTTTTGCCTATGTTATTGAGAATATTAAACTAGGGACTATTTGTCTCATGTGGTCCTGTGTAAAAGCGTCGAATGTAGCCTTTGTTTCGAATGCGTAAAGTTCATATGAAGTAATATTAGTGGAGTGTCCGAGATACCCAAATTCCTCCCAAATTCCTCCCAAATTCCTCCCAAATTTAAAATTAGGTCTAGAAGAATCGTTATTTTAAATTGTCCTTGGACCAACAATTCTCCTTGACCTAATTTTTAATTTAGATTTTTGTTCTTTCCTTCTTTCTTATTTTAAGTTAACGCTTTTGGACTTTTATTCTTGATATGGCCTTTTCGATGACCACTGCCTTAAAAATAAATGACTATTCAAATTGGCAGTTCGTAATGAATGGCATTAACGACATCAGATTTCACTACGTCTAATAGTGTTGCTAGAAGAGTTACACGGTCGGAAAAACGAATAATTTGTGGGTTTTTTCTTTGAATAGAATAAAGGTTTTCGTAAATGGGAAGTCTGCTTCTTCAATGATAATCTGATTACGGATTCAATATACTGGTTTGTCTATTGACTCTATAGTGAATCTTCGCTATGAATGGTAGCGATATCAGATTCGGAGTTGTTCTGTTAGGGATTCGCGTTTTGTCGTGAGAGGGCATCGGCTACAACATTTTGTTTGCCTGGTTTATAGAAAATGTTTGCGTTATGGTCGTCAATAAGATAATATTTCCAGCTTTTTATAAGGGCATTCGTATTTTTTTCGGATACTGCATACGTCAGAGGTTGATGGTCAGTATAAATGTTTAATTTTCTTACACCATGCAAATAATTTCTCAGGTTTTAAAGCGCAAATACAATGGCTAGAAGTTCGCGCTTATTAGTTGCGAAATGCATTTCGTTTTCACGGATTGCTCTGGAGATCCAGGTTATTGGACGATTTTCCTGTGACAACATAGTCCCAAAGCTGAATTTGCTGAATTCGGGGTATGCTAGAATTACATCTTTTGACGCTAGAAGGTTAAAAGTTTTCAAATGATTCATGTTGTTTGGGGGATAGCTCCATTTTGATATTTTTTGATTGATTTGCGCTTACTTTACAATTTTCGCCTTTTAAGATCTCCGTTAGGAGTCTTGCGATTGTGGCAAATCTTATTATAAAACATCTATAACAGCTGCAGTGACCCAAAAATGATCTTAGGCTATAAAGTGAAGTAGGTGCTTGGAAGGCTTCGATTGCCTTTACTTTATCTGGGGACGTTGTAAGTCCTGCGCAAGACACAATTAATCCCAAGTAATCTACGCTCCTTTTGAAGAACTTAGACTTTTCCTGAGATACCCTCATGCCACCTTTATATAAGCTTTTAGGAACCCAGTTTATGTCCCTAATATGATCTTCTTTAGTTTTAGAAAAGATGATTACATCATCGACGTACACGTAGCATGTCTTTGATATTTGTTCCCCGTAGGACATCGTCGATTGCCCTTTGGAAAATGCTGGGTGCATTCTTGAGTCCAAAAGGTAATCTACAGAACTCATATTTTACGTTATTAACAGAGAAGGCGGTTTTCTCCGTATCTATCTCTGCCAACTCGATTTGGTGAAAATCTGATTCAAGGTCCAATGTTGTAAAATACTTGGTATTCTAGGGTATTTATCGACAATCGTTTTCTGATTCTTCTTGTTGACACTTTCATCGTGGCCTTCTTTATCAACAACCCACACAAAATTTTTTTAAGGTGATCGTGATTTACTGATGATACCGTCTGCTAGAAGTTTTTTAACCTCTGCATTGACAAAATCAGATACGCCCATTGGGTAAGGTTATAGCTTAGAAAACACGGGTTCCCCGTCAGAGCGGATAGTTGCTATTGTGTTTATATTATATGGTAGGACTTGATAAGGGTCAGCGAATGCCCAAGCCCTCTTAGTGTTCATTAAATTAAATTCTTTTCTAACCGTTATGGGGACATCATCGACATTTAAAGTTATAAAATTAACATCCTTGTATTTAGCAAATTGTAAATCTTCCGATCCTGAATTATGTACAATCCTACCGGTACTAAGGTCAACTTTGATTAAATGCCATCAAAAATGCCATCGAATTCCTTAAGGTTCTCAAAAGTATAAAAAAAACGAATTTTCGTTAAATAGGTTTATTTTACATTTTATTTCCATTTTAGTGGAGCCATAAAGGGATGAGACCATAAAAGAATCATCCACGTTTTTTATGTGTGTCAAACCAGGCAAAGGTTTTATGTAGTTTTTCGATGCACCTGTATCTTTTAAAAGTCGAATCATTTTCCCCGCTATCCTTCGGCTTATATACGGAAGCAGGGACTCCCCTCCAACAATTACAGTCTTCGGTTGTGAGTAAATCATCCTCGAGTTCCTCTATATTGTCTTGAGCCTGTATCTCATAGTCTTCGGTGTATTCCTGTTCCTGAGTTGTGGTATTTACCTATTGTCTGTTACTCAGGACATTTCCCTTATATCAACTTCCATTGGTTCTGGTACTTATTGACCCTGATTTTTATGTGTAAAATTTCGGTGCCTGTATCAAGCGTTTTCTGGGTTAAAATGTGGTTGTTTAGAACTCTGAGCTTGCCGCCAGTTAGTATTTTTAATTGGAGGTTTTCCCAGTTTTTCGTCAGCGTGTCTTGCAAAGATGGCTGCAAGTACACTGCGTTCATGGCTTGACTGTGCCTCTTGTGCCAATGCGAGGGCAGTGCTAACCTTCATATATTTTAATATATTAATATTCATATTTTTGTCATAACTTTAAATACGTCCATATCCTTTGGGTAACAAGTTTGAAAAGTAGCAAAAGATATTCATGATGTGTCGAAACGAAATAAACGCACACATGCTTCGGTGTATGAGAATGCTTGATCACGCATACATACAAATACCAATTCAAGCGCAGGGCAACCTTTCTCAAAATGCGCCTCTTTGCGACTGAACGATGAGAGAAGAAGAGTGAGAGAGCAAAAAACCCGAATGCACACAAAGCTCCGGGGCTTGCTGCTGAGAGCCTGCCGCTTAGAAAATGTTGTGTCCATTTTCGTTGTATGAAATTACCAGTCTATATGTTGTATAGTTAGTGGTACTAAAGGGTTTTTCAATAGAAGCGCTTCAACTTTTTTTTGAATAAAACACTTTTCAACTAACTTTTATTTTAATATCGAATTTGAACATATACATTTAATTATGAAACTCGATTTCTTTCGCATGACCATCGCGTGCACGTTTTACGAAGACCAATCGTTGAACCCAATTTGCAACCCCTTTTTCGCATAAATCGGTCGAAATTCCAGAAATTTCGCGTTCAATATTGGCTCTGAGCTCTTGCAACGTCGCCGGGTTATTGGCATAGACCAATGACTTCACGTAACCCCAAAGAAAATAGTCTAGAGGTGTCAAATCACACGAGCGCGGCTGCCACTCGACCGGTCCATTTCGCGAAATAACACGCTCATCGAACTTAGTTTTTAATATTGCGATTGTAGCGTGTGCTGTGTGGCATGTGGCCCCGTCCTGTTGAGCATCACTTCGAGCACTTCTTGCTCTCACGGGCACCGGAACATTATGTAGCGAAAACGTAGACTCAAATTTTGCCACTAGTCGGTCGATTGTCGAACGGGCTGGCTTGTTAAATGGACTGTAAAATGGCCGTAATGCTCTTAAAGTAGCAGCAACAGAACGATTATTTTGATAAAACGATTTTGCACTATTTGCAATCGCTGTTCAAGTGTGTAGCGTTCCAAGATGAAATGTATACTAATGAAGTTTCATATGTCAAGAGGCCAAGGAAAAACTTGGCATCGTTCGACGTCCCTATCGGAGAAAAGTTGAAGCGTACCTATTGAAAAACCCTTTAGTTACAGTGTTCTTATGAGTAAACAAATCTATGTAATCTATTTTGGGCATAACTGTATGTCAAAGCTACCAAGTGTCAATTGTTTTGGCTATTTTTGTTGTTGCACCAGCAACCTAATTTTCCATATTTAGATGTGAACAGAATACGTTTGCCGAGTTTAACAAAACATTTTTCTCTGAAGCAATGCAGACTCTTTCAAATAACTTCTCCCAATGATCTTTAAATAAATTTCATAAGCTCATCTTTACGGTAGACACATTCCGCCTTTGTTATCAGAAAGAATGAGCCGAAAAAAACGAGAGAAAAGCTTCCCGCTGCGTTTAGAAAAACCCTAATTTTGTACAGCAAAAAAACATGCGAGATTAAAAATATTAGTACAAACGAAACCTAAATGCATTTCGCTGAATATAACATTTCATAGATTTTTTTGCGAGTAATAAAAACTTCTTAATATTGTATTTCTATGACCTTTTTTGCTATAGAATTTCGTTAGTAGTGGTACTATCCCGGAAGACTAGCACAAAAAAAATGAACTTTTCAAACTTGTGGTTTCTTTGATTAAGGCAAGCAGTGGATTTGCTTCAGTGTGAAAATACAAATTAAATACAAATTATAATACTTAAAACTTAACTTACCACAAATTTTGGAAATCCAAAAAGTAATACAAAAAAATTAATGAAATCGCATAAAAATAATAATGTATAAACATCAGTTGATAATCGTGCTGTATGTCTTAAAGCTAAAAAAAACTTGTAGAATCCGGATAATAATCCTCCTTTTTGCCTATAAAAACATAAAATACATATATGTTATCAATTAACTATGTACATACGCCAAACGCTGCATTGTTCTACGATAATATTCCGATTCAATGTTTTGATACACATATTTGTTTTTCATACCCGGGCGGAGCACGTCTTCCATGTCCCTCTTGAACTCGGTTGTACTAGTAGGGTGTTTTTTGTTTGGTACGCCACCGGCTTCTTCCCTTAAAAATTATGCATCATTACTTTTATTAATATTAGTATTATTTTTTGGGGTCAAACTTTTAGTGCAAATTCTATGCGAACAAGGTTGCAAATTACAGATGATTGTATTAATTTGTCCAATAATAAGTTTGGTTCCCGTTTTTTTTTAAACAAAGACTACGAATTGACTAATGACAAAAACGGGAAACAAGCATGCGTTTCGCGTCTTCCACTATAAAATTACTCTGATATCAATTCCAATTGTTTCGCGCTTAACAATGATTCAATATGTTTTCTTCTCATTTTGGCAATAAAAAAAAATATTTTAATAAAACATGCTTTATATGTAAGCTAACACAGTTATTATCCATATCGTTATCGAATCGGATAGACGCACTTTTGTGAAGCCTTAACACCGAAAAATACCTTAAACACGGCTTAAAAAAAATAAAAACTGCTTACTACAGCAGCATAAATAAGAGGAAAACACATAAAAATTCATTTTGTCCGGAATAAATCGGTTCTAAGCTACAAAAATCGCTTCCAAATAAATCCACAATTTTAAGTGCAACAACAAATCATTATAGAAACAGTACATAACATATGTTATATAACACAAGAGCACAGAGACAAAACACTCAACATATCAAAACACTCAATCGAAAAACTCTCGTCACCAACACAACACCAACTCAACGAAGAATAAAAACAAAACAAAATATGGTTCTGCCAGAGGGAAAACGCTTGAAAGAAACCTCTGGCTCTAAGCGCGGGCGCCCCTCTGACGCTGCCAATGACACTGCCTCACATCTCTTATCGCGGCAATGAATAGCCGTTTCGATGAACAAGACCAGCTGATCAAGTCTACCATCCGTGAGGTCGAGGAGAGGATGCTTGAGGTTCTGAAGGAACGGCTCTTGGGTGTCACCACGGAGATGAAGCAGATGGCCGATCGCATGTTGCAGCTGGAGCAGGAGATTGAGGAGCTGCGCTCCCTAAAATCCTAAATTGGCACGGTGCAAGGTAAGCTTGACGCACAGCGTGCCGAAAGTGAGACGCTCGCAGCGCGTTTGCATGGCGTTCTTTTGGTGGAAGGAGAGAAACTAAGGTCGCTGTTGAACAAGCTCTGCTTTGCGACAAACCTTGTTCCGGCTCCGAGAGTCCGCGACATTTTTAGGGTCCGAAAATCGCAAGACGTGAAGTGCAGTGGAAGAGAGGACATTTACAGTATCCAGCAGCTTGATGAGCTCTCAGCGATCACGGCTGCTGAGTCTGCTCTCCCCCCTCTGGATCTAGCGCACTGGTTGCCGAAGTTACCCCTCGTGCTGCTCAAAATACCTTTCGTAAATAACATCTCTTATGCAGCTGACCTCTTTATTTTTATAGTTCTTAGGAGTAATTTAGGCTTTCTAGTGGTAACCTTTTTTCGTCTAAATCTAGCTTGTGACTTCTCAATTCATACAATATGTGCGTTTCCCAATTTACCTTATACCCCACTATTAATGCAGGTTAATACAAATAATGCAACAGCGAGCAGTCTGCTGAGAATTCTGTGTAAACAGAATGTTGGTCTGAAGATTGTCCACATAAATTCTCAAAACTTGGTCAGATAAATGGATGAGTTTAGGGAACTATTTGTAGGATCAAATGTTGATGTAGTATGTGTTTCAGAAACATGGTTTGTAAGTGGCTACAGAGACGTCCCTTTTAAATGTGATGACTACGTGTTGCATAGGTCCGACAGATTAAAACACGCAGGTGGTGTAGCGATTTTTGTAAGCAACAAATACACTTCGAAGCTTAGTAAATCAAACCCGATCGAAGGAAGAGTTGAGTTTGTGAAAGTCGTAGATCCCATCGAATGACCGAATATATTGATCTCTTAGAGTCCGTATCAGACATATCTGTGGCGTACGAAAACGTAATTCTGGTTGGAGATCTTAACAGCAACAAGATCAGAGAACAAAGTGTACAAAATGACTTTAACTCTCTTGGCCCAAACTTGGTAAACTGCCAACTACCTTCGCATTTCACAAGTACCTGTAGCTCTTTGTTAGATGTTTTCCTTATTAGTGAACCGTAAAAAATCCTTCTCCATGACCAGTTGTGTGTGCCAGTCTTCTCTAAACATGACTCGATATTTATGACATATGATTTTATTTAACTCCAACATTCGACGGTTGTTTAAACACTGTGTTCCATTAACACAAAAACCTGACGTACAGCCACGGTTTATTTTGGAAATTAAAAACAAATTCGCCTGCGGAATAATGACGCCCTCAATAAGACATTTTCAGAGGTTCCTTCCGTCATTCCTACACATAATTTGTACCTGAATTCTAAAACAGCATGTGATATTATTTTTAACTTTATGGGTGTACGTCCATGTGATGTCCTTGAATGTATACTTAAAGTAAAATCAAATGCAGAAGGCCTAGATAATGTTAGCCCCAAATTTATAAAAATGTTGCTCCCAAAACTAATTTGCTATATTACCCATATTTTTAATACAGTTTTTACCACGCCAATGTTTCCTGATTGCTGGAAAATGCAGATGCAAACTCACCTGGAGAACAATAATCTTCTAAGTTGCAAGCAATCAGGTTTCAAAAAGCACAGAAGTTTTACAACTGCCATTTTAAAGATATCCGAAGATATTCGCCAAAAAATCGATGATAGCAAAGTAATCCTCCTAACTCTTCTTGACTTTAGCAAAGCATTTGATTCGATAAACCACAAAATACTCTGCACAAAGATTCGTTCACTGTACAATTTCTCTTCAAGTGCAATAAACCTCATCCGAACATATCTTACAAACAGGGTGCAGGCCGTCGTCTCCGAGTCGCTAAAATCTTCATTTCTGCCTCTCAAACAAGGAGTCCCACAAGGCTCAGTTTTAGGTCCACAGCTGTTCTCGTTAAATGTAAATCATCTCCCTAAATGTATTTCTGTATGTAATGTGCACCTATATGCAGATGATGTTCAGCTATATGTTAGCCGTCCCCTAATTAAATTTGTGAGTGATTAGAATTAGCAACAATGAAATCAATCCATCCAAATCAAAATGCATACTAATTCATAAAAAATTCATTGACTTTAAAAAAATGTTGAAATATAATTTGTTAAACGGGTCACAAATCTGGGAATAGAATTTAATTCCACCTTAACGTGGGGTGACCATGTGAACAGGAAAAGCATATGACCTGCTCAGGCAGCTATCCTTAGCCAGAAACCTTATTCCACAGAATATCAGGATGCTTGTAGCGAAAACCTGCATAATTACAACTTTGTTTTACGGTATTGAAGTATTTGGATCCTTCGACGCAATATGCATGCGAAGACTAAAAGTTGCCTTCAACTCAATTGCGCGATATGTTTTTAATTTAAACCGCAGGGAGCACATAACATGTTACTTAAATAAAATTTTTGAACTAAGCTTTGAGCCATAGGTTAAGTTAAAAACCCTCTTATTTCTGCATAAAGTCCTGACTAAAAAAGAACCGCAGTACTTAATTAAACATGTGCAACGAGCTTCGTCTGCTAGAACAAACAACATTGTCTGCAAAAGATTAAAATTGGCAATGACGGAAAATCACTTTTTCATACAGACTGTTCGCTATTGGAATAACCTCCCAAACAATATAAAATGTATAAGAAATGAAACGCACTTTAAAAAACGAACTTATAAACTATTTAAAGGGCACAACCTAGTTCTTATTACTTTAATTTTAATTTATTGTTTTTAGTGTTAATCCCATTTTGTTTCTTATTTAATTCATTTCTTTATGTTACTCATGTCACCAAAACCTATTAAATGTATTAATCTGTAAATGTTAAACTGAGTATTGTATCGTAATGTAATGTAATTGTAGTTCTACTATTTAAATTTTATTTTACGAATCCCAAAGTATTTAAGTTTTAATGTAACAATCACAAAGATCGGGATACCAAAACAAATAAATTAAATTAAATTAAATTAAAAATCGAGTTAGAGTTTGACATTTCGAATGTGACTAAGAAATCGAGAACAAATATTGAGGAAATTGTTCCTAGTAATATATATGACTTGCCAACGCAACCAAAAATTCAGGTACCCACATTCTTGGGAGATTCAAAAAATTGGGACCTGTTTTATTAGTTATTTGATGAAATTGTTCATTTAAGAGAGGACCTAAGTCCTTCCTTAAAATTGAATTACCTCAAGGTCTCACTTAAGGGAGAAGCCAGAAATGTGGTTTCTCAATTAGTGCTGGGATCTGGGGAGAATTATGAGTCGGCTTGGGAACAATTAACCAAGCGGTAGGAATATAAAAGAATCATTTTTTTCGATCAATTAATTCGCCTTTTTCAGCTTCAAGTTTTAGATGTTGACTCAGTTAGGCAATTAAGAATATTTATTGACACAATAAATGAATTTTGGCACACATTATACAAATAGGCTCTGCAAATATATGTGATAGTTATGTGATAATGTGATAGTTGCTTGCTACAGCACTAAATCAAATGAAATCCACAAATGGAGGTTTTGAAACATTAAAAGCTTTGATAAACAATGGTTCATAAAGCACACTAATTTCGCAAAAATGTGCACAGGTTTTAAGTTCACCGAAAATTCGATTTCAAACGGAGATCAGGGGAGTGTCTTCCAGGGGGAAAGTGCATATCAAGGAAGAGGAAAAAAATCGTTTCAAATCTTTTGAGCAAAGGATTGAATATTTATAGATGAATGCAAAAAGATTCAATCCGGAGTCATAAGCCTATTAATAGACATAATTTATGGTCGAATTAATACTAACATATTAAAACCTAGTCAGGTAAAGGTGTTATTAAAAAAATAAAAGAAAGTTTGCTTGATATATTAGCTCTACCAGGGAAAAAACAGTTACAGAATTAAAAGAGGTTTATACTTTACTAACCGCTAGGGTCTTATTTGTGTATAAAAAGTTAAAAGTCAATGCGAAAATGCCTTTGCTTGTCATTATCCCAGTACCGGTTAAATTGGCTGACCGCATGATTACAGTGCAGATTCTCAGTATCTACCATTTTGAAACAGATGTTTATCATATAATAGCGGAAACGACTCTTAATATTGGTCTTTGAGAATGCCAGCACAACTGTTGTAAGCTTGGAGCTTCAAATTGTATATCTAAATAAACTATTGAGCCTAAGTCTTATTGGGTTGAGTTAGATAGAAAAATTAGTTGGCTGTTTAAGGTTCCAAGCAACACCAAGGCTCGAGTTCAATGCGACAACTCCAAATTAAAAACAATTGATTTACCAGAACAGGGAACTTTGATCATTACGCCCCGATTGCTCTGCTCGAACAGATAACAACATATTGGTTGATTATCACAGTATTCAGCTAGACGATCAAAAGACACTATCATAGTCATATGTAGATGATATAAAATAAATATCTGAAGTTGTTTGGAACCCGTTAGTTATACACAGAAGCTAAAATAACATTGGTTAGATTTTCATCATTTCACTGGTCATACATCGTTAATGTTGGGAATTGTAGTTATAATAATTTTAGCTGTATGTTTTATAAGAAAAATAAATGTACGAAGGCAATTACAAGCCAAAACCATACCTAGCGGCATGCTCGATATTTGAACATATAAATACTATTTTGAAACATAAAATAATATGTAATTGGAATACAAGTTAAGGTATAAAACTTTTGCTGTTGCAAAGGTGTTAAATGAATAAGTTAGCTGCAAAATAAAATATATCGAAAAATAAAGATACAGTCCACTATACGAATTTGCAATGCTAGTAAGATAAATATGTATATAATTTGTGTAATTAATATTTTATACACCTTATCTTGGGCCCTTGGCAGAATGTTCAGAAAAATACAAATAATCATAAAGTATAAGATTTTATGAGCTCTGTACATGACATGTAAATCGATTTTGAGCCATTAATTATGATCTCTTACTCAAACCCGACAATGGTGCAGTTCTTAAAACTTGTAATCTGTTAAAAGAATAAGAATCTTGAATCAGTTTTGATTCAGAACTCAATGTAGAAGATTGTTTTATTTATTAGGCGTCCTTAGCAATGAGTTTCAAGAAACCTTTTTGCCGACCTTTCCTTCAGAAATTATGCATTCAATCAAACTTTAAGCCACTTCAACTAGTTTTTTCGATAAGTAGGGTATATAAAAAGACATCTCAACTGCCTCTTATGTCATTCGTACCGATAATGTCCTTTGAAAATTTAATACTGTATGGTATTAACGACCCGAAAACTTCTGACTGCAGTTGTTCGACGATGATAAATTGCGAATTTGTGAAAACTATTTCGAAAGCGCGACGAAAAGGAGTGGCTACGATGTCGTTCGATTGATCACTGACTATTATATTTCAATAATTTCTCTTAGAACCCTTATGCTACGGTGGCGAGAGACGGGGCGAATTCGCAAGAGCGAACGGACGAAAGCTTTATTGGCTCCCGCTCTCGCCCTCAACTAGTGATTTTAATACAAGCGCCAAGTGCGCAAACACCGCCCCCTCTGAAGGGTCGACGTCCTTCAGCCCAGAACGGGCAACAGGGCCAGTCGGTGGACAGCTCGCCGATATTCCCCGTCCTGCGTCCTGACGTCCGCCACGCGAATCTTCCTATCGGCACCGGCATGCATCGCTACCACTCGTCCAATCCTCCACTGCTGGGGCGGAATATTGTCTTCTGCGGCGACGACGAGCGTTCCCACGACGAGGTTGGGCTCCCCCTGGTGCCACTTGGACCGCTGCTGGAGGCTGGAGATGTACTCCCGGGACCATCGCTGCCAAAACCTGTGCCTGAGAGACGAGACACCTAGCCATCGTCGCAAGCAGGTCAGGCTGATCTGGTCCGGGAGCGCCGCTGATGGTGGGGCCAGAAGAGGGCCGCCGATGAGCAGATGCCCGGGGGTCAGGGCCTCGCCGTCGTTCGGGTAGCTGCTTAGAGCGCCGAGGGGCCTGGAGTTGAGAACGGCCTCCACGCTGGTGAGCAGAGTTCCGAGCTCCTCCGCGGTCAAGAGGTCTTGGCCTACCGTCCGAAGGAACAGGTGCTTTGCAGACTTCACACCTGCCTCCCATAGTCCGCCGAAGTGCGGTGCTCTGGGCGGTATGAACGCAAACTCGCATCCTTTTTTTGATGCGAATGTTTCGATACCGCCCCCCTGCTCCTCCAGACGAGCTCGGAATTCTCTCATGTGGCGATCTGCGCCGACGAAATTGGTGGCGTTGTCGCACCACACCTTCTCCGGAATCCCGCGACGACTCACGAAATGCCAACAAGAACGCATCAGTAGCGAGCAGCTACAATATAGACATCATACAGCGTGCTCTATCAAAAATGCTGAGAACTATCACTAGGGCACCATGGTATTTTCGTAACCAAAACATTCACAGGGACCTTTCGTAACCAAAACATTCACAGGGACCTTGGCATTCTTGCAGTAAAAGACGAAATAGACAAACAAAAAGCGACCTACAATGAAAAACTCTCTGTCCACCCAAATCCTCTCGCCAGATGCTTGACTCGGGTTTCCAGCAAAACCCGCTGTTTGGCCCACCGTCACAACAACTCTATACACTATGTACAACTCATACCCAATCATTGACATTAAACCCAAACATGGGAACATTTCAAATACTAATCATTTATATTAGAAAATTATTCAAAGTCGCGCCTAAAGCCAACAACACGCAGTCACCCTTATTTGACGGAGTTATCGATCGCCGATAATGATCGCCCAACGACCATGTTATTCAAAGCGGGATTATCGTCATCATCTGATCTGCTCACACTAACAGACCCCTATATCAGCAGAGGCCCGGCCTCAGGCCAGTCACTTGCTTTCCGACGACTCTCGAGGAAACATCAACTAGGAGGACTACCCGGATAATACACAAGAGATCGGTTTCATAAATCGGCTCTTGGACCTGGTGAGGATCACAGACGCCCCGGCTTGGTTTCTTGGAAATTAGCCCATACCCGGTCGTGATCACTGAGACCGGCTCGGTTTTCGTAATTCCGGCCCATCTCAGTGAGTTCCCCCAGAAGTAACGTTTCCGGCTCCCGACCCCGAAACTATACGGAGTAGACGGCATGCGAAACTAACGATGTCCCATCCTGCAGAATCCCACTAGAAAAATCTAACTAGTTCGTTCCTCCCTACGACCCAAAACACTGCGAAACGCGGCCATCAAGCAGTTTGACACTCAACCAGATAATTATAGTTATAAACGTAGCCCTAATCCGCCTTTTATCAAATATAGTCATACTGTGTAGCGTTCGATTTGTGTTATTCTTTGGGGAAAGGGAGGTAAATTGATCTGAAGAGGAAATAAATAACTGTCTCGAACCCTGGCCACGGCGAGCTATACCGCCTCCCAAAACAGGGTCGCTACAGTGGCGCCCGAGCAAATTGAACACAAAAAGACAGTATCCTCAAATAGAAACACCAAAGATCGTTTACCCTCTTCCTCAACACAACACAATATAATACAATGGCAGAGAAGTTAACTCGAGGCTGGATAAACAATGCCAATAAAGCCCAACTGGAAGCCTATCTAATAGAATTCGAGGTCAAACCAGAAACACTGTGCGAGGATATGCGAAGACAAATGTCAGATTTTATAAAGAACGGCAACCACGGCGAGGAAACTATCAAACGCCTCTTGGAACTGGCTCAGAAACACGCAAGAAGCCTATCTCCAGCACCTAACGGAACGGTAAGCCAACTGAAAGGCATTAGCGAGACAACCGACACAGAGGAACACATCGAGGAAAAACATAAATATCTGCAAGTGCCGAACACGGCGGAGTTTGTCGAAGGAAATCCTGGACCTAAGCCCATAAGGACAGAAGGAAATAAAGTGGCCACCAATACAGCCCAACTGGAAGCCTACCTGATGCGAGGACATGCGAAGTCAAATGTCAGAGTTTATAAAGAACGGCAACCACAGCGAGGGAACCTTCTACAGCTGTCTCAGAAACACGCAAGAAGTCCCTCACCAGCACCTAAAGGAACAGCGGAAACAGAACAGAACAGACATCAACCGAAAGGCATTAGTGGGATATCTGACACAGAGGAACACATCGAGAAAGACCATAAATACCTGCAAGTGCAGAGCCCAACGGAGATGTACAAAGAAATATCAGTATTCAAACCAACAAAGAGGGAAGGAATAAAGTGTCCACAATGGGAGTGATACGAAGTTGGGGAGAAGAATAAGATGGCAATGACAACCCTGCAGAGTTCATAAGTAGAACAGAGGAATTGGCAGAGGCGTACGGTACAGATCTCGATCATGCAGCAGAAGCAATGGTTACACTTTTCAGAGGCTGTGCCTTGGATTGGTGGCGCATCCACCCAAAACCGATGCCACCTTTCGAATATAATTCCTAGAGTACTACAGGCCAGCGGACCATGAGCAGAAAGCTATGGAAAGCATCATACATAGGCTCCAGGGCGAGGATGAGCCGGCAAAGAAATACGCGCGAGAACTCCGGAAAATCATGCGATTCACTACGCTCACAGAAAAAAAAGCTGGAGAACGTGTTCCGAAACAGTCGCGTGGAGTTAAAACGGTTCAAAACGGAATGCCAAACACTTGCGGAATACCTCCGACTATCCAAGGAATTTGAGGCTCTCCAATCACATGAGCACACAGTACAGCAGAGAACACAACAAACACCGGAAGCTCACTGGGGACACCAACCATCTGGAATTTTCTAGAGACCACCAAGGAATCAGTGAAGACCCCAAGAACCGCCACAAGATATTTTGTCATGAACAATAGATGCTCGAGGTGCAAAGCAATGGCACATAGCACGTGGATGCAATAACCAACCAAGACTGTTTTGCTGGGTATGCGAACAGGATTGAATACGCACAATTCATTGCTGTCGCTGGAATGAAACGACGGGAAACGGCAGAGGCCCATGGGATCAGAGCGGGCACCCAGGTCACAAACCACACCCGCAACATCAATAAAGATCAACGTTCGACGCCTACTCGCAGAAGTCAACACAGGCAACACAGGAATTTGCGGTGCAATTGACACAGGAGCCACACGAAGTTTCATAGCCAACAGAATAGCCAGACATGGAAAAAGAAAGCGAATAACTGAAGCCATAAGAGTTGCAGACGGAACAAACCGGAAAGTCACAGAGGCACTAAAAGTACCAATACAGCTCGGGAAACAGACAAGCACAGCAACACTACTAGTCCTCGACGAGGTGATTGGAGACCTACTCTTGGCAATAGATTTCTTAGAACAATGCAACGACACATTGGGATGCGGAGGCATCACAGCGAGAATTAAAAAGCACGCAGGAGCAAAAAACACAAGAAACACGGCATCGGGCTACTAGAAACAGGCGATTTAACAGAGTCACAGATCTAAGAGACCCTCAAAAGGGAGTTGGACGTGATGAGCCAAAACAAGGGAGTTAGTCACATTACAAGCCACAAAATCTTTATAAAGCACGACCGCCCAATTAAACAGAGGTACTACCCTCAAAACCCAGCAATGCCATCAATAATAAATTAACAAGTTGACGAACTCCTATCACAAAACCTTATAGAACCATAGAAGGAGGAATAACCAGGTAATTGCTCTAGTAGCTAATCTTGGTGGTGGATACACAAGAAATCGGCTTCATAAATCTTGGAAAATAGCCCAGGCCCGGTCGCGATCACTGAGACCGGCCATTTTTCGTAATTCCGGCCCGTATCAGTGAGTTCCCTCAGAAGTAGCCGGAGTAGCCGGCATGCGAAACTAACGATGCCCTGTCCTCCCGAATTCCACTAGAAAAATGCAAGTAGTTCGTTCCTCTTTACTACCCAGAACTCGACCAGCGCGAATAATTTAGATTTCAAGCAAGATGGTGATATATGGAACTGGTAACCGTTGTCAGACACAACAGTTTCTAGCACCCCGAAATTGTGAAAAAGATCCTGCTGCATATATATGATCACCACATCCGCTGTGAGTTTCTTCACAGCTTTCAAAAACACAAACAGCCTCTGAAAGAAACGCTGGGATTCCGGAGAAGTACCCATTAGCGGTCGTTGTATACAATTTGGCGCTTTTATTATTATTTATTTTGCAAGTATCGCAAGCCTGAATATATTTCTTTACATCGTTTACTTATCCTGGCCAGAAATAATACCGTCGCACTCTTTCTAATGTTTTATGAATACCTCCATGGGTGACCAGTGGATCATCATGAGGGTGTAAGGGTTCGTCTGTGGCATGCTCTGTTCTGCGTTGTACCAAATTATCAGATACTGTAAGGTCTGAAAGTTTCTCAGCATTAGCTTTGACCTCACCAGTAAACCCTGACTTGGATCTAAAGCAGCTAACTCCGACTCATTTACTTTAGACAACGCATCTGGGACTACAGCCAATTTCCAGCTGCGATGCTCGATTTTAAAATCAAAACTCTGGAGCTGCCCATCTCTGCCCATCGAGCTAGCGGGAATGCAAGTCTGTCTGTGACATTAGCCTCTTTAAGGAAGCATGATCTGTTAGGACCGTAAATGCGTGACCTTCTACGTAAGCTCGGAATCGTTTAATACATATAATAGCGGCCAGGCACTCCTGTTCACTTACCGTATAGCTTTTTTGGGAAGAATTTATTTTTTTTGAAACAAATGCTATCGGATATTCATCCCCTTCATCGGATTTTTGCACCAAAACTCCTCCCACACCTGTCTTGCTTGCATCGCAGTGTATAAAAAATGGTCTCCTAAAATCTGGGCTGTGCAAAACTGGGGCCGAACACAATATTTCCTTCAGCTGCTCGAGAGCTCTTTCTCCCTCCTCTGACATAAAAAAATTTTTTCTCAGCTTAAAGAGATCAGTGAGAGAGGATGTGAATGAGGAAACATTTTTAATGAATTTTCTGTACTACCCAGCCATTCCAAGAAAACGACGCAGAGCCTTGAGCGACTGCGGCAGAGGAAAATCTTTCATAGCCTATATTTCCTCTGGGTCAGGACGTATAACGCCCTCACCAACAATATGGCCCAAGTATTTAACGTTTTGCATGCAGAACTTCCTTTTTTCCACATTTAGGGTTAAACTTGCTGTTTTGACAAAGCTTGCTACCATCATCATCATCAGATACAATAAGCAGATCGTCCAAGTCCACGAAAATCTCGTTCCTTAGACTGGCTGGAATTACCTTGACCATTAATCTGGTCATTGTCTGAGAAGCGTTTGTGAGACCAAAAGGCATGACCTTATATTGATAAGGGGGCTTTCCCCAGAATAGTAAAAGCAGTTTTATCTCGAGATGCCTTATCAAGGGGGATCTGCCAATATGCATCTTTAGGGTTCACACTGGATATAAACATCGCTTTGGGAAGCCGGCCCAAAATGCCATCTATTTGCGGTAGAGGACTTTGCGGCTGTCTAAACAGAGACTAATTTTTCCTGGCTTCTGTACCAAAACCACCAGCGATGACCAAGCACTATCTGACTCCTCTATTACCAAACTCAGCCTTTTTTTCACCGGCTTGCGTCTCCAATATTAATAGTGTGAGAAATAAAGCTGCTTTTGCCTAAACCAGAAATAGCGAATGATGGAAACAGCGCCACTACAGACTTGAGTATCTCCTGTTGACTAGTTGTAAGATTATGCTACTCCGGAGCTATTTCCGCTGTATTTTTACTGGCCGGCAAAAGATTGAAAGCCTGCCAAAATCTATTCCAAAGAAAAGAGGAGGAATTATATGCAGTTCTAAATCCTTAGTGATTTTCTTATACTGCACCTGAATTTTTAAACGGCTTATTATTTCTTGTCTCTTTCCATCCGCTGCATTTGCCACTGCTGCCACTCTTTTAAAAGGAATTCGACTCAAGACCACTTGCTCAGCCAACTTTCCTCCTAATGCACTCATGGCCGCTCCTTTATCAGGAAGCCCTAATATCAATCGATCTAGCACCCGTACCTCAGCATAAGGTCGTTTATCGCATTTCTTGTAACGAATGGCATTAATGGATTTAGCCGTACTCCAAAACGCTCTTATTCTGTTTGAATTTCTTGATCTTTTTTTCGGACAGGCAGGTTTCGCTGAATCGCTTGGAAAACGCTGATTTGATTTAAATGTAATGGGACTATGATTTTTTTCGGACAAATTTGGTAGGTCTATTGAACTTAACTATTCTACTGGTTCGTCTCTGGATTCGTCGGCTTCTGGCACTGAATACACAACGGCTGACGAAGCTTTGTGTCCATCTTGGCGTTTTTTTGGCATTTTGCGGAAGGGGTATATGTATTTGGACGACCACACCCAAAAGAAAAGATTTTGTGTTTTCCCTCGCAGTCGTGGTACCTATGGCCCTCTTGGCGGCCAGTTCCATGGCACATATTTTACCGTCGACTTCGACGTCTGAAAACTCAGTCGCATCATCCGATTGAGCATCCTCTACCAGTTCTGCCACATTTTTTCTGAACGGAACCGTCTTTTGGTAGCTATAATTTCGCCTTACGTCTTCTTAAAACCTTTCTCTACGCTGACAAATTTCGCGCAAGCTATCAACTGTGCTGACTCTGACATTTAACAGCTCTTGACGAATTTGTGGTCTTAAATTCCTGCTCGAGGTATGAAGGTATCGCGTTCTGGCATTGGAAACTCTAAATTGTTCATTAGCTGAACGACAGCGTCGTAAAATGTATCGAAATCTTCTTTATCCTTTTGCTTGCTATCGCTGATCGCTTCTCTAATATCCACATCGCTGCGCGTGTCCCGCAATTGCTTCCGTAAAGCGCAGCAGAGTCCATCCCAGTTGTCCACTCTGACCGATTTATGAAACCTCCAATAGAAATCCCTGGCCTTTCCGTCAAACAAGATAGGCGCATTGCCACACAAAGCCTCATAGTTCTAATCTAGTGTCTGCTCTGTGAGTGCCTGTACTCTGTATATAAAATAATCTACACTCAAGCCCTCTTTGCCGCCACTAAACCTTCGCTTCCAACGGTTAACTTTAACGACCCTGATTTGGGAGGCGGTATAGCTCGCCGTGGCCAGGGTTCGAGACAGAAACTTATTGTCTTTTTTGATCAGTTTACCTCCCTTTCCTCAAAGTAATAGTACGATTGATTAAGACTAAGTTTTCTAACTATAATTATATCGAGCGTGGTACTGCTTGATAAGTGACGTCGGCGCTGCTGAACGGCCGAATGTGGGACTGCTTGTTGATATCGACGCTGCGGAAGGGCCGAGTATATCGCAGCTAGTTGAGTATCGCACTGCTTCGCGTGCGGGATCGGCGCTACGTAAGGGCCGTATGTTGCACTGCTTGCTGATGGCACTGCACAATGGTTCGAGGAACTGCTTGGTGTTGCCGATGTGTGATGGCTGAGAGCGCTGCTTGTTGTCGACGTTGTGCGGTAGCTGGGTGCGCTGCTTGGTGTTGGCGCTTCGGGAGGGCTTGTTGCCGACGGTGCGCTGTGGCTGGGTGCACTGCTTGGTGCCGACGGTGCGCTGTGGCTGGGTGCACTGCTTGGTGTCGATGATGCGCTGTGGCTGGGTGCACTGCTTGGTGTCGGCGCTTCGGAAGTGCCGATTGTACACTGCTTGGTGTCGTCGTGTCTCGTCGTTCGAGTACGTCGGGTTCGTAGTGTTCTGGGTCGTTTTAGAGAATCGAACTACTTGGATTTTCTAGTAGGATGTGGGAATGTAGGGCATCGTTAGTTTCGATCTGCCGTTTTATTCAGTATCGTTTCCGGCTCGACAACGTGACTTCTGGTAGGAACTCACTGAGATGGGCCGGAGTTACGAAAACCGTGCCGGGCTCAGCGATTTCGACCGGGCCTCGGTGCGTATTCCTAAACCACACCGGGCGTCGGTGATCCTCACTACCAAGACTAACTACCAGAACACTTACACGGGTATTCCTCCTAGTTGTTGTTTCCTCGAGAGCCGTCGGAACGCAAGTCCCTGGTTGTGTCTCCGCTTATATAGGCGCTGCTTAGTGTGACCAGATCGGACGATGATGATAATCCCGCTTTAGATTTTACGACTTTGAAATGTCTTTGGATTGAAATAGGAGTTTATGTGTCTGCGAGCCGAACTTTGATTATCTTTGAACGTGTGAACGTGACAATTGGGGTGAGTTGTTTACTCTACAGGCTTGGGTGATAAGCTGGGACTGACATTTGGGGATTTTCCGTTGGCCTTCGATTTTGGGCTCTTGTTACAAGGGTGTATAATTCTAGGGTAGTATAGGGTATATTGTGGATACATAAAGTAATAGGTATATTCAGAGTGTTATAGAGTGTTATGGGACTATGTATGTGTTGCTTAAATATATGCAGAGTCTTATAGGAATATGGGCATGTCACTCCCCCATTCTTTGAATTTGGCCTGTCCTCAGGGCGATAACGTAGGGTATAACATAATATTATCTTCTGCAATATTTTTCTCAGTAGTAATTACATTCGTATTTGTTACAATTGGTTGTTCGTCACGTTTAGAATATTTTACAATAAGTTTCTTAGGAATATTTTTAAATTTGGAAATTGAATATAATGTTAAACTTATTATAGTGATTACAAATGTGGTTAAACATATTATCTAACATGTATTGTAATATTTTATATGTGATTCAACTATTTCTGTAGTTTGGATATATGACAGTGGTTCGAGTTTTGAGATGTTGTTTTTAACATAAATTGGTTGTGAATAATCTGCTATAAGTCAGAATATCTTAAAATATAAGTGTGCATTTTACCAATTTTGTTAAATTGTTGGGACTTATTATTTGTACATATGCTGAACGTAGAGGGGTGGCTGAGTCCTGTGGAGGGTCCTGGAAGGTGCACAGGTCCTGTAGTTGAAATGAGGAGTCGTAGGTGTTTCGATGGTAGGGGTGGGCGCATCCACTTTTATTCAATATGTAAATCGACTATTCTAACTTATTCTAATGCTCTTCAGTGGAGCGCAGTGGAGACTTCATGGAGACTTTGTGGTGGGGAAAAGGGAAGTTGCGTGAGAGCGGAGAGCAGATGGGAAGAGTGTCGTTGAGTGTCAGAGTCAGTGAGCGAATGCCCACCTTGGGCTCGACTTTGAACACCACCTCCATCTTGGTCGTCCCGCATTTGGACTGGATCGTCGCGTTGCACACCTTGTCGTCACCAACACTGGTCGTTGGCAACCGAAATGCGGCGGCCCGAGAAGCGTCGATGCAGCTCACTGGTGTGCAAGGGTCGATTAAAGCTGCGGTCTCGAAAGTCTTGCTTTCGGTCTTCACCGTCACCAAAGCAGTCGGAAGGAAGTTGACTCTGTGACGTTCTAGCAGCGATGAAAGCGACGGAGCTGGTGTAGGGGAGGCTGAGCGCTGCCTTGACGCAGGCGTCGGGCGATTTGGCGGATTTTGCCGGCGCGAACGCTGCCCAGAATTAGACCGCTCATGCATATGCAGCAGCGTGTGGTGGTTCCGTTGGCACTTCATGCATTTTTCACTACGACAGTCAGCTTTCGACTGGTCGTGGGCAAGACAGTTCGAGCAATACTTGTTTACTAAGACTGCACGAAGCCGCTTCGGAGGCCTTTACTAAGTTCTTTAGTTTTGGTTTCCAGTATCTTGACCGAATGAGGCGTACCATTAACTGGTTGCCGCCATGGAGGGTTATGCGATGAGTGAACTGGACAAGTAGGCGAGAAAGTGGGCAGCTATATGGAGGGATAACTGGATGCCGTTCATCATATTGAAGGCTGTCGGAGGCCGTCACGCGACCGCACGCTCTTATCAGACCATGATGAACGGGTTCATGCTCAGGATAGAACTTGAAGAAGGCACAGAGCGCTTTTCACTTAAGCAGTGATAATCATGGGAGAAGTCTCTGCGCTGAGTATTCAGAATAAGTAGTCGTTCCGCGGCGGAAATTTATCAGAGGATGTTGCTTGTTTTTTGCATCGCTGGATGAAACGATTGACATAAGCGAGAACCCGCAGTGCTTTGTCGAACTTGGAAAAACGGTCAAGGAAATCTTCAGACGGAATAGTTGCGACGTGGGACTTAAGGGGACGTTTCTCTAGCTCAGTCGCTGGGGAATTGTCGCCCTGACTTGGCCATTGGGTGCGTGGCTTTTGCAACCATGCGGGACCATGCCACCAAAGAGGATTGTCGACCAATTCCTGAAGTGCTACCCCTCTACTGGCTTCGTCGTCCCACCCCAGGTCCTGCAGCCAAATCTCCTGCATGAAGATTTTCGCACGCTCTAATAAGGGCGCGAGCCACCCTGCAGGGTCAAACAATTTGGCAATTTGTGACAGAACCTGGCGTTTTTTAAGGGACGATTCATCGGATAATTCGGGTGGAACAAAGAAATATTCATCAGATGTGGCTTTCCAACGGACACCAAGCGTTTTTGCCGTGCTTTCGGCATCGATCTCCAGAAAATCGGAGCGCAGGAGATGGTCACTCGGAATGTGAGCCAAAATATCCTTATGATTGGACGTCCATTTTCTCAATGGAAACCCAGCGGAGTTGAGGGCACTTTGTAGCTCTTGAATCGAGAGCCGAGCGTCTTCTTTAGAGTCGGCGCCAGCTAGGACATCATCTACATACATAAAATGACGAATGACATCACTCGCTTTAGGATGGCTGTGTTGTACGTCAGTTGCCAGTTGTTGAAGCACGCGAATGGCCAGGTACGGAGCGCAATTGACTCCAAAGGTGACCGTTTTCAACTCAAACTCTCGGATGTCCCCATCAGGATTACGGAACAATATCCGCTGGAAAGGCATGTGCTTCGGATCTACCCAGATCTGCCGATACATCTTTTCAATATCGGCGCTAAACACGTATTGAAAATATCTCCACTTTAGGATTTGAATGGTAAGGTCGGACTGTAAGACTGGGCCAGCATGAAGGATATCATTTAAACTGGCCCCATTCGCAGAAGGACTGGATGCGTTGAATACTACGCGCAGCTTTGTAGTAGTGCTCTCAGGCTAAAGTACGGCATGATGTGAAAGGTAGTAGCTGGCGAAATCGTGGGTAGGAATAACCTCTCTCATATGGTTCAGATCCAGATATTCTTGAATCACTGAGTCGTATCGTATCTTTAGTGGAATGTCTCTTTTTAAGCGTTGCTCGTTTCTCAAAAATTGAGATAACGCAAAAGACCTGGAGTACCCTAACCCTGACCCTGGATGTTCCGGGTCGCGAAAAGGTAGGGTTACGACGTATCTGCCCTTCGCATCTCTCGTGCTCGTTCGGAGAAAATTCTCTTCGCAGACGGAATCGGATTCCTTTACCAACTTTATTGGTAGATCCTCCACCTCCCAGAATTTGGTGAGGATTTTATCTAAGCCATTGGTCTACGCTTGGGAAATTTGCGTAGAGAAGGTGGCAATCTGACTCTGGGTGGAAGCGGATACTGGCCCAGTGAGCACCCACCCGAAAATTGTTTCTTGTCCACGGAGGGAGCCACAGATGATTGTTTTTGCTCCATTTAGGAGAACCGAAGGCAGAATGTCGGCTCCTATCAGAACATATCTGTGCGCTCTCGTAAGACTTCGGATCCGCCAATGGTAAATCGGGAAGATTTCGAAGAAAGTCTTGCGGAATTGGGTAGGAAGGCGATTCCCTGCCAGTTGAGGAAGGACATAGGCTGACGTCTCTAACTGCAGAGCGGGCCTACTTGGAGATCTGATTGTAAAATGACAGAGCTTCTTGGACTGAGCGGACACTGTCTGATTTAAGCCTGAGACTTGGGCTTGGACGACTTGGAAGGGTAATTTGAAAAGATTGAACAGACGCTCCGTCACAAATGTTGCTTCGGATCCTGAGTCGATAAGGGCACGAGCTTGGAAATTCGAACCCAGGTGGCAAATATTTATGGCTGTCCCCAGCAGAACCGATCTTGCACCTGACGCAAAACAGACTTGCACTCCCGACTGGTCATCGGAAGCGGCTGAGCCTTCTGTCGAAGTTGCTGGTCGTGACATGGGAACATCAGGCCGACTTGGAGGGCTGGCAAAAGGGTTGCTTCGGTGCAGCAGCGTATTTTGGCGACTGCGGCAGGTGAAGCAGCTGTGGGTGCTTGTGCAGTCCCGAAGCTGGTGCCCTCGGGCAAAGCAGTTCAAGCACAATTGCTTGTTTCGGATATAGGCGGCCCGCTCGTCTACTGTCATTTGGAGGAAACGTGGACAAGTGCGTATAGGGTGGCTTTCCCTTGAGCACAGATCGCAACGTCTCGGTTTCGGAACTATCTTAGTCTCATAAGAATTTATTCTGCTTAAAGACCCGCCAGCGTTCGTTGCTTTGGGCTACGAATGAAGGTCGCACGTCATCTATGGCCTCGAGGGTTCGATGGCGCTCTGTGAGAAAGGTGTTCAGGTCAACCCATTTTGGAATTGCGGCTTTATCGTGCAAGGACTGCTCCCATAAGGAAAGTGTAAGCTTGGGGAGCTTTGACGAACACATATAGACAAGAATGCAGTCCCAATCCGTAATCAGGATTCCGGACAGTTCCAAGGCGTTCAGACAGCCTTGAATCGTAGTTTGCAGTTCCTTTAGAGCTGCCCCAGATTCTTGCGAAATCGACTGGAGGTTGAAGAGGATTTTAAGTTGGCTATTTACTAGCAATCGCTTGTTGTCGAACCGCTCAGTTAGGTTATCCCAAGCTGAGCGAAAGCCATCATTGGTAAGAGGGGAATTTACGATTATGGCATACGCGTCACCGCTCGTTTTAGCGTTTAAGTGGAACAGCTTTTCCACAGGCGTGAGCCTTGGATTATTTATATATATCGCTGTTAAAAGGTCCCGGAAAGTGGGCCAGCGTAGGTAATCGCCTGAGAAAACCTCTGTGTCGCACGGAGGCAGCCGACAGCCAGAGGAGATATAGTTCTGGCCAGGGGCTTGAGCTGCATCTGAGCATACGTCGAACTCTTTCTCCACCTTGTCCCATAACACTCGGACTTGCTCCCGACGGATTTGGAGCATGGAAACGCTTGAAGTTTCGTTCCCAGGAGTGTTGGTTCTGCTTTCGAGATCGCTCAGACGATCTGAGACCGCAATGAACTTATTTAACGCTAACTCGTAAGCAATTGAAGCCATTTTTTGTATGGATCGAGTCACCCTTGAACTGGAAGTTGCGGGTTTGGCGTTTGGACTTAATGAACTTGGAGTTTTTGGCATAGCCACGATGCTTGGTGGGCTCTTGGAGCTTTTGGTTGCCAGCGGCAAAAGCGTGGACTTGGTTTTGCTCAAGGGGGAAGCAGATACCTTTTTCTTATCGTCTCCACCGGGCATACTAAGACTAAAAAACGCACGCGAATAGCTGTGGATCTCGCCACACTATGTTTGTGTCAGTTTGGATGAAAAAATGCGAAATTGTAGGTTGGAATGGAACACGCTACTTGGAAATGGTATTTTTGAGTTTTTATGGACTCGGACTTTTCCGGACAGTTGGAATTGGAATTTTTCAATTAACCAGACGAGAAAAAACAAATATGCGGAATTGTAGGTGTGTGGAACGATTGGTATGGGACACGCTACTTGGAAAATGGTATTTTTAGTTGTGTCAGTTTTGATTTAAAGAATGCATAATTGTAGGTATGTGGAACGGTTTGAAAAAATAGTATTGCGGAGTTTTTATGGATTAGGGCTTTTTCGGAATGTTGGAATTGGAATTTTTCAATTAACCAGGCGAGAAAAAAACAAATATTGATTTTGCGCATAAGCCCCAATTTTCTTTTTGCACTTCCGCCCATGAAAAATAGTATTTCGGAGTTTTTTATGGACTCGGGCTTTTCCGGAATGTTGGAATTGGAATTTTTCAATTAACCAGACGAGAAAAAAAAACAAATATTGATTTTGTGTATAAGCCCCCTGTTTCTTTTTGCACCTCCGCCCATGAAAAATAGTATTTCGGAGTTTTTTATGGACGCGGGCATTTCCGGAATGTTGGAATTGGAATTGGAATTTTTCAATTACCCAGACGAGAAAAAACAAATATTGATTTTGTGCATAAGCCTCCAGTTTCTTTTTGCACCTCCGTCCATGAAAAATAGTATTTCGGAGTTTTTTATGGACTCGGACTTTTCCGGAATGTTGGAATTGGAATTGGAATTTTTCAATTAACCAGACGAGAAAAAAACAAATATTGATTTTGTGAATGAGCCCCCTGTTCCTTCCTGCACCTCCGCCCATGAATAGCTGAAATCAAATGTTCATATATGTATTTTGGTCAAATAACCATATTTAAGAGGCTGCACGTAAACTATGTATTTTCGCTCAGAGAAAAATATGTAAGTATGAAGCCTCTGTAAATATGTACACTCGCTCAGAGAAACAACATGTAAGTATGAAGCCTTTGTAAGCAGGTATGCTCGCTCAGAGAAAAAATATGTAAGTATGAGATCTGTAAATATGTATTTTCGCTTAGAGAATAAAATGTAAGTAGATCAGAGAGTAATATGTAAGTAAAAAGTGCGATTGGACAATTTTGTATTTTATTTGCAGCGCCGACGGGAAAAATGTGAATGTATGGTTGCATGTATTTTTTTTTTTACCAGGAGAGGTGAAAAATAGTTAATTTTTCTTGCCGGCGGGTATGTGTATTGTTTGTAATTGTGATTTTTTTTGTTTTGGAGATAAGTGGACTGTAGAATGTATGTAAATGTGAATGTAAAATGTAACTTTTCGCTCAGAGAAAAATATGTAACTATGAAACCTATGTAAATATGTACACTCGCTCAGAGAAAAATATGTAAGTGTGAAGCCTCTGTAAATATGTATTTTCGCTCAGAGAATAAAATGTAAATAGATCAGAGAGTAATATGTAAGTAAAAAATGCGATTGGACAATTTTGTATCTTATTTGCAGCGCCGACGGGAAAAATGTAAATGTATGGTTGCATGTAATTTTTTACCAGGAGAGGTGAAAAATAGTTAATATTTCTTACCGGCGGGTATGTGTATTGTTTGTAATTGTGATTTTTTTTTTATTTTGGAGATAAGTGGACTGTAGAATGTAAGTAAATGTGAATGTAAAGTATAACTTTGTGCAGCGGAGGCTCTACACAGTGAAAAAAGAACAAAAAAGAATGGGGGCCAATATTGCCGGAACACTTTAATTGAAAATTGTTATATTTTATCACTGTGGCACGCGCAAAAAATTAACACTTTTTTGTAATTTAGGAGTTTGTAAATTTATTCGTAGGAATTTTTGGAAAATTGCAGGTTGATGTATGAATGATGTACGGCCAACTGGACTAAGAATTTTTGTACATTAATATGCACAAAGGGGAGAACGATTAAGATGGCCGCACAGAAATTGCAAGTGGAAAAGAGAACATTTGAAGTTATTGATTGTCGTATTGATCGAGCCACCGAAGCGGGGTCCAAAGGGGCTTTTCAGAGCGCAGTGGAGACTTCATGGAGACTTTGTGGTGGGGAAAAGGGAAGCTGCCTGAGAGCGGAGAGCAGATGGGGAGAGCGGAAAGCCGGGAATACCGGGTGCTCCTTCGTGGCCTGAACATATGCCTTTTGGAATGTTAAGAAATCTTCATAATTATGGAAATAAATTGCGCTTTTCTTAGTGCATACATATTGTTTAATGATGTTTTTAGCAAAATCATTTGTCATTTCCTTGTAAGATATTTTGATTTTCAATTTGTGAAAATAATGCCTCATCTCAGTTTCATCAGTGTCTCCCTTCTCTAATTATATTTGTCTAGAGAATTAATTGAATGCTCGCTCTGGGATGGGTATTAAGATTATCTTCAGAAGCGCTATGTATAGTTGCATCTACACTGTTGGCAACTTCACCAAGCATTAATTCTTCTGTTTTGGTGCGGGATAGAACATCTGCTACATAATTTTCTTTTCCTAGAAGATACTTAATTTTATAATCAAATTCGTTTAATTTGATTTTCTATCTTTGTAGTTTCATGTTTGGTTCTTTGATGATATTAAGCCAGACAAGGTATTTTTGGTCACTCAGTATTTTAAAAGATCTTCCAAATAGGTATGATCTGAAATTTTTTGTTGCCCAAACTATGGCTAGAAGTTCTTTCTCTATAGTTTATTTAATGTTCGTTCAAAGCTCTACTGGCATAACAAACGGGTTTATGATTTTGAGACAAAACTGTACCGATGGCAATATTACTAGCGTTAGTAGTTAGGGAAAAAGGTTTAGTAAAATCAGGATACATTAAAATCAGATCTGATGTAAAAGTACAATGCTGCTAAGTAATCTTTATTTTTCGTGTTTATCGTTGCTCCTTTTTTCAATTCAATGGTCATGGGTTTAACTATGGTAGCGAAGTTTAGAATGAACTTGCGATAGAATCCATATAATCCCGAAAATTTTTTTATTTCTTTTGCGGTCTTTGGTAGTCGGAAATTTGTAATAGCGTTGGTTTATTTGGATTAGGCTTGATACCGTTTGTAGTTACAACATGACCTAGGAATTCTATTTCTCTTTTCATAAACTCGCATTTATCAAATTGTAGTTTTAAGTTTGCGTCCTAAGTTTTCCAAAAACTTTATTTAGAGATAAGATGTCTTCCTCCAATGAAGTGGGAAAAATTATTATATCGTCTAAATAAACTAAACAATCTTAGTAGATTAAATCTTCCAAAAGGTTGTTCATACATCATTGAAAAGTTGCGGGGGCATTCTTAAGGCCGAATGGCATTCGAGTGCACTTTAAATGGCCATGTTTCGTAGAAAATGCGTTTTGCAATAGATCTGCTGTCCATTTGGATTTGGTAAAATCCTTTATCTAAATCTATGGTTGGGAAATACTGGCATTTTCCTAATTTGTCAAGGATCTCATCCATTCTACTAATTGGAAATTTATCATTGATAGTGATTTCGTTGAAATTTCTATAATCTACAACCAACCTAAGCTTTTTCTTGCCAGACGCGTCGGTCCTTTTTGGAACGACCCAAATAGATGAAAAGTAAGGAGATTTCGACTTACGAATTATTACCTGCTCTATCATATCTTTGAATTGCTTATCATCAACGCTCCGGGGGTATTTATATGGCTTACGATAAGCTGGGTCTTCATGCTGAGTTTGGATTATGTGTTTAATAGTACTTGTGAAAGTCAAATTCTCACCTTCTCTGTACTGAATATCACAATATTCAAATAGAACCTTCTTTAAAATATCAATCTCCTCGCTATTCAGATGTTCGAGCCTAAATTCATTGGATATCATAATTATCGGAAAATGTATGCAAATAAAATTTTTGTTCTGTGACTTTTATGTATTTTTACTGGATCTCTAATAGTATACACTTTAAAATCTTCTTTTATCTCTTTAAGTTTAGCAAAGTTTTTATTCATTATGTTGGTTGATGATCTTGTGTCTACCATTCCTTTATAAAATTTATTATGAAAGACAATTTTTACATAGGGATTGTGTCTTCGGTCTCCGAGGCAGTTTGATGAAAATTTACGTCCGTCCTATTTTGGCCACTTTGACTTTCCCTTTGTCATTTTACTGTGGCACCACTAAATCTATTTGCATTGTTGCTTAAATATATGCAGAGTCTTATTGAATATAGGCATGTCACTATACACTTTATAGGGTCGGAAACGTCTCCTTCACTGCGTTGCAAAATTCTGATTGAAATTATAATACCCTCTGCAGGGTTATAAAAAAGGAAAAGAATAAAAACAAAAAAAAAACGAGGCAGAAGAACACTTTCATTTGAACTCAAAAAAATTTCTTAGCGAAGTTAATCAAATTCCAAAACGTCCACAGTAATTTTATTAGTTTTGTCAAGTTAAATGCCATTTCGTCTATTGTTGTACTTTCAAGTAAAACTAGTCATGAAATATCACTTTATTTATACAAATTAAAACCAATTTATATATTTATATTATCTATTATCTATTACCTCTATTATCGATTATCTGTTATTTTATATTGATATCAGGGGGGAACGGAGGCTGATCAGTGTTTTGAGGTTAGTGTTGTAACGTACACACCTAGTTGTACGATACAATTTTTAGTAGTATATAAAGTTGTAGGTGTAAGCGTCTTATCATGAATAATAAATATTAAGTTAATAGTATGTAAGGTTATAGGTGTAAGCGACGCATAATGAATAATAAATATTAAGTTGAAACTGAATATTAAGCAGTAGTTAAGTTCCAAGCCCGAGTGGCAACGCCAGCCGATATTTAGTGAGTAAAGAAAATACTAGAAATTAAGAAATATACTAGAAATCCCGAAAGCGGGAAAAAGGGAGCGTGGGGAAGGTGGTCACACACCGATCGAGCGAGGGGTCTCTTGTGTCGGAATGTTAAGACGGGACGGACGTGTCTCCCGCAGTAATTTTCCGTGTAATTCGAGTAACGCCTCGACCGCGCGAAGACACGTGACAAATGAATAAGGGTCTCTCGTGCCGGAACAGTAAAACGGAGCGGACGTGTCTCCCGTAACGATCTTGCCGGATAATTCGAGTGACGCCTCGACCGCGCGAAGGCACGCGGTCAGTGAATAAGTGGGCTGATTAGTGTTTTGAGGTTAGTGTACACAAAATTCCTCTCCGTTGAGTAAAGACGGTGTAGCGGACTCGTAGGAAGATAGTAGATAAATAAAAGTAACCTAGAAAAATAATAAAAAGAAGTAAATGATTGAATTCCATGATCGTGATTCTTTTTATTCGTAGTATCCTAGCTTCCTTCCTCGTAGTGCATGTGGCCTGTACGCGGACATCCGTCCCGTCTGGTCTAGTATCCTAACCTCCCTCCCCGTAGTATTTGAGACCTGTACGCGGACACCCGGCCCGTCTGGTCTAGTATCTTGGTTCCCCACATCGTAGCATTTGAGACCCGATGTGGACACCCGTCCCGTTCGGTCTGGTATCTTAGATTCCCCTCCTCGTAGTGCATGTGGCCCGTACGGGGACACCCGGCCCGTCTGGTCTAGTACCCTAGCTTTCCTCCTCGTAGCGCATGCGACCGGCATGCGGACACCCGGCCCGTCTGGTCTAGTACCCTAGCTTTCCTCCTCGTAGCGCATGCGACCGGCACGTGGACACCCGGCCCGTCTGGTCTAGTACCTTAGCTTTCCTCCTAGTAGCGCATGCGACCGGCACGTGGACACCCGGCCCGTCTGGTCTAGTACCCTAGCTTTCCTCCTCGTAGCGCATGCGACCGGCATGCGGACACCCGGCCCGTCTGGTCTAGTACCCTAGCTTTCCTCCTCGTAGCGCATGCGACCGGCACGTGGACACCCGGCCCGTCTGGTCTAGTACCTAAGCTTTCCTCCTCGTAGCGCATGCGACCGGCACGTGGACACCCGGCCCGTCTGGTCTAGTACCCTAGTTTTCCTCCTCGTAGCGCATGCGACCGGCACGCGGACACCCGGCCCGTCTGGTCTAATACCCTAGCTTTTCCCCACGTAGTGTAGGCGGCCGGTACGCAGATACCCGGCCCGTCCGGTCTAGTACAATAGCTTTTCTCTTCGTAGTGCATGTGACCTGCGCGCGGGCATCATTCCCGACTGGTCAATCATACCGCCATCCTTTCTCCTCCAATCCCCCCCCGTGTCTGACAAATCCTATCCGGCTTGGCCTCGCCCGAAGGTCCAGCCCGGTGGATTTTTGGCATCCGATACGTCGAGAACGACTTGCGCGCGACGCAATCCCCCGGCCTTACTCTCGCGAAATAGTATCCTGGCTTGGCCTCGTCCGAATTTTTGGCCTTCGACACGCGGAAAGCGACTTACGTGTCCCAATCGCGGAAGTGATCAGCGGGACTACCCGGCGTCCCCATACTCGCGAAACCGTTCGTCTGGCTTGGCCTCGCCCCAAGGTCCAGCCCGTGTAATTTTTAACCCAGGAGCAAGATACGGCGCGACCAAATCCGACATTACTCTCTCTCTCCCGGCGTCTATGAGAACCTTCGGCGTGACTCCCCAAACGACTCATTCACTCGTTGAATGAAACTATCTAGTCCGGTGTTTCGGTGATTTACAAATTTCTTGTAAAGGACTCCTGGATCTGACTGAGATCTGTACCCCGGACAGCGAGCATCCTTACAAGTGGCGCCCGAACAGGGACACCGAGACTAGCTAGAGAATCACCCAAGTGGCTTAAAGACCCACTGAAGAAAAAGAAGGGTAGAGTCACCCGAACCGTTCACATCCGATCTCCGGAAGGATCTAGAAGACTTGAGAAGGAAGTTCACACCAAACTAAATCGAAGAGGATAACCAACGATAAGTAACCCTAAGGAATCTGACAGTGAGTACGAAGAAGAAGATTTTGTTAAGAATCCAGGTATAGGAGTCCGCTGGATATACGCTCGCCGAAAAGACGAACTCAGCTCCCTCTCCCTGGAGTTTGGTTTTAAAGCCGACGGAACCGTCGAGGAGACCAGGAAGGCATTCGCCAACCTCGTCAACACAGGCTCGTTCCCACAGAGTGTGTGGGACCGACTGGCTCAGTTGCAGGAGCAATATAGTAGCCGGGCCCCAAGTCCGAACCCTCCAGGCAGGAACGGTGAGACGGGACAGTTCGCAGAATCCCTCACCATTCCCATGACGTCCGGAGCCACATCGATCGGGACTCCAGCCCGCCATCGAGGGATCCACCCAGGATCGACGCACGGTACCTGGATGCCACCGGTAGACGCCCGCTTACCCGCCGACCTACAAGCACAAGACACACGGACCAGCACGGCTCCAACTCAACATCTGCTCCCCGAGAAGATGCACAAATGGAATTTACGGTTCGATGGGAGTTCGGATCCGTTGACTCTCATCGCCGCGCTCGAGGAAAATATGATGACTTACAGGATAAATCCAGAGGAGGTACACCGCGTTATGTCCGAAATCTTGGAGGGCCCGGCGGCACGATGGTTTCGCACGAGCCACCTACAGTCGGCCTCATGGGGAACTTTCAGGAGGGAATTCCTTGACTTCTTCCTACCACCTCGATATTTCGAGCGGTTGGAAGATGACATACGGACCCACGTGCAGCGGAGAGGAGAGCCTTTCAAGACCTACTTGATCGATCTCAGAACCAAGATGCAGCAAGCCGGTTATCGAGAAGAGGAAGAATTGTACCAGGCACATGGCTCCAGAATACCGACTGTATATTAAACGCAGTGAATTCGCGACTTTGACACAGTTGACCCATATGGCCACAGAATATGAGAGTGTCAAACAACTCGAGACGACTCGACGCGAGCCAAAAGCAACCATGGACAGGAACCAAGAAGAACCTCAACTTCGCCGATCGCCGAGCCCATTCCGGAATCCGGTGAATTTAACGCAGACAGGACACGTGACCCACCAGATGATCGGTCAAGGAACCTCTCGAGTGGACATGTAATCGCTGTGGAGAGAACGGACATCTCCAAAGGAACTGCCCCAATCCACGTCGGGATTTCTGTTGGGACTGTGGGCGACCAGGAGTTTTAACTATAGAATGTTGCCGTCGAAATGCGTCGGGAAACGGAGAACGCCTCCGCCGGAACCCGGGTGCGGCGGAGACGAACGGAGCAGCAACCCGACCCCAGTAAAACCCCCGCTCTGGCGAACCTCGGTTACGTTGGCCGGCACTACGGTGCGTTTACCCATGTTAGTAATGCCCACCATGTTAGATCGTGTAATACTTGGAATGGACTTCCTCAAAGTAGCGGGAACTCAGGTGCGATGTGGTCGAGCTACCCTCGACTTGCAAAATGAAGCCCAAGCGGCAGGAGACCTTCTCTTACAGCCAGTACTTATAAAGACGCGGGGCAACCAGGAAAAAACGGTACACCCTGGTGCGGTTGGTGCCCATTTGGGAGCTGCCAGGCCAGAAGAAGCAGAGATACCCAGTCCTATTCCTACGCGAACTATAACCCCGAACATCAATGCCGGCGCGCCCATTAGGACGGAGACGGTAGAAAACGACGAACAGCGACGGAGCAGATTATTGAGTCCGGCGCAACAAAGCTTCATCGATCGGGAACTGGCCTTATTCGAGAAACTGCACGGGGTGTCTCACGTCGCCGAGCACACCATCGCCATGCGCGACGACAAGCCCGTAAAACAAAGATATTATCCCCGGAACCCCGCGATGCAACATGTCATCGATGCCCAAGTAGACGAACTGCTCCGTGACGGGACCATTAAACCCTCCAGAAGCCCGCACAGCGCTCCCATCGTATTGGTCAAGAAGAAAACTGGCGATTGGCGCATGTGTGTAGATTACCGTCAGTTAAACGCACACTCAGTGCCCGACGCCTACCCAGTCCCGAGAATCAATCACATTCTGGAGAAATTACGCCACGCCCGATATATATCCACGTTGGACTTGAAGCACGGCTATTGGCAAATTCCCATGGCTAGGGATAGTCGCCAATATACAGCGTTCAGGGTCCCTGGGAGAGGATTGTATCAATGGAAGGTCATGCCCTTCGGGTTGCATTCTGCCAGCGCCACGTTTCAACGCGCTCTGGATAGTGTAATCGGCGTGGAAATGGAACCGGTCGCCTTCGCTTACCTAGACGATATTATTATCATAAGCGCGACAGAAGAACAGCACTTTACTCATCTTTCGTAAGTTTTCCGCAGATTGCGGGCTGCGAATTTAAGGATAAATCCAAAGAAGTGTTGCTTCTTCAAGCAGAAACTCGTTTACCTCGGCCACGTCATCAGCAGTGACGGAACTCAGACTGATCCCGAGAAGGTGTCTGCGATCAACGGGTTGAAGGCCCCCTCTAACTTAAAGGAACTCCGTAAATGGATCGGGATGGCCTCGTGGTATCGGCGATTTGTCCCTAGCTTCGCGACTATCCTGCAACCGATGACCGCGCTATTAAAGAAAAGACGGAAGTGACCTGGGGACCAGAACAGCAAGCCGCCTTGGAAAAAATTAAAAGATGCCTGACTACTGCTCCCATATTAGGCTGTCCGGATTTCGACCAGAAGTTCATTTTGCAAACAGACGCGAGTGACGTCGGCTTGGGCGTAGTTTTATCACAGGGCTCCGAAAGTCAAGAGAAGGTCATCACATACGCTAGCCGTCGATTAACCCCTGCGGAACAGAATTACACTACCACGGAGAAAGAGTGTCTGGCCATAATCTGGGCAATCAGGAAGATGCGGTGCTACCTGGAAGGGTACCGATTCGAGGTCGTTACTGACCATCTAGCCCTCAAGTGGCTAAATTCTATTGAGAGCCCTTCTGGTCGAATAGCGCGTTGGGCGTTAGAATTGCAGCAATTCCAATTCGACGTACGCTATCGACGAGGTAAATTGAACGTCGTGGCTGACGCACTTTCTCGACAGCCTTGTGAGGTACTGCAAGATGCTGTCGAACTCGAGGACCACTGTGACTGGATCGAAAAGATGAAAGACAAAATACAGGAGGAACCCGAGAAATTCGCTGACTACACGATCGAAAACGACCAGCTCTACAGGAACATGGGCTACCGAGCTGACGATGAGAACTACTTCCCGTGGAAGCTCTGTGTGCCAACTTCCCGTAGAGGCCGCGTCTTACGTGAGTGTCACGATTCCCCGACCGCAGGACATTTGGGAGTCCGGAAAACAATTACGCGTCTGACCCAGAGGTATTTCTGGCCCGGTATGTATCGCGACGCGAAACGCCATGTTCGCCATTGTGAATCTTGTCAAAAGTTTAAGACGGAACAAACCAAAGCGGCAGGTAAGATGCTAACCCGGGTCGTCAGTGAACCTTTCGACATTCTCTGTGCAGACTTTGTAGGCCCACTGCCCCGGTCGAAACAAGGAAATACTATGCTTCTGGTCTTTCACGACGTATTTTCGAAATGGGTAGAACTGATACCACTCCGGAAAGCCACCGCAGCTCAAGTGCAGAAAGCGTTTCGGGAACGCATACTTGCACGAGTGGGCATTCCTCGAAAGTTCGTATGCGACAATGGAACCCAATTCACAAGCCGGGTCCTAAAAGACTATTTCACCAAGCTCGGCGTAGAAGTCCAGTACACGGCTCCATATTGTCCACAGGAGAATCCCACAGAAAGGACCAACCGCACTGTCAAGACGCTGATATCCCAGCTGTCGGAAGGCGACCAGAGTTCGTGGGATAATATGCTGCCAGAGATATCCCTCGCGATCAATAGCAGTATATCGGATTCAACGGGGTAAAGCCCCGCGTTCCTAACTCAAGGACGGGAACCACGCTTGCCTGCGATGCTGTATGATGAACTCACCCCCGGATCGGCGGTCGTGCATACAGGTCCTGAAGACAAGGCGTCTCACCTCAAAGGAATCTTCGACATCGTACGAGCGAATCTTCAGCGAGCGTCTCAAGACCAGGCGAAACATTATAACCTACGAAGGCGAGAATGGAGACCCACGCTCGGCGGTCAAGTTTGGCTGCGACAGCATCCTTTATCGAAAGCAGCCGAGGGATTCGCCGCCAAACTTGCTCCCAAGTATGACGGCCCTTACACCGTTACGAAGTTCACATCCCCGAACTTGGTACGCCTGCAACGTCCCGGAGATCGACGGCGACGGATCGCCAACATATCCCAGCTCAAACCATACTACGCAGAAGCCACTCCAGACAGGATCGATGACAGCGTCGCCGGACTGAGTAACCCGACACAGTAAGCAGCTTGCAGCCGCAAATAAATTTAATATTCATTGTATAACCACCGTATAACCATTGTATAACCACTGTATAAGCCTCGTATAACCATTGTAATAGATTAAGACCGAGTCCTTTGTTAGCTACGCCGTCACGTAGGGAACTCGAAGGTTAGTTTACCGGCGACGGGCGCCTTTTTATCGCGCCACGGGAAGAAAGGGGGGGTGTAACGTACACACCTAGGTGTACGATACAATTTTTAGTAGTATATAAAGTTATAGGTGTAAGCGTCTTATCATGAATAATAAATATTAAGTTAATAGTATGTAAGGTTATAGGTGTAAGCGACGCATAATGAATAATAAATATTAAGTTGAAACTGAATATTAAGCAGTAGTTAAGTTCCAAGCCCGAGTGGCAACGCCAGCCGATATTTAGTGAGTAAAGAAAATACTAGAAATTAAGAAATATACTAGAAATCCCGAAAGCGGGAAAAAGGGAGCGTGGGGAAGGTGGTCACACACCGATCGAGCGAGGGGTCTCTTGTGTCGGAATGTTAAGACGGGGCGGACGTGTCTCCCGCAGTAATTTTCCGTGTAATTCGAGTAACGCCTCGACCGCGCGAAGACACGTGACAAATGAATAAGGGTCTCTCGTGCCGGAACAGTAAAACGGAGCGGACGTGTCTCCCGTAACGATCTTGCCGGATAATCCGAGTGACGCCTCGACCGCGCGAAGGCACGCGGTCAGTGAATAAGTGGGCTGATTAGTGTTTTGAGGTTAGTGTACACAAAATTCCTCTCCGTTGAGTAAAGACGGTGTAGCGGACTCGTAGGAAGATAGTAGATAAATAAAAGTAACCTAGAAAAATAATAAAAAGAAGTAAATGATTGAATTCCATGATCGTGATTCTTTTTATTCGTAGTATCCTAGCTTCCTTCCTCGTAGTGCATGTGGCCTGTACGCGGACATCCGTCCCGTCTGGTCTAGTATCCTAACCTCCCTCCCCGTAGTATTTGAGACCTGTACGCGGACACCCGGCCCGTCTGGTCTAGTATCTTGGTTCCCCACATCGTAGCATTTGAGACCCGATGTGGACACCCGTCCCGTTCGGTCTGGTATCTTAGATTCCCCTCCTCGTAGTGCATGTGGCCCGTACGGGGACACCCGGCCCGTCTGGTCTAGTACCCTAGCTTTCCTCCTCGTAGCGCATGCGACCGGCATGCGGACACCCGGCCCGTCTGGTCTAGTACCCTAGCTTTCCTCCTCGTAGCGCATGCGACCGGCACGTGGACACCCGGCCCGTCTGGTCTAGTACCTTAGCTTTCCTCCTAGTAGCGCATGCGACCGGCACGTGGACACCCGGCCCGTCTGGTCTAGTACCCTAGCTTTCCTCCTCGTAGCGCATGCGACCGGCATGCGGACACCCGGCCCGTCTGGTCTAGTACCCTAGCTTTCCTCCTCGTAGCGCATGCGACCGGCACGTGGACACCCGGCCCGTCTGGTCTAGTACCTAAGCTTTCCTCCTCGTAGCGCATGCGACCGGCACGTGGACACCCGGCCCGTCTGGTCTAGTACCCTAGTTTTCCTCCTCGTAGCGCATGCGACCGGCACGCGGACACCCGGCCCGTCTGGTCTAATACCCTAGCTTTTCCCCACGTAGTGTAGGCGGCCGGTACGCAGATACCCGGCCCGTCCGGTCTAGTACAATAGCTTTTCTCTTCGTAGTGCATGTGACCTGCGCGCGGGCATCATTCCCGACTGGTCAATCATACCGCCATCCTTTCTCCTCCAATCCCCCCCGTGTCTGACAAATCCTATCCGGCTTGGCCTCGCCCGAAGGTCCAGCCCGGTGGATTTTTGGCATCCGATACGTCGAGAACGACTTGCGCGTGACGCAATCCCCCGGCCCTACTCTCGCGAAATAGTATCCTGGCTTGGCCTCGTCCGAAGGTCCAGCCCGGCGAATTTTTGGCCTACGACACGCGGAAAGCGACTTACGTGTCCCAATCGCGGAAGTGATCAGCGGGACTACCCGGCGTCCCCATACTCGCGAAACCGTTCGTCTGGCTTGGCCTCGCCCCAAGGTCCAGCCCGTGGAAATTTTAACCCAGGAGCAAGATACGGCGCGACCAACTCCGACATTACTCTCTCTCTCTCCCGGCGTCTATGAGAACCTTCGGCGTGACTCCCCAAACGACTCATTCACTCGTTGAATGAAACTCTCTAGTCCGGTGTTTCGGTGATTTACAAATTTCTTGTAAAGGACTCCTGGATCTGACTGAGATCTGTACCCCGGCCAGATAGCATCCTTACAGTGTACATAATATTCCTCTCCGTTAAGGAAAGGTGTAGCGGACTCGTAGGAGGGTATTAGATAAATAAAGAAATCTAGAAAATAAAGAAAAGTAGTGAAAGTGAAATACCTCGTTTGTGATTTTTATTCGTAGTCGATCAGTAGCTTCTCTCCTCGTAGTGCATGCGACCTGCACGCGGACACCCATCTCATCTGGTCTAGTATCCTAGCTTTCCTCCTCGTAGTGCATGTGACTTGCGCATGGACATCATTCCCGACTGGTCAATCGTATCACCCTTCAATCCTCCCGCGTCCAACAAATTCTACCCGGCTTGGCCTCGCCCGAAGGTCCAGTCCGGTGGTTTTTGGGCCTCCGACACGCGGAAAACGACTTGTGCGCCTCAATCACCGAAGTGATCAGTGACATCACCCACCGGTCCCACTCTCGCGAAATAGTTTCCCGGCTTGGCCTCGCCAGAAGGTCCGGCCTGGCGGATTTTTGGATCCGGAGCAAAATACGACGCGATCAACTCCGACATCACTCTATCGCCCGACGTCCATGAGAACCTTCGACGTGACCCCCCAAACGACTTATTCACTCGTTGAATGAAACTCTCTAGTCCGGTGTTTCGGTGATTTACAATTTTCCTGTAAAGGACTTCTGGATCTGACTGAGATCTGTACCCCGACCAGAGAGCATCCTTACAAGATATTTACTCGATATTTGGCATATCGATATTCTATCGACTAACTACCGAAAACAACGACAAAAATAGCCGGTTAAAAATAGTAGGAGGATTTTCCCTGACAAATCAAACAAAAAACAGCTGTTCAGACGCATTGAAGCACGTCTGTCATGTGTCAGCCTATTCTGCTTCATTGCGTCTATTCCAATAGTAAGGAAAAAATGTTCACGAGATATACCATTTTTTTCAACAAGCAATGGTTCATATCGCCTCATGCGATCAACATCTGCTTAAAAATACCGCCAAATTCCATTCAGAGAATGAAGACTATAGCTTTCTCTGGACTTGAACCTTTGCAAGCATTCTTTCATATGGATGATTTAAGGGTCATTGGTTGTTCCAAAAAACATTCTTTAAATCTAAACTATGTTGGAAATATAACCTTTTTTTACACATGAAGTGGAAAGTGACTTCGTAAGACATAGATGCACAGATGAGGGAATCTTTCCCGACGAAAAAAAATACCACGTCATTCAATATTACCCAGTCCCTCATGATGCGGACAGCGCTATACGATTTGTTGCACTCTGCAGTTATTATAGAATTTTCATGCAAAAATGTTGCCGTCTATTCACGTCACATAACATGAATATGTAAGATAGATGTAAAATTCGAATGGACAGCTGACTGCCAAAGTGCCATCGAACACTTCAAATTGGCACTTATGAACCTAACTCTGTTACAATACCCAGATTTCATAAACAAGCGCGTGAGCAGTTCTAACTCAAAGCAAAAATGGGCTTCTTCTCCAAGTGGTATACGTATCAAGATCATTTACAAAGGGTTAAAGCAACAAAAGTGTTTTTCGACATTATTCGGTTAAGTTTATATTTAACGAGTTATCGACCAAAATAAATTGCTTTTTAACCATCATTTTAAAAAAGCGCCAAAGTAATTAGGCCGATGTGGCAACATCACCTAGATAGGGATGAGTATGCTGGCTTAACGATCGATACGCTATCGCGTTTCGAGAACAAAAATAATAACAAAATCAAATAAAAAACAAAATAAAATTAAAAAAAACTTATTTGATAATAGATGAGAAATTAAAAAAATATCGTTAAAAGTTTGGTGATGCCAGACCGGTCCATTTAACTGAGCGCTCATTTTAAAATGGCGGTTTGAAACCTAAAGTTTTCTGAATTTTTTTGCTCAACGCAAAAAAGTCACTATACATGAAATGTGAATTTCAACTAGGTCTCAAACTTTTATTAAAAGGCTTCTTTGATAAAGTTCATACTGTAAAATTTATTGACAAAAAACAAAATAAATAACGCTTTTACTATTATTTTCCAAGAAATTGGTCTTGTCACAAACATTGACTTATTTATTCATAAACAGGACCGCAAATTACATGGATTCTAAAAATCTCAAAAAGATCGGGCGTTGGGGCTTTTCGGAAGATTATCCGAGATTTCATTGATTTGCGGACTGGACTCAAGTGGTTTTTTATGAGGCAGACTCTTGACCGTTTTAAGAAACTTTTTGGTGTACTAACACAACTCACAGAAGGGTTAAACGGGGAAAACAATTAAGTAGTAAAAAACTGTCAAGTGAGCCACCTAAGCGTAAAAAACACGAGTCCATGAGATGGCGCTTCTTTAAAATTCAGAAAAGGAATCTGCCCCAATTCCAATTTTTATACTCTTGCAGAAGGTTTTATAATTTCAGTCAGAAGTTTGCAACGCAGTGTAGGAGACATTTCCGACCCTATAAAGTATATTTATTCTTGATCAGAATCACTAGCAGAGTCGATCTAGCCATATCCGTCAGTCTGTCCGTCCGTTTCTATGCAAACTAGTCTCTCAGTTTTAAAGCTATCTGCATGAAACTTTCCCAATAGTTTTCTTTCTATTGCAGGTCGGAACGAGCCAGATCGGACGACTCTAGCATATAGCTCCCATAGGAACAATCGGAAAAAAAAATAAGAAAAAATTATAACTTTGCTGTTTTTCATTTTTTTTTAGCTTTTTGAAATATAGTAACGGTTAATTATTTCAGTATAACGGTTTGAATTTCATCAAAATCGGACGACTATATCATATAGCTCCCATAGGAACAATCGGAAAAAGAAGAAAAAAAATTATAACTTAGTTGTTTTTTAAATTTTTTCTTAGTTCTTCGACATATAGTATTGGTTAATTATTTCAGAATTACGGTTTAAATTTCATCAAAATCGGACGACTATATCACATAGCTCCCATAGAAATAATAAAAATATATAAAATAACTATCTAATAATTGAGCTAATCTATCTAATCATAGCTTCAATGTTTTTCAACATATTCCCAAGTAAATCATAGTTTTAATGTTTTCAAAAGTATTTAATTCTTGCAATAGCTGCAACAACACCCATCAATAATAAACAAACCATTAAATGCAAGTCAAAGACAAAAGTTTTTATTTGTAATTAGAACCACCAGAAGAAACCTCAGCTAGAAGTGCCACCGTCAACCGCCGCGTATTGGCGGTTTTCACTTTTCTCTTCCTCGCAATTCGTATCGCAATAAAGCGAATACCTTCTTTTTCTTCTGTTTGTGAAATAAGACCAACATCGCGCAATTTCCCAAGAAATGACAATTAACATATTTTTTTTATATACATTTATCCAACACTTTAGTAATAATGTTAAGTGAATTTGCACCAATATAAATATATTTATGCATATGTGTATAATTAATTTCCCAAACCCTGAATACCACAATGAGAGCTCTCGTCGATGGAAAAAAAGGGGTAAATGAGTTGCTTTCGACTTACTGTCTAGCAAAAGTTTATATATATATATATATATATTAACACATATGCGTATATATCTACAGGATCTTGTAGATCTATGTGCAACTTAAACATTTAGATGTATATCGAATCTTCATACATTAAATTTAAAGTCCTGTAAGATCCCTATTATAATTTTTATAAATTAACTCAAAATATTATTTTTTAAAAATTAATTCATTCTGAACAGTTTTATTATACGTTAATACAAATATTATATACACCGCGTAGAATATTTCTCAATTTAATTAATTTGGCACCCTAATTTACTCTTTTATTTGTCAATTAAATGCGCACCTTATTAAATGAAAAATCTTTCCAATAAATTATAATATGAAGCAGAACCCAATAATGTCTTGGTAAACGTTTATAAAAGGGGGAGCTGGCGCAAATGGAAAAACTCGGGTCAAGAACAATGACGTAACTTTTGACTGACGACATTGACAATAGAGTAATACGAAAGCCGTGAGAGAGAAATAGACGCACTTTTGTGAAGCTCCGCTTTAAACACCGAAAAACACCTTTAACTCGGCTTAAAAAAATTAAAAACTGCTTACGGCAGCAGCATAAATAAGAGTATAACACATTTAAGTTCTTGTTGCCCGGAACAAATCGGTTTTAAGCAGTTAATCGCTTCTTAATAAATCCACAATTTAAAGTGTAACAACAAAACAATAAAGAAACAGTGCATAGCAAAACACAAGAGCACAGAGACAAAACACTCAACACATCAAAACACTCAACACATCAAAACACTCAACCACTCTCGTCACCAACACAAATATGTCTTCAGCAGCAAAGCGGCTTAGGAAGGAAACTCACTCCGATCTGAAGGGAGCCCGTGACCTAGTCAGTTCAACTGCTTCACACGATCGACCTCAGATTTTCCGAGCTAAAGGAAAGTCTTGCAGGGGAGATACGTGATGGCGAGGCACGTATAACCGGCACTCTGGAAGAAAAATTCAAGTTAATAGCAGCTGACTGCAACAAACTTTCACTGAGAGTCACTCAACTGGAAAGCGAGGTGAGAGAGATGGGGATGCTGAGGCAGCGGGTCCAGGAGCTGGAGGCGAAACTGTCCAAAAACTGCCAGGATCAGCGCGTTGACAAGTTCGAGGCAAAGTGGGTGGCCTCCTGGAATGCACAGGCGGCGTCTGAAGTCGCCTGTGACTTGCGTTGGCATGGGGTCCCACAAGGCCAGGGGAAAATGTGAAAACACTTTTTCACGCACTGTGTTTCTCTCTCAAACTGACCCGGCCGCCTAAAGTACGTTCGATTTTTCGAATGCGACCGCGAAAATCGACCCGTACAGTAGTGGATCCAATTATAATTATTATAATGGAACACGTGCACGATAAGGCGACACTGCTGCGTGCGATCGGGGCATACCGAAAAGAAAACAAAACGCAATTGAGCTTAAAGCTCATCGGCCTAGACTCGCCAGCGTTTATATAAACGAACAGCTGACCAAAACAAAATATGACATTTCCAAGCGGGCGATGCATCTCAACAGGCTGATGCGCCTAACAGCTGTTTTCTTTCGCCGTGGAGATATCTTCGTAAAGGAGAGAGAGGGAGGGGAGGCCATTTGCGTTCAAAGCCTGGGCAAACTGGCTTAAATGGAGATTTGCACCCCCAATGAATTAGCTGCGCTGGAAGCTGCTAGTTCTGGGACATTAAATGATAATTCATTTCGCACCTAAGAGGCGCTTATACTTATATTCCATTGTTGTGAAATTATCAGAAGTTTTATTATATTTATTTAGGATTAGTAACAGTCGCATTAATTTTATTTTGTTTCCTGTGTGGTGTGTCTTTATGTCAGAAATATTTATAGACTGCGAGCGCAGCTAATATTACAATTAAATAATTTAAAATGGGTGACAGCAACAACAATAACATAAAAATAAATGCAAATCGATCAAATAGCCATGCGATGTTAAGGGTTCTCGGAAAGAAGAGACCTGGTCTTAATGTGTGTCATATAAATGCTCAAAGCCTCACACGAAAAATTGAAGAATTTAGATACCTCTTTATCAATTCGATCGTCAATGTTATATGTGTTTCTGAAACTTGGTTTGTTCCGTATTTATGTGATGTTTTAGTTGAATGTGATGGATATAATTTGCATCGCTCTGATCGTGATAGTCATGGGGGTGGGGTTACAATATATGTTAGTAAAAAGTTATATTCCACGTTTATATGTAAACACTCAACCAGTAGTGCAATTGAATACTTATTTATAGAAATTAGATGCCAAAGATATGCTGAACAGCTACTTATTGGGTGTATATACCGATCTAACTGCCGGATTGACTATGAATTATGAATTATTCAGACGTCATTATAACAGGCGATTTTAATAGCGATATTTAAAGGGAATCCCACCTTGCAGAGGACATGAAATCACTGGGGATGAAGTTCGTTAACTTTGTGTTTCCTACGCATTTTACCAAAACCCGCAACTCGCTTTTAGACTTATTTTTTGTGTCTTATACAGACAAAGTAGCTACATATGACCAACTTATTGTCCCATCGTTTTCAAAACACGACCTCATATACTTGACAAGTCAAGTGCGTGACCTACAATACCTTGACCATCCAACAGTTTTAAGAGACTTTAGAAATATTAACTATGACCTTTTGGACTCCACCTTTAATTTGTGCAATTGGAATGACATATATTCCCTTTCCGAAGTAAACGAACAAGTTAACTTTTTACAAAACAATATTTGTTATTTATATAACTGTCTCGTACCTGTTCCTAGCAAAGTTATTCGTTTTTCAGAAACATCAAAGACGCAATATTACAGCGTGACGGGGCATACAATAAGTGGAGAAGGCACAGGACACCTCAAGCTTACGCAGTGTTCAAGACATTGAGAAAAAAAGTGACCAAACTTACTGACAACGCCAAGACAAATTTCTATTCCCATAAATTCAACAACGCATCTTCCACTGCTCAGACATGGAAAATAATTAAAAACTTGGGAATATGCTAAGTTAAACCAAGACTTAAACAAGGCATGAATGTAAATGAACTTAATAAAAAGTTCTTAAGCTGCACAGTACCTGAAATCACTGAAAATTAATATCTGAACCCACGATTTGTACCTGAAACTGTCTGTGATATTAGATTTAGGTTTTTGTGTGTTAATCAGTGTGATGTCCTTCAAAGTATACTACCACCACTGGGTCTGACAACATAAGCCCTAAATTCATAAAAATTCTGCTGCCAAAAATCCTGCCATACATAACCTATACCTTTAATACTGTACTGACAAAATCTACTTATCCGGACATGTTGGAAAGCGGCAAAAATAATTCCGATTCCTAAATCAAATAATGAGTACAGACCCATCTCCATTTTACCATACTAATCAAAGGTATTTGAGAATCTCTTGGCTGATCGAATTAAAAAATTTATGTCCGATAATGCAATGCTTACTAATAATCAGTCTGGTTTTAGGAAAAACAGAAGTACCTCAGCTATTTTAAAAATTGCAGACGACATAAGGGAACAAATAGACGAAAACAATGTTACACTCTTAGTTTTACTGGACTATAGTAAGGCCTTCGATACAGTAAACCATAATGTCCTTTGTGCAAAACTACGTAATATGTTTATGTTTTCTAAAACTTCTGTCAAACTTGTGTCTTCGTACCTACAAAATCGTCGTCAATCTGTTGTACTGTCTAGCGTTTCGTCTTCATATGAAAATGTTAATCGTGGTGTACCCCAAGGGTCTGTGCTTGGTCCCTTATTGTTTACCTTATATGTTAATGACCTTCCCAATGCCTTATCTGAATGTAATGTACACTTATATGCTGATGATGTCCAAATGTATGTGAGTCGTCCTTTAACAGAATAAATGAATGTATAGATGTTTGTAACAGAGAACTTGAACGTGTAAATGAGTGGGCCGGCAAGAATGGACTTGGGATCAACCCATTAAAATCAAAATGTCTTGTCATAAGTAAAAGAAAGGTAATTTTTAACAATTTGCAGCCACTGAGTATGAATAGCACGCCACTTGAGTACGTTGATACAGCTGTAAACTTGGTCGAATAAAATGTAGAATCAAGATCATAAAGCCTTTAAAGCGCACGCAACGCCTTTTTATAATCAGCCAACTATCGATAGCAGCGCTGCACCGATAGCAAATTTTTACATCCCTAATTCCTGTGTGTTTGTATTCGTGACAGCCACAAAGTTTTTTTGCGGAACATTTTTGTGTACAATTTAGAGCCATTTCGGGCGCTAAAAAATTGCTTACTGCCCCTCGATAGTGGATCGTGAAGACCCGGCTCCACCAAGCTCGAGTGCATTTGCGGGTCGGTGGCGTAAAAAACACGCAAATCAAGTGGAGAATTTACCCAATTCGATGCTTCGGGTGAAATTTCTTACCTGGAATGATCATATTAAAAAGTCTGTAGGGAAAACATATGGCATAATAAGGACATTATCCGTAACTAAAAATTGCCTGCCCACCCATATACGTTTACTAATAGCTAAAACCTGCATTGTTCCAGTGCTATTTTATGGAGTAGAAGTTTTTTCAAACTGTGACACTACCAGTAAGAACAAAATTAAAGTTCTATTTAATTGCATAGCCAGGTATATATTCAACCAACCACATAGAGGTCACGTATCCGAATTTTCGCTGAAAATATTCGATATCTCGCTAAATGAATGGATAAAGATGCGAAACTTATTTTTTCTGCATAAAATTATTTTCCAAAAAGAACCTTCGTATCTTTTTGAAAAACTTAAATTTACATCCTCTAGAAGAGCAAACAATCTTACTTGCATAAGACCTAGATCATTGACATCCGAAAAACAATTTTTTATTAATGCTATTCGATTATGGCATCAGCTCCCAAACCATCTTAAAAATATTAGCAGTGCCACGCAATTCAAGATAAAATTATTCACACACCTTAAAAACACTATTACGTAAATTAAAGTAAAAATAGAAGACGACTTAGGTTAGTTTTTATGAAAATTAGTTTTAAGTATAATAACAATTAAATATTTGCAAATACAAATACAAAATACAAATCGCATTGCAGTGGCCGGCGGCGATCCATCGGCATACGGGAGGTATGAAGGGGCAGGGTAAAACAGCCACTTTAGCTACTTAGGAAGCTTGTGGGCAGCGACGGCAAATGACAAAACGAACTGAACGACCTCTATCTTTTTCCTAAGGCACGATAAATTTATTCTCGTTATATAGGGGAGGGAGTGGTTTCCAAAGAACCCACCCCATCCGGCGAGCTGAGCCGGCAGCCAGCGTGCCTACGCAGGACGCAACTCCTTCGGCCCAAGTCCTTTGGACTGGGAACTACTACACCGACGTAACAAGCGGAGGCAGACATACGGGGAAAAATTTAGGGATCACTTGGTGGACATGCAGACGATGATGCGGCCCCTGGGTATGTCTGCCAAAGAAGTGCTGAACAGGATAAAGGAGAACAGCACGCCGGCCCTTCGAATGTTTATCCGGCCGTACGAGTGTCGGCACCTGGACACCCTGATGGCGCTGGCAGACGAGTTCGAGGAGCTGGAGGAGCAACGGGAGAAGTTTGAAATGGAAAACCACTCCCAGAGGACACAGAACCGCCCAGTGCCAAGTCCAAGGGCAGAGCAGGGTGCTGTGTGTAGGCATGTCAGGAGGACACGGAGGGAAACGCGCAACGATCCCAGCCTCCGAGGGGCGGTCAGGGATCGTAAGGTGCTGCATCTTAAAAATAATGGGCGACCTGAAGGCGGAAGAAATGCAACTGTCCGCCACAGTGCACATAGGTGACGAGAACGTTACGGCCACGGTGGACACCGGCGCGACAGCGAGTTTCATCAGCAAAGAGCTGGCGGACAGGCTGCAGGCGGCAGGAAAGGTTGGACCCACAAAGAGGCAAGTACGGATGGCGGACGATAGATGCAGAGACGTAAAATCGCAGCTAGAAATTGAAATCGGACTTGGCACAAGAAAAGTGTCAATGGAGCTTCTGATCCTCCCAGGATTGATCGACGCACTGGTGCTAGGATGAAACTTCCTCACCAAAATCGGAGCCGAGGTGAAATGTGCAGGTCACAGAGTGATGATACCGGCGAGAACAGACACCGAGGCTGGAGGAAAAACTGGAGGAAAAACTGTCGGTAGCAGGCGTGGAAGACGCGAAGGGATTTTCGGAAGAGGATGTGGACCAGTTTTTAAAGATCGAGTTGGAGAGCCTGCAAGGCACGTCAAACGTGGCAGTAAACAGAATCACCATGAAGGACGATTAGCAGCGGTACTATCCGAAGAATCCAAAAATGCAGGGCGAGATCAACGCCAAAGTAAACGAGCTACTTGAAAAGGGCTGCATCTAACCGTCAAGGACAGCTCACCAATAGTCATGGTGAGGATGAAGACCGGGAAATGGAGGCTCTGTGTGGATTTCAGGCAGATCAACGCAAAGTCCGTGAAGGATGCATATCCAATGCCGATGATCAACTACATCCTGGACCAACTCCGAGAAGCTAAATATATTAGCAGCCTCGTCTTAAAGGACGGGTACTGGCAGATACCGTTTGAGGCAGCCAGCAGGCAGTACACCGCATTCACAGTGCCAGGGAAAGGCCTGTTTCAATGGAAAGTTATGCCTTTTGGTTTACACTCGGCATCAGCAACATTCCAGCGGGCGTTGGGCCAGGTAATTGGACCCGAAATGATGCCGCACGCTTTCGCGTATCAGGATGATATAATCGTCATCGGACGGACACTAGAAGACTACATGCGGAACCTAAAGGAAGTATTCAGAAGACTCCGACCGGCGAACCTGAAAGTAAACGATGATAAGTGTAAATTCTTCAGGAAGGAACTTCAAACTTAGGGCATCGCATTACAGACCAAGGCATCGGGACGGATCCGGAAATGGTATCAGCGATAGCATTGCTAAAACCACCGGCAACTGCCAAAGAACTGCGGCAGTATTTGGGAGTGGCGTCGTGGTACAGGCGTTTTTTGTGCCAGATTATGCCACGCTAGTGCATCCGCTGAACGCCCTTCTCCAAAAGTGTGTCAAATGGGAATGGACCGACGACCACCAGCAGGCCCTTGCAGCTGTCAAGGCAAGGTTGGTCGCCGACCCAATTTTGGCATGCCCGGATTTTACAAAGGCGTTTGTGCTGCACACCGATGCCAGCGATTATGGGCTGGGTGCCATTCTCACTCAAAATTCCGACCAGGGTGAGCGGGTGAACTTTTATTCCAGCCGGACTCTAAACGGGTCGGAAAAGAATTACTCGGCCACTAAAAAGGAATGTTTAGCAATCGTGTGGGCCATAAGGAAGTTAAAGCCATACCTTGAGGGATACCGGAAGACGATCGCGAGGGTGGCAGCGAGGTATTAATGACCGGGCATGCACCGCGACATTAGGAAGCACGTGCGGAACTGTGAGAGCTGCCGCATGTACAAGCCCAGTCAGCTCCAGGCAGCCGAAAAAATGCTCACACAGATCCCAGAGGAGCCCTGGGCCACAGTATGCGCCGATTTCGTTGGGCCGCTTCCTCGGTCGAAACACGGGAACCCGATGCTACTAGTGCTCGTAGATCGGTTCTCGAAGTGGACGGAAATAGTGCCAATGCGTAGGGCTACCACAGAGACGCTGGAAAATGCAATCCGGGAAAGGATTGTCTCAAGGTACGGCGTGCCGAAGGTCTTGATCACCGATAACGGGGTGCAATTCACGAGCAGGGCGTTCAAGCGGTTCTTGACAGAGTTGGGAGTGCGGCACCAGTTCACAGCCCCGTACACACCACAAGAAAACCCCACGGAGAACCCAATAGAACTGTAAAAACAATGATCGCCCAGTTTGCCGGACAAGACCAGAGAACGTAGGATGTGAAATGGCCAGAATTGCAGCTGGCCGTGAACACTAGTGTAGCCGAGTCCACAGGATATTCACCGGCATTCGTCACGCAGGGTAGAGAGCCAAGGTTACCGAGCGCGTTGTTTGATGAAGAAACCACCGGCACAGGAAGGGAAACCTAGACCCCGTCGGAAAATGCGAAAAAAATAAACGAAATCTTCAAACTGGTCAGACGGAAAATAGAGAAGGCGGCGCAGGATCAGGCGCGCCACTACAATCTCCGGAGGCGCCCTTGGAAACCACAGATCGGAGAGACGGTATGGGCTAGAAGCATCACCTATCCAAGGCAGCAGAAGGATTCGCGGCGAATCTGGCCCCCAGATACGAAGGGCCGTTTAAAATAATTAATTTCGACTCTCCGGTTATTTGCAACCTGCGGCACAAACACACGGGCAAAGATAGAAAAACACACATAAGCCAGTCTCAACAAATTCGGCGTATCGGAGGAACACTGTACCCTAACCGAAGAAAGGGGAGGACGATACACGGTATCGAAATTAACGGTCAAGAACCCACACACACAGGCACACGCATCAGGAGCGCGAGAGCGGGACAGGGAGGGTTAAAAATCCGTTGGCAGCGTTACCGGCTAAACGCACACATGCACGGGTTCCGAAGGAGGCGTGTACACGGAGGGCACCGTTACTTTGAAACATTACACGGGCACAGAGCGGAGAGCGAGTCCCGTTACCGGTACACGTCTCCGCGAATAACGGAACCGAGGATACGCGGAAGAACCGAGGTTTCGTCAGCGACGGCGCTGCACGGATCAGGTCTTTCCGAAAAAAAAAACAAGTCAACATGAGCGCACTCAGAAGCAGCAACATGCAACAAGTGGAGCTCGAGGTGAGGGAGGAGCGCGCCGGGGAACAGCCATTGTCGAAGTGGAGACGGGACTCCGATTCCGTCATCCAGCTTCTGGCGTCCCCCCTGGTGTCGCAATCCCCGTCACCGGGCAGTGAGGCTGACGCGGACTCCACCGGCGAAATCTCGGGCGTCCGAGGAGGAGGACGCAGGCTGAACGCGACGGAGGCCGGAGAGGGTCAGTTGCTGCCGCAAGGGTCTCCCGGGGCACGACGTCCAGGGTCAGCACCCCGAGACATGTCAGCGGCATCATGGTCATGGTGTCGCTGTAAAGAAAACAGGTCGTTAGTGAGAGGAAAACTACAAGCATCAAGTTTACTCACCAGTTTTTCCAAAACAACGAGGCCGTGAGGAAATTAGGGACGGGGGTGCCAGGCGATAGGCGGTCGATCGATAGTTGCGATCGATGGGTACAAAAATACTGGATTTCTCAAGAAACGGTCACACGGAGGCAACTTAAGACAACGGAAACGATAACGATAATGGCAACAACGATGGCGATGCTGGACCGGGTTAGTAGAGTGGCCAGACGACGGGAATCGGAATGGTGATTTCAAGTCTTCAAGTCAAGTTCAAGTTCAAGTTCAAGTCTGGGGAACAGGCTAACGCAGCACAGCCATGGGAAAGTTGAAGGTCTTTCAGGGCGCTGTCTGGGGGGAGTCTTACGAGGACAGTTTAGGGAAATTTTTTGGGGAACTGTATGGGGTCACGAGGAGAACGAGTTTGGCGGGGAATTTAAATGAACAACAGGGGCGTGGAGATCACCACTTTCATACAATTTCCGAAGAAAGGGGGAAATGTGAGGAATCTTAAGACTCCCCACAAATTCCGATGCAGGAGAACTGCATAGCAACAGCGAAGAATGTCAAGGGCAACAAGGTCAAACGGTAAGCAACGGACCTTGGACCCGAGCAAAGCGGAGACACCGTGAATTAACGGTATCACGCTGGACATACGGTAACGGTAAATTAGCGGACTTCGACCCGCACAAAGAGGACGCACCGTGAACTAACGGTGCGGCAGTGGACCTTGGGGCCGATCACGCGAGCTGGAAAAGGGAAATAACGGGACCATCACAGGCTAAAAAAAATAAAAGGCGACGCAAGCGCAGCACACAGGGAGTAATTGTGCGAGAATCAGAGCGAGTGCGTGTACGCGAGACCAGTAGCAAGTTAATCAAGTGCCGAGTACCAAGACCAAGATCGCAAAGTCGAGACGCCGAACGACTGAGAGTCTACAAGGCTGAGGCTTCAACGCTGAGATCCAACGGGTGCTAGGTCGTAGTTAAATCGAGCTCAGGGAGTCCTTGCGTGGAGTCTGCGATAAAGGTGGCTGCGCGAAGAGGTCGAACCTAGTTCTACCTGCTAGGCGATACGCCTTGAAGGAAAGCGACGCGAAGGAAAGCGACGAGGAGCGACGCCGCAGGGGACGACGACGAGGAGCAGCAGCAGCTGAAGAGCCGGGAGGCGTGTATAAGGAGACGACTAAAGACAGTTACGATCCCAAAAGAACTCTTGCGTTATTCATTGGTCAAAGGCAATCACCCAATATTAATTTGGTGGAACGAACCCATAACCTCTCTGAGCTAGCCGCCCGTTAACGTAGCGAGCGAGAACACATAAGAAATCAGGTCGTTACAATAGAAACTTCAAGACAGTTTACCAAGAACAGACGAACAATTTAGAAATAGAGCACAGATCGAGCATAACAATATTCTTTCTTCAATAAAAATTGAAGAGCTTCCATTAGATATAGAGCGTCAATTCTCATTTAATTATATGCATACAGTTAGCTTAGGTGTTATGAAAAGTATGCTGAGAGGATGGATTAAAATAAGAGGAAAGGATTACTCCCTATCTAGAGAAAAAATTGATTATTTAAACAACAGGCTTATGTCTTTAAAGGCAGATATTTCTAAGGAGTTTGCCAAAAAACCGAGGAGTATTTTTAATATGGATAGGTGGAAAGTCGTTGAATTTAGGCAATTCCTACTGTATACAGGACCGGTAGTTTTGAGAGTTTTATTCAACTTAGCGTTGCAATTAGAATTCTCCTAAGTAACACATATTGCTTGACTAAAAATGTATGTGCTAAAGAACTAATTTGTAGTCTTATAAGTAAATTACCAGCGCTTTATGAAGAAACATTTCTGAAATATTATATTCATTGCCTTTTGCATTTGGCAGAAGAATGTATATTTTGCCAAGATAATCTACATTCATTAGTGCTTTTAAATATGCAAGTTATTTTTACAAAGTAAAACAAATGGTAAGAGAAGGATCTCAAGTTGCTACCCAAATATATAATCGTCGTGAAATTTTATTTAAAAGATTTGTTCACTTTGCCTTAAAAATCAAGCCTTTTAGGCATAAATAATCGCAAGCTCTTCTTCTTATCGACATACCGACAGTTCATAAAGTAACATACGTCTCCAGCATGTATAGTTGTCACAACGAAAGCTTGTACAAGGAAAGGTGCCTCGAATGCTGCTACCACCTATGCCCTTTGATAAATTACAAGACCTTAAAAAATTTGAAGAGGACCTAGAAAAATTCAGCTGAATTGTGTGAACAACTGGTAAGTCTAATAAAAATTGTGGTTAAATTCTCAATAAAATAATGCAATCTATTTTTATTTTGTAGGAGACAGAAATGATAAACTATAACATATCCGATCCTGCTAAATTTACGGATGAAATTGCTACTAAGTATTAAGTATAAGCTTGGCAATTACAATAGCAGTTAGAAGTAAATATTACATTTTAAAATTTTGACTTTAATCAATTTTAAATTTTTTTATTGAATTCCTAATTTTATTACTCTTTTTTAGGTGCATTCAATCAAAAATTTACGGTCGACGAGAAGCAATTCTCATTAATATGCAGCAAATGGTTTCAAGCTGCCAATGACAGAATTAAATATTATAAGAAAACAGACAAAAAAGTAGAACAAAATATATAAAAATTTAAGAATTAATGTTTAAGTTTCTACTATTTCATAATATAAATTTAAAAATTATGTTTCATAAGTTAGACATTTATTCTTATTTAATCATCTTGAACATATTTTTTTATTTTCCTAAGTATCTTGTTAATTTTTGAGTAAAATAAATATTAATTATAAAAAGTGTAAACATTTATATGTTTCTATTCTTGTTCAAACGAAAAAGAGTCTGAAAGAGTCTTTTTCGTAGAAATTAAAGTGCCTAAAAATGTTACTTTTTTGCGCCTTTTCTGAGGGGTTTCTATGCTTTTATCGGAGGGTGAAAGCACTTATTTCTATGTCAGAAAAGAGTCAGATCGGACTCAGAAATCTGTCTCTGAAAGTGCGACCGTTTTCAAAGAAAAAAACACTCTTTCCGGCGCGCAAAAAGCGCGGAAAAATTCTGAAAAGCGCGGGAAAATGTTAGGACAAACTACGGCGAAAGTTTTTGCCGTTAATTTTTGAGAACTACACTTTTCACTGTTTACACTTTTTTCCAGCTGTTTTATTTATACCCTTAATTGGTGCTCAGACGAATTAAGTTCGCACTAATTAGGTCGACGACGAGTATTTTATTTGCTTGTTTATGGGCCAAAGCGATTCACATATAATTCGAAACGGATTATGTTTATTGCCGAATTTTGGTTGTTAGTGCATGCAAATTTTTATTTCTTGGTTAGAATACTCACTATCTACCGATTTTTACACGAATGTAAAAAGTTGAAAGAAAGTTGAAAGGCCGACTTGAAAACTTCCTTATTTACAACCATGTTCCAGCGGCAGCAGCAAATTAATCAATTACATTTTCTGCGTCGGAGCACAAAGAACGGAATTTAATTTTTTTACCAAACCGACACGAATAATTTGTTTTTGTGTGTTTGTTGGTAATTGTTATAGTTTTTCACCGAAAAAAATATGTAAGCAAATCGCGAACTCTACTGCGATCACGTCGGGGTCAGCATGAAAATATAATACTAGTTTGTATTAACGAAAACTTGTGACTGCATTTTAATTTGCGAAACTTGTGAACAAACTTGTAAGCGACGACGAAAATGAGTGGCTACGATTACGTTCACTAACTTTAATATTTCAATAATTTCTCTTAGAACCTAACTTATGCTACGGTGGCGAGAGGCGGGGCGAATTCGCAAGAGCGAACGGACGAAAGCTGAATTGGCTCCCGCTCTCACCCTACAACTAGTGATTTAAAATAAAAGCGCCAAGTGCGCAAACAGATGTTACTACGAGCAAATGGATTGGCAACCTACTTGAATCCAGGCAAGCAACATGTACACTGGGTTCGGATAGCGTGACAATTGCCCGTAAGGAGGAGTGCTCTTCCCTTTGCTATGGAGTCTGCTAGTAGATAAGCAAGTAAACAAGCTTGCGGAGCAGTCCTTACATAAGAACATAATGGCATACAGATTCCTGTATCTTACGCATCGAGATCATTTTTAAAGGAGAATTAAATAAAAGCACAACGGAAATCAGTACAGACAGAATAAACCCTGCGCAGGTAAAAATCAAGCACATCTGCCTAGGCAGTGTGTTGAAAAAGCTTCTATGCCCGAAATATACGACGTCATTAACAGCCACGATGTAAAGAAAGTAGTGACCTTGCATTTAACTAATTTCGCATGCTATTTTAAAAAAGGGTAAAAAAGTTATTTCAAGAATAAATGTTAGCGATCTCTATACCAATGGTGCATTTGATTTAGGTCAATTTTTCCAAAGGCTAAAGAAGGAAGCCGGTACATACAAGTTCAGCCAACTTAAAATGGCACTGTGCACAGTGGTTCCGTCAGAGGCCAAAAATCAAAAAATTTTATGACATATTTTTTAAGCAAAATGTATCAAAATTGTCTCTTAAAAGTCCAAACTTCTCTTTGGCATACCGGATTTTACTAGAAATCTAACGGTACTTTCTAAAAATAGATTTGCAATCGTGAACACGTGTTCATTTTGGCAACGCAGCTGCGCTTTGGAAGTTATTTCTCTCTTTCAATTCGCCCTTTAAAGTGATCAGACGTACGCTGCAGTGCTCCGATTTGAATAATTTAACATGAATTATGAAATTGAAGGTATTTACTTTAAATTGAGATATTAATAATTAACTTTCCTGAAAAAGTTTTTTCGTAAAACTAATTTCATCGAATAACCCTTTTTTGTGTATTTTTTTAAAGTATATTTTATGTTTAGTTAGACTTTTAGTTATGTTACAAGAAAACCCAGAACTTGGTTTATATGTTTTTGTGATCGTCTTATTTTAGGTTACTAAATATTTTAAAATTAGCTGCCGAAATTTGCCGATGTGTGTTTTCTACTAATATTACTAAAGCAGTTAAAGGTGAGTCTTTGCTTATTGTGCTGTTGCGCTTTTGCGCTGTTGCTTTGTCTTCGTCTTTAGTGGTTTGTGTTTTTGCAAAAATATTAATTTGTAAATTATTATTTAAATTTTGATTTTGGATTTTGATAGGTGCATCGCAAAAATGTGTTTTTCCACGTCTGCATATTTTTAATATGTGGTGCACAGGTAATGGAACCAACGCCGAAAAAATGAGGAAATTGATTTCCGATGTGCAAGCGGATATTGAAAACAACGGCTACATTATTCCAGAGTTGAGCGAAATATCCAATAAAATTGAGAACCTCTGCAAAACAATATCCATGGTACTATTTACCGGCTACCGTCCATAAGGTCTTAATTCATGGTTTAGCTGTAATAGAGTATGCATTAGTGTCGATAGGAGAGCTTTCAGAGGAAGCAGCAGAGTCCAATAACAAGGAACTAAAAAAATGTAGACTTCAACACAGTCGGAAAGTATCTCGTACTTTAACAAACACAGATGTCATGAACTATTTATTATTGCGTTCAGATCCATTTTTAACAGGACAGAGACAACTTCATAAAAAATATAGGTCGAGTTTGCTTACATCTGTCTACGAATTACTTGACGATGCTTTATAATTTTTGTTTCATTTATATTTTGTTTGTTGATTTTTATTTTAGTTTTTTAAGAATATGTATAACTACGAAAAATATCTTCCATACCAAAATCGTAATAAATTGGATTAAACAAATATGTTTTTATAATTCGGTATCGATTGTTCCTATGGGAGCTATAGGATATAGCCGATCGATAAGTCCGATTTTTGTTGCTATATGTTTAGACAAATTTGCTAAATTATTGTTATAAATTTCAGCACGTTATGACCATTATTAGTATTTTTGGCCGCTCTTCCATACAAGCGGATCCACTGTGCTGTGTGAAGAAATCGTTGAAAATATATAAGCTGATTCGTTTAAAAAATGGGCAATAGGATATTACAAAAATTAAGAGTAGCGCTACTCATACCAGTGACCATTATAAAAGATAAGAAAGAAAGAAGCTATACTGTCTGAAAACCATGACGAACCATTACAAGGCGGCCATACCGGAAAAAGCAAGACCTTGTCAAAAATACGACAACATTTCTATTGGAAAAACATGACTAGAAACATAACGAACTACGTAAAGACATGCCCAAAATGCCAGACATCCAAAACAACGAGACTCCAACTATGGCATTTGACAGAATAATTATTGATACGATACCATTACCAAAATCGGATCAGGGCAATGAGTACGCAGTCATTGGTTTTCAGCAAACATCCAAATTTAAACAGAAGGATCTTTACGACAACATTTCCAATTTATATTTCGTATGACCATTATAATATCATACATATTCACTAATATATGTTCGCACTAAACCAATAAAAAAAATCGAAACAAAAAAAAATATATATAAAATTTTATAGACATTGTTTTAATTAAAAGATTCGCCGACTTGACCCTCGGCTGGGGTGGTGTAATGATTATGTAGAATTAAGTCCTGCCGTCGTCTCCTTTCCACGTTCAACTCCTCGCTGGATCGTGCCGGCTGCGAAGTGGTGTCTTCCTCGCCGGTTTCGCTTGCGATGTCTTCTGCCGCCCTTGGCTCGGCGGGTTTACAGGGACTAAGGATGCGTCACCGTTCCCAGACTAGGGTGAACAGGCACTGTGCTCTCAAGGCGTACGCCTTTCGCAGCCGCAGCCTCCTGTCCCTTGCTCTGTCCCGGCCGGTCGCACCGGATGTCGGCTCAGTTTCTACCTGACGGTTCAGGCGTACGCCGGAAGCCGCCAACGAAGTCCCTGGGTCAAACGCCAGGTTCTAGACGAACGCTTCCACCCTACCCTCTCTGCCGCAGGCTTAAGAATTTGAAGTATAGGCTGCTCGCTCGACGCTCGTTTTCGTCGTCCTGGGGTCCTCGTTGTCCTTGTTCTGCCTCCAGGTATCTCGATCAGCTCCGCTCCTTGTTGGCGACTCGGTAAGCTGCCGTTCTGGGACTCTAGCGGTGGATCGCTGTGCTCTCAACGCATACGCCTTTCGAGACACCAGCTGAACAAACGCGCGTCCTTCCGGGCTAGTCGCACCAGGACCTTGTACAGTTCCTGCAGGACGATCAGGCATACGACGGAGTTCGCCAATGCAGTTCTTGTAGGCAGGCAGCTAGTTCTAGACAACTTTCCTTCTGAGCCCACGGTTCTTCGTCGAAGGACTCTATTTGTTCACTTTGTCGTACGCGCCGGGTGGGATGCCAAGCTCAAATCGCGACAGAAGTTGTAACAAAGCGCCTGGACTTAGCCGTGTGATGCCGTAAGGACCTCAGCTACCTGTGTCTCAATTCGGAAACTTTTAGCTCTAAGTCCCGAACGTCTCGACGTAGCGATCTTGTTTCCTTGATGACTCCGCACGGCTTTACTTGCTCCTTCACGTTGTTACACTGGTTACTTGTTCACTTGATGACTGTTACTTGTTGACTTTGTAGAATCGACTCATCCAGCTTCCTGCGCTCGGCCGGTTTATATAGGCCTCCATTTACCGCTAGTTATCGGTGTCTCCTTGCCTCCTTGCCTCCTGGTCCAAAGTCCACGGTTTTACCGTTTCGCCCTCTGCGCACGGCACCAATATCAGGGTCCAAAGTCCGGTGCCGTCCCGTTACTTCCTTCTGCCCACGGCCCTTCGCCGCACTCTTGTATTGCTGTCCCTCTCGGACTCTCCTTGTTCTTGTCTGGTGCTCAGTGCACCACTCTCTCGGCGCACTACCGTTACTACGGGCGAATTCGCCGCGTAACTGGTAACTGGTAAGCCACTGCTTGCATGCGCTTACTCTGATTGCTTCTTAACTTGTGAGGAGTTATTCAACTCCTCACATTCTCCCCTCGCTGTTCTCTCTGCCTTGGTACACTCCACATCCTTCCCTCGACGTGTCTTCTCCTCGTACTTGTCCTCGTTTGCCTGTAGTCTTCTAGTCGACTTGCTCCTCCAGACGGTTCCCACGACGCTCACAGCTCCTTCTTGAGTTCCACAGCGCCGATCCTCCTTCCAGATTTTGAATCTCCCGCCCCAGACGTTTCCCCCGTAGACTTTAAATTCCCGCCCAGACGTTTCCCCCGTAGACTTTTAAATTCCCGCCCAGACGATTCCCCCGAAGACTTTTAAATTCCGGCCCAGACGTTTCCCCCGATGATTTTCTCGATCTCCGTGATTTGCCTTCTCCGTCGGATGGTCACTCTACGTCGTGCCGATCGGTCTCCAGTCGTTATCGGTGTTATCGGTATTCTCTCGTGTGACTCTCTGTTGTATGGTCACTCTCCGCCAAATCGATCGGTCTCCAGTTGTTATCGGTTCCGTGACCCAACGTGGCGTTGCCACTTGATGTATCGATGTGTGACTCCTTGTGCCGATATTCCCAGTATTTTGTGACCACCGATCGACACCATCGTGTAGCGCCAATCGGCCATAAATCGAAGCGCCCCATCCCTTTGGGCAGATGAGGACATTTTCTCCGGGTAAGTTTTCTAATTTCTCCTTTCTCTCCGTTCTTTTCTCCTTTTCAGCGTTCTGGACCTGTCGTATGAATGCGGGCCTCGTCTCCGCCACCGGCGCGGAATACTGCCACTTTAGGCTCGGCCTCGGGGGTGCCACCGGGTTAGGCCATACCCACGGCCCCTTCTTCACCGTCCTCGGCGGGAAGGCCTACCTGCTCAACCCTTTCCAGCTGTGCGGCGACTACCTCTGGAGAGGCCAGCGGAGATGGGGTTGGGGTCGGCGTCGGCATCACGACTACGGTGGGGGCCCGTGGGACTGCGGTCCTCCACAACCGTGGATCGCGACAGTTTCCCCGGGGTTCTTCCCACACTCGGGCTCCTTCCTCCTCTGTTGCTGCTGTGGCTTCGTCCGGCCACGTCCAGGTGACGGCGTGCTGCCTCCACACGCGTCCTTCCGCCTCGAAGGAGCCGAACGCATGGCTGACATGGGCCACCGGGGTGTCCATCCGGGCGTAACCCGGAGACCCCTCCTGCTGCCGCCGTTCCTCCTGCTCCTCCTCTGTTGCTGCCTCTTCCCACTCGGGGCAATACCTCGGGGTGGGTGGACGTGCCGGCGTCCATGGGTGTGAGGATGGGAGTTTGTATTCCTCCTCCGCTGGGTCCGCTGCACTTTCCTTTGGCTCCGCGACGTACCTCGGGGTCAGGGGAACCTCGGGCATCCCCTCCGCCTGGGGCGGTACTTCCTCGAGGAGGATTGGGTCACCCCATATCCGGCGCTCTTCCTCTTCGGCAGTTCTCAGTGCCGCTTCCCATTTTGCCCAAGCGTCCTGCTCATTACGCTGGCGGGCCTCCTTGAGCGTAGCCTCTTGCTGCCTCCGCTCATGCCGGCGGCGGTACTCCGCTATTACGGCCGCTGTTCTGCGGGCCTCGGCCGCATGGTCATCGTCGGCAGAGTCCTGGTGGACCCTGCTTTCCGAGCTATGGGGAATACTCCCCTTGAGCCCCGCGGTATTACGCAGCCGCCGCGTCCTGGCCTCCACCGTCGGATCGTCCACCATCTCCACGTCACTGTCGGAGCTGACGGTGGGATCCGGCGATGACGCCTCCGACCGTCGTCGGTTCCGTGGGGTCCGTCGCGGGGCCTGTCCTCCGACCGTCCTTGCCCCGGTCCGGATCCTGCCAAGTCCTCGGCAGCCATCCTCCTGCGGGCCTCAGCTCTAGTAACGCGTGTACTCATCTTGACTTTCTTTTTCGAATTGGCTTGTCATGCTGGCGGCTCTCCTGACGATGACTCGGTTCTTGGTCATTCCTTATGACCCTCCCGTTATTTCCCTCGGGCACTCCTTCTTCGGGTGTTCTCCTGCGATCCCGTTGATTCTCTCATGTTGCCCTTCCCCGTGTGAGTTCGTCGCCGCTTGGGTTTTACAGTTCAGCTTTGCTGTGCCGTCTCTCCCTCTACTTCGGTGCCGTATAGACTCTAACGACGCTACGGTATTCAACATATTGATCATCTTATTCCATGCGGCGCCTTACTGATGACTCTGGCTTTATTCCCGACGCAGAATCAGTTTGCCTCGTGGTCTTGGTCACTGTACCTCCTTGTTTCCTGCGTTCTATATAGACTCTGGCCCTTGCCCGACGCTATAGTCCGCACTACTTGTTGTTGTGGGCTGCTTGTGTTGTCCTGCGTTCTATATAGACTCTGGTATTTACCCGTCGCTATAGTCCGTCTTTTTTTTTTTGTTGCATGCTCGTGTCGTCCTGCGTTCTATATAGACTCTGGCCCATGCCCGACGCTATAGTCCGCATCCTTTTGTCCTCGCATGCTCGTGTTATCCTGCGTTCTATATAGACTCTGGCCTATGCCCGACGCTATAGTCCGCACTACTTGTTGTTGTTGATTGCTCGTGTGTTCCTGCGGTCTATATAGACTCTGGCTTATACCCGACGATATAGTTCGTACGTTTTGTCCTTGCATGCTCGTGTTATCCTGCGGTCTATATAGACTCTGGCTTATGCCCGACGATATAGTCTGTACTTTCTGTCGTTGCATGCTCGTGTTGTCCTTGCTTGTCTGTACCGAGTTCTTGTTTTTGTTGCTTAAGCTCACTGACGTGGACGGTTCGTTCTTTTTGTGTATCCTTGTGGCGGATTCTACAAATGACTGGAGAGACGAAGTCTATTACCGTGTACGGTTCGTTATATCTCGGCGCTAGCTTTGCCGCGAAACCCTCGGCTGCCTTTGACAAATGGTGTTCCTTCGCCCAGACCGTGTCCCCTACTGTTGGACTCCATTGCCTCCTTCGTAGATTGTAATGCCTGGCTTGGTCCTGAGCAGCTTTCTCCATGTTCCGGCGCACAATTTCGAAGATCTCCTTCATCTTATTGGCCTTCAGGCCTTCTTCAGGCGTTTCCGTCTGTTTTCCTGTGCCTATGGTTTCCCTGTCGTACAGGGCGCTGGGCAGTCGAGGCTCTCGAGCCTGCGTGAGGAAACACGGGGAGTTCCCTGTTGACTCCGACGTACTTGAATTTACCGCTAGCATAATCTCCGGCCACTTCTCGTCCCAATTCCTCTGGTTCTGTCCCGCAAACTGCGCTATCATGGTTTTAACTGTTCGGTTTGCTCTTTCCGTCGGATTCTCCTGCGGTGTATATGGTGCTGTGAATTGTTGCTTAATGCCCATTTCGCTGAGGAATTTTTTGAATGCGCGGCTGGCAAACTGAACTCCATTGTCCGTTATTACCACCTTTGGGACTCCGAACCTAGCGATGAGTCTATCTCGGAACGCCTTTTGAAATGTTTCTGCCGTTGCTGCTCGCAGTGGCAACAATTCTGTCCACTTTGAGAACCTATCTATCAGCACTAGCAGCATCTGGTTGCCATTGCCTGGGCAATGGTCCGACAAAGTCTGCACATACCGTTGCCCATGGTTCTTCGGGTATTTGCGTCAGCATTTTCCCAGCTGCCTGCATGTGGTTAGGCTTGTATTTGAGGCATGTTTCGCATTTCCGTACATGTGCTCGGGCGTCCCTTTGCATTCCTGGCCAGTAATATCGAGCCGCCAGCCTTGCAATCGTTTTCCGACGTCCCACGTGTCCAGCGGCTGGTGAGTCGTGATTCTCCTTCAGGACTGTTTCCCTCAGCCCCCGTGGGACACAGAGCTTCCATGCTGCCACGTCTTCGCTGCCTGCTCTGTGCGGGATATGCCTATACAACGAGCCTCCCTCCATGATGTAGTCCGGAAACTTCTGTGGCTGTGTGTTAATCTTCTCACACATATCCTTGATCCAGCTGCATGTTCCCTGCGTGTCCTCCGGAGTTTCTTTAGCTAGCCTAAAGGCTTTTGGTAGAGGCTGGCTTGACAGTGCATCAGCGACCACGTTAAGCTGCCCCTTCCTGTATGATATTTCAAAATCAGCTCCAGGGCCCACCTCGCTATTCTTCCGGAGGGACTTTCGATGCTGTTCAACCATTTAAGCGCCATATTGTCCGTCACCACCTTGAAGTGGTATCCTTTCAAGTATGGTTTGAGCTTCCGGATTGCCCACACGATTGCCAGGCATTCCTTTTCGCTGGTTGAATAGTTCTTTTCCGCGCCATTCAGGGTCCGGCTTGAATATGAAATGACCTTTTCGTCGCTTTCAGTTTCCTGCGTCAGGAATGCCCCTATACCATAATCGTTTGCGTCCGTCTGCGGTCCGAATGGTTTATCGAAATCTGGGCATGCCAGCACAGGATCGGCCACTAGGCTTGCCTTCACCTCGTCGAATGCTTGCTGGTGCTCTGAAGTCCATGTCCTTTTCGTGCCTTTCCGCAATAGATCATTTAGTGGTTTTACTATTCGCGCAAAGTCGGGCACGAATCGCCTGTACCACGATGCTACGCCCAAGTATTGGCGCAGTTCCCGGATGGTTGTGGGTGGTTCCAGCTCGGCTATGGCTGCTACTTTTTCGGGATCAGTGCCGATTCCTTGGTTCGTAACGCGGTGTCCCAGGTATAGCAGTTCGCTTTTGAAGAAATGACATTTTTCGGGATTTATCCTCAGGTTTGCCTGTTTAAGGCGTCGGAAAACTTCTCTCAGGTTCCTACTGTGTTCTTCCAGTGTCCGTCCGATCACGATGATGTCGTCTTGGTATGCAAACGTGTGTGGTGACATCTCCGGCCCAATAACCTGGTCCAGTGCTCTCTGGAAAGTTGCCGAGGCGGAGTGTAAGCCAAATGGCATTACTTTCCACTGGAAAAGCCCCTTTCCTGGCACTGTGAATGCCGTGAATGGCCTGCTATTTTCTTTCAAATGAATTTGCCAGTATCCATCTTTCAAATCTAGACTGCTTATATATCTCGCCTCCCTCAACTGGTCCAATATGTAATTTATCCTTGGCATCGGATAAGCATCTTTGATGGATTTGGCTTTGATCTGTCTTAAGTCGACACAAAGCCTCCACTGACCTGTCTTTTTCATTACTATGACAATCGGGGAGCTGTTCGGACTTCTCAAGTGTTCTAAGCATTCCTTCTCCAGCAACTCGTCGACTTTCGCATTGATTTCCCCTTGAACCTTTGGGTTTTTCGGGTATTATCTCTGTTTGGTTGGCTTGCCGTCTTTCATGGTGATTCGGTGCTCGGCTATGTTGGATTATCCACTCATTGATCGAAGTTCTGCGAGCTCCTGCTCTAGGAAATTTTCAACGTCGCATTCCTCAGAGTTGGTTTGCACCACCGCCACGGACAATTTGTCCTCTAACCACCCGTTGTGCCTTCTTCTTTCTGGGATCACCACTGTATGTCCGGCACACCTTTTTTCGGCGCCGATTCCTGTGAGGAAATTTCATCCTAGCACCAGCGAGTCTACCACTCCTGGTAGGATCAGCAGGCTCATGGGAAATCGCTTATAGCCGAATTCGATTTCCACCTCGAGCTGCGTGTTTATCCCGATGCACCTGCCATCTGCCAACCTAACTTGCCTTCTCGTCCTTGTAATTTTTCCATAAGCAGCCAGTATGTCCGCCAGCTCCTCGCTTATAAAGCTCGCTGTTGCTCCGGTGTCGATTGTGGCTTTGTGTGAGGTGCTGTTGCTTTGTTTCGCGAGAATTTGTTTTCTTGAATAAATGCTTCTCGCTCTTTCTCGAGCTCTTCATACTCGTCAGCCAGCACCATTAGAGACTCTAGATCGTCTATCTTATACGTCTTCAGGGAAATCCTCAGGTCAGGCGTGCAGTTTTCCTTTATCTGCTCGAGTGTTTCCTGGTCTGCATGTCAACCATATAGTCCTTGAACGACTCTCTAAAGCCCTGTTTCCTTTGTTTGACCTGATCTGCGAGCTTTGTGAAAAAACCCCTTGGCAGGAAATACGTTTGAAAACTGTCGCTGAACTCTCCCCAAGTCCTCCAGTGTTTATTGTTTGATATGAACCATTTTAGGGCCTTGCCTTGCAGCAATTCAGGCATGGCTCGGGGAATGAGGTTCAGGTTCAAACCGTATGTGTTTGATGACCATTCCACTTGTTCCAGAAACTCCAGTGGTTTCTCCGTGCCGTCAAACTTGAACGACCTATCCCTGACTTGTATTGCGACTTTTGCATAGTCTGGTGCGCTGGGCCTTTGCTGTTCTGTTCTTCTTTCTTGGCTTGGGCCCCTGGATCTCCCTGCCTCCTTCATGCTCTCCACGCCCAAGCTAGCTATGAGCTGTTCGGTGTCTGGGATTTGCAACTTACCGCTCGAGCTTGGTTTGTCGTACAATTTTTCCAGCTCAGCCCAAATTTCCGCCATTTCTGGGTCGTTTTGTGTCTTCGTAACATACTCTGAAAGGGCTTTTCGCATGTCGTCCGACTTGCCCTCCAGGATGATGCCAAGCTTGGCTGCCACCTTTGGGAAATCCTCTTTCTTGAGGAGATAGATTCAATTTTTCCCCATTTCTGTTTATTGCTGTATTTTCACTGTCAGCACAATCACGTTGGGCGCCAGATGTAACGAACTGTTTTTCTTTGTTCTCTGCTCGCTACGAATGTCGTGAGGCTAGCTCAGAAGATGTGAGTGTTCGTCCCACCAAATTTATATATACGTGACTGCCCTTTTGACCAGTCAAAACGCCCTTGGCTCGGCGGGTTTACAGGGACTAGGGATGCGTCACCGTTCCCAGACTAGGGTGAACAGGCACTGTGCTTTCAAGGCGTACGCCTTTCGCAGTCGCAGCCTCCTGTCCCTTGCTCTGTCCCGGCCGGTCGCACCGGACGTCGGCTCAGTTTCTACTTGACGGTTCAGGCGTACGCCGGAAGCCGCCAACGCAGTCCCTGGGTCAAACGCCAGGTTCTAGACGAACGCTTCCACCCTACCCTCTCTGCCGCAGGCTTAAGAATTCGAAGTATAGGCTGCTCGCTCGACGCTCGTTTTTCGTCGTCCTGGGGTCGTCGTTGTCCTTGTTCTGCCTCCAGCTATCTCGACCAGCTCCGCTCCTTGTTGGCGACTCGGTAAGCTGCCGTTCTGGGACTCTAGCGGTGGACCGCTGTGCTCTCAAAGCATACGCCTTTCGAGACACCAGCTTAACAAACGCGCGTCCTTCCGGTCTATTCGCAGCAGGACCTTGTACAGTTCTTGCAGGACGATCAGGCATACGCCGGAGTCCGCCAATGCAGTCCTTGTAGGCAGGCTCCCCTCCTTGTTGGCGACTCGGTAAGCTGCCGTTCTGGGACTCTAGCGATGGATGGCTGTGCTCTCAACGCATACGCCTTTCGATACACCAGCTGAACAAACGCGCGTCCTTCCGTGCTAGTCGCACCAGGACCTTGTACAGTTCCTGCAGGACGATCAGGCATACGACGGAGTTCGCCAATGCAGTCCTTGTAGGCAGGCAGCTAGTTCTAGACAACTTTCCTTCTGAGCCCACGGTTCTTCGTCGAAGGACTCTATTTGTTCACTTTGTCGTACGCGCCGGGTGGGATGCCAAGCTCAAATCGCGACAGAAGTTGTAACAAAGCGCCTGGACTTAGCCGTGTGATGCCGTAAGGACCTCAGCTACCTGTGTCTCAATTCGGAAACTTTTAGCTCTAAGTCCCGAACGTCTCGACGTAGCGATCTTGTTTCCTTGATGACTCCGCACGGCTTTACTTGCTCCTTCACGTTGTTTCACTGGCTACTTGTTCACTTGATGACTGTTACTTGTTGACTTTGTAGAATCGACTCATCCAGCTTCCTGCGCTCGGCCGGTTTATATAGGCCTCCATTTACCGCTAGTTATCGGTGTCTCCTTGCCTCCTTGCCTCCTGGTCCAAAGTACACGGTTTTACCGTTTCGCCCTCTGCGCACGGCACCAATATCAGGGTCCAAAGTCCGGTGCCGTCCCGTTACTTCCTTCTGCCCACGGCCCTTCGCCGCACTCTTGTATTGCTGTCCCTCTCGGACTCTCCTTGTTCTTGTCTGGTGCTCAGTGCACCACTCTCTCTCGCCGCACTACCGTTACTACGGGCGAATTCGCCGCGTAACTGGTAACTGGTAAGCCACTGCTTGCATGCGCTTACTCTGATTGCTTCTTAACTTGTGAGGAGTTATTCAACTCCTCACATTCTCCCCTCGCTGTTCTCTCTGCCTTGGTACACTCCACATCCTTCCCTCGACGTGTCTTCTCCTCGTACTTGTCCTCGTTTGCCTGTAGTCTTCTAGTCGACTTGCTCCTCCAGACGGTTCCCACGACGCTCACAGCTCCTTCTTGAGTTCCACAGCGCCGATCCTCCTTCCAGATTTTGAATCTCCCGCCCCAGACGTTTCCCCCGTAGACTTTAAATTCCCGCCCAGACGTTTCCCCGTAGACTTTTAAATTCCCGCCCAGACGATTCCCCCGAAGACTTTTAAATTCCGGCCCAGACGTTTCCCCCGATGATTTTCTCGATCTCCGTGATTTGCCTTCTCCGTCGGATGGTCACTCTACGTCGTGCCGATCGGTCTCCAGTCGTTATCGGTGTTATCGGTATTCTCTCGTGTGACTCTCTGTTGTATGGTCACTCTCCGCCAAATCGATCGGTCTCCAGTTGTTATCGGTTCCGTGACCCAACGTGGCGTTGCCACTTGATGTATCGATGTGTGACTCCTTGTGCCGATATTCCCAGTATTTTGTGACCACCGATCGACACCATCGTGTAGCGCCAATCGGCCATAAATCGAAGCGCCCCATCCCTTTGGGCAGATGAGGACATTTTCTCCGGGTAAGTTTTCTAATTTCTCCTTTCTCTCCGTTCTTTTCTCCTTTTCAGCGTTCTGGACCTGTCGTATGAATGCGGGCCTCGTCTCCGCCACCGGCGCGGAATACTGCCACTTTAGGCTCGGCCTCGGGGGTGCCACCGGGTTCGGCCATACCCACGGCCCCTTCTTCACCGTCCTCGGCGGGAAGGCCTACCTGCTCAACCCTTTCCAGCTGTGCGGCGACTACCTCTGGAGAGGCCAGCGGAGATGGGGTTGGGGTCGGCGTCGGCATCACGACTCCGGTGGGGGCCCGTGGGACTACGGTCCTCCACAACCGTGGATCGCGACAGTTTCCCCGGGGTTCTTCCCACACTCGGGCTCCTTCCTCCTCTGTTGCTGCTGTGGCTTCGTCCGGCCACGTCCAGGTGACGGCGTGCTGCCTCCACACGCGTCCTTCCGCCTCGAAGGAGCCGAACGCATGGCTGACATGGGCCACCGGGGTGTCCATCCGGGCGTAACCCGGAGACCCCTCCTGCTGCCGCCGTTCCTCCTGCTCCTCCTCTGTTGCTGCCTCTTCCCACTCGGGGCAATACCTCGGGGTGGGTGGACGTGCCGGCGTCCATGGGTGTGGGGATGGGAGTTTGTATTCCTCCTCCGCTGGGTCCGCTGTACTTTCCTTTGGCTCCGCGACGTACCTCGGGGTCAGGGGAACCTCGGGCATCCCCTCCGCCTGGGGCGGTACTTCCTCGAGGAGGATTGGGTCGCCCCATATCCGGCGCTCCTCCTCTTCGGCAGTTCTCAGCGCCGCTTCCCATTTTGCCCAAGCGTCCTGCTCATTACGCTGGCGGGCCTCCTTGAGCGTAGCCTCTTGCTGCCTCCGCTCATGCCGGCGGCGGTACTCCGCTATTACGGCCGCTGTTCTGCGGGCCTCGGCCGCATGGTCATCGTCGGCAGAGTCCTGGTGGACCCTGCTTTCCGAGCTATGGGGAATACTCCCCTTGAGCCCCGCGGTATTACGCAGCCGCCGCGTCCTGGCCTCCACCGTCGGATCGTCCACCATCTCCACGTCACTGTCGGAGCTGACGGTGGGATCCGGCGATGACGCCTCCGACCGTCGTCGGTTCCGTGGGGTCCGTCGCGGGGCCTGTCCTCCGACCGTCCTTGCCCCGGTCCGGATCCTGCCAAGTCCTCGGCAGCCATCCTCCTGCGGGCCTCAGCTCTAGTAACGCGTGTACTCATCTTGACTTTCTTTTTCGAATTGGCTTGTCATGCTGGCGGCTCTCCTGACGATGACTCGGTTCTTGGTCATTCCTTATGACCCTCCCGTTATTTCCCTCGGGCACTCCTTCTTCGGGTGTTCTCCTGCGATCCCGTTGCTTCTCTCATGTTGCCCTTCCCCGTGTGAGTTCGTCGCCGCTTGGGTTTTACAGTTCAGCTTTGCTGTGCCGTCTCTCCCTCTACTTCGGTGCCGTATAGACTCTAACGACGCTACGGTATTCAACATATTGATCATCTTATTCCATGCGGCGCCTTACTGATGACTCTGGCTTTATTCCCGACGCAGAATCAGTTTGCCTCGTGGTCTTGGTCACTGTACCTCCTTGTTTCCTGCGTTCTATATAGACTCTGGCCCTTGCCCGACGCTATAGTCCGCACTACTTGTTGTTGTTGGCTGCTTGTGTTGTCCTGCGTTCTATATAGACTCTGGTATTTACCCGTCGCTATAGTCCGTCTTTTTTTTTTTGTTGCATGCTCGTGTCGTCCTGCGTTCTATATAGACTCTGGCCCATGCCCGACGCTATAGTCCGCATCCTTTTGTCCTCGCATGCTCGTGTTATCCTGCGTTCTATATAGACTCTGGCCTATGCCCGACGCTATAGTCCGCACTACTTGTTGTTGTTGAATGCTCGTGTGTTCCTGCGGTCTATATAGACTCTGGCTTATACCCGACGATATAGTCAAGAGATGACAGCGGACAAAATAAGTAAATTTAATACCTAAAATATGACCAGTGCGTTTATATTATTAGTGAAAGATACATCAATGAGCAAAATTGTATTTAAAAAGTATAATTTTGCTCATTTACGGGAGTTGACGGCAAAACGAAATGAAATAAGCATCGCTTATACGAAATATTTTTTAACATTCATTTGTCGTCGCTGCCCGCTTGAGAAGTCAAGAAGCTAGCTCCAGCGCTTGACCGAATTTCGATCGGCAGCGTGTAGCTGTTTTACCCTGCCCCTGTATACGTTCCGTATGCCAATGGATTGGCATTTCTCCCCCTTTTATAGACGCTTACCGAAGACATTATTGAGTTCTGCTTCACATTATAATTCATTGAAAAGATTTTTCATTTAAAAAGGTGCACATTTAATTGACAAATAAAAGTGTAAATTTAGGTGCCAAATTAATTAAATTGAGAAACATTCTAAGCGGTGTATATAATATTTGTATTAAGAATGAATATAAATTTAAGAATAATATTTGGAGTTCATTTATAAAAATAGTAATATGGATATAACATCTCTCTAAATTTAATATATGAGGATTATATATACATAAAAATGTTTAAATTGCACATAGATCTATGTATATACGCTTATGTATATATATTTATTTATATATATATATATATATTTATAAAAGTTGGCTTGACAGTAAGTCGAACGCAACTCACCTTTTTATTTCCATTTAGAAGAGCATATGCATAAATATATATATATTAGTGCAAATTCACTTAACATTATTTATAAATTGTTGAATTAATGTTTTCTTGTGAAATCTACTTTGTTTATCACGTTTGCCGGTTTGTCGGATGCCTATAAAAAGTGTGTTTCTATCGGGTTCTAAATTCAATCACTCGGATAGGTCCTCCGCAATTACTGTTTTCGCTGGTAGTGGACTTAACGTGGTTCCGCGGTCGTTTCTGTCTCGAGTCCCGATTCTCAATTATCTTGGACTGTCTTCTCGATCGTAAGGTGGGGGATCTTTTTTACCGGTGGTACTGCTTCCGGGTCATCTAAGTGTTCCCTCCCGCTGAAACAGCGGTATTATCCCAAGAACCCGGCCATGCAGCGTATCATCAACGAGCAGGTGGACGAACTGCTGCAGGACGGACGAATCGAACCCTCTCGAAGTCCGCACAGCGCACCGCTGGTGCTGGTCCGAAAGAAGATAGGGGACATGCGGATGTGCGTTGACTACCGTCAACTCAACGCACCCTTCATACCCGACGCGTGCCCGGCTGATATTTCCCATGCACTGTTGCTGTTGCGTCTGCCAGAGTCATTCTGATTATGCTGGTCCAGAGAATTGAGTCCTGGCGGCGGTGCTGAACCCGGAACTCCTGTTTCGGCGTTAAGTTGACTCTGATAGCGGCTTGAAAGTGTCAGCCGAGCAGTGGTGTTTTGTGCAGGCGTGTCTCCGGTCGTTTGTGATTCACTTATTTCTGCTATTTTTGTTTGTACATTAATTATTTAGGTATTTAATTCTGTAATATGGGTTGCGAACGTAGCCCTTATTTCGTTGCCTTGCATGATCATCGCAGACATCATTCCCTCCAGCCTGCTTTCTGCCTCCGTGCGCCTGTATTCGGTAACACGCTGGACCATCCTTGTGGCGGTCCTAAGAAGTAGTTTTCAACCCCTACATCTCCTGACGACTCCTCTATGGTGGAACTGTGGTAACCTGCCAGGCTTCCTGAATTATCTAGCTTGCTGCCAAATCTAACCGACAGTTGTCTTGCCTGTGCCTGCTGATCGTTAGCTGTCACGGTTTGTCTTGCTCTCCAGGCCAGTCTTGCGGCTAAGGTTGAAGTCCTTGCAGTCCTAGCAGGCGGTATTGTCAACATTACCTTCTTCCTCTTCCCTGCCATTTACTGACCTATCCTTTTATTTCAAGGTTGTTCGCACACCACTTCAGTCGACGCATACAGACAACGCTAGCTCTGCCTGCTTTACCTTCAAAACCCGGATTCTATTTTTACTAACTCTAGCCTATAAATTCCCTGTGTGGGAGACAAATATATTGACTTTGTATATCTTAGAACCTAAGCAATGCAATGTATTTTTAACACAACCCCATTCCACTTCTGTGCAATGGTGGCCCCCTTGACTCTGAAATCGTGTATATAAGCCCGACCTCAACCCTAATAAAATCAGTACTCAAGTAATCCTTTTGTATTCAATTACTCTGCATTCTACGAGTGAGCATCGCTGTGTCTTTGGCCCTCATATGCATGATTTTCTCCGAGTTAAACCCATTTCAGTATTGGTTTAGCGTCCTACTGTTACTAGATTATGTTCTAGGGGCAACCACATATATTAATAATAAAAACTCAATAAATCTACAAACATTTTGGTGACCCCGACCGTTGCATGAAATTCTAGTCAACTTGGCGATTAATTTCTGCACATATTTTTCTAGACAGATTCCCGATCAACTTGGCGATCGAATCATCTAGATTTAAAGTTGTGAAAATCTTGCTTAATAATCCTGATATTGAGCAGAATTCATAACTAAGGGTAATTTGACTCGAATAATTTTCCGAGCATATTCCCGAACAACTTGAAATTTTTTTTTCAAGGAGTAAATGATCAACTTGGCGATCTTTACTACAATATTGGAAGTCAACTTGGCGACTCCAATAACACAAATATTTAAAAGTAGAAAAAGTCAACCCGGCGACTCTTCCAACTTACATGAAAAATTTAATCCGATTTACTGAAGTCAATTTGGCGACTTTCAGGATAACCGTCGATTAATTTCCGATATTGAAGTAGTCAACAAGGCGGTTCTTCAACTGGAATACAACAATTACAAGTAGTCAACACGGCGACTCTTGCACATTTTGGAAAGCGATTGTATCCTAACAATTAACAAACAAATTAAATAAAAATTTTGAATAAAAACATTTGAAATTATTGAATTGGCTCTTTTTCTAATCCTTAAAACCTTACTTGTCTTTGACCATAAAGTCGGTTGCGAGTAGAAGCGTATCCAGCTTATATTAAGCATATAAATTATCTTCCAACGGGTCAGGCATTATATAAGGCAAAATGGAGGCTGAAAATTTTATTGCCATTCAAAGCCAAATTGAGGAAGAAATCCAAATTTTGCTGAGAAACATCAAAAAGGATTCCAGCAAAAGAAAGGAAAAGGCGTCTTATTTCGAAGACAGAAAACGCCAAATTGAGGAGTATTGGAAAAAATTCGACAAAGGAAATAATATTATCCTGGAAATGTTAAATGATACTCCAATGTCGCATGAATATTTTGAAAAGCAATACTACAATCAAATGAAAACGATTCTGTATCATGCTATCGAAGAATTCAATACTGAAATTCTTCAATCGATGGAAACTGAAACATCGCCAGAAGTGGTGGAGCAAATACAAAAAATAAAAAGACACCAAGCGGCGGTTCTGGAATCTATGTCAAGAACTAGGAAACGTATAGCTCCCGTCAACAAATTTACTTATAAATCAGTAATTGATAATTTATGGAAACAAATTGAAAGTCTTCATTTTGAAATTCACAAATTGTGCATCGAACCTGAAGAATTAGGTTATAGAATGGAGCGATATATCTCCGCTGAAGAAGCAATGTTACAATTTTGTCAGCCATCAACTAAAGCAGTTTCAGTAGCTACCAATTAATCGGTGGCTACAATCTCTTCAATACAGTTGCCAAATGTTTCCATTCCAAAATTTGATGGAAGCTATCTAAAATGGCAACAATTTCATGACATTTTTAATAAAATGGTTCATGAATCTGCTATCCCAAAGATACAAAAAATGTGGTATCTTAAAGCTAATCTCTCTGAAAAAGCAGAAAGGTTAGTTAGGCATTTAGAATTAACAGAAGTTAATTATGACACCGCCTGGACCATGCTTAAAGAACGTTTCAATAATAAGGGAGTCCTTTCTGTTGCGATATTTGAAAAATTATTTGATCACCCCAATGTGACAAATGATTCTCAATCAATAAAAAATTTGCCTGACAACATCAATGAATCATTGCAAGCCTTAAAAAATATTGGAATAAGAACAGAAACCTGGGATCCAGTCCTTCTGTTTCATATGACAAGAAAACTAGATCGACTCGCGCATACACTGCACGAGCAAACAATTTTAGATACCAGGGAAATTCAATCAATAAAAGCGTTCCTTGCGTTTCTGGAACAACGTTTTCTCGCACTTGAATCCATTGGCGGCAAAATGCATAAGGAAAAATACAAAACAAGTGCTTCAGCGACAGCGAGTTCATTGGCGTGCCTGTTTTGTCAAAAAGGACATAGCATTTACAAATGCGATAGATTTAAGGATATTTCTCCTGCTGAAAAGCAGGCCTGGGTCCAGCGAAAGAAATTGTGCGTTAATTGCTTAAAGGCAGACCACATGTCCAAATTTGGAAATTTGGAAAATCTTCAACATGCACAAGACGGAAGGTTAATAGTCAGATTACCATATTCTGAAGACCCCTCAGCCCTAAGGAAGTCTTGCGATATTGCGACAAGGCGTTTGCTTTCGTTGGAACGAAGAATCAGCCCAGATATTAAAATTTTGTATAACGAATTTGTAGCCGAATACGAAGAACTAGGTCATATGAAACAAGTATTGGCTAATCAAATACCAAATACTTTATTCCTCACCACTGTGTTCTTAAACTGGAAAGTACTTCTACAAAATTAAGTAGTTTTTGATGCTTCCTGTATCGGCAAGTTTGGATGAATCCAAAAGACCAATTCAATCAAATGATTGTTTGGCGCTACAATCCGTTCTTTGAAATAAAATATTACCGGCTGAAAACTGTGACTTATGGCACAACGTCAGCTCCATTTCTTGCCACAACATGCTTGGAGCATTTGGCCAATAAACATTTGGAAAAATGGCCATTGGGATCAAATGCACTAAAGAACGATTTCTATGTTGATGTCTGTCTAACCGGAGCAAACACAATTATAGATGCTCAAAGGATTCAAGGAGAGTTGAACAAAATCTTGCTGCCTTGTGGATTTAAGCTTAGAAAATGGTGCTCTAATTCACACCAGCTACTAAAGGATGTTTTACCTGAAGATATTGCTAGCAACATAAATCTTGGCACTGCACTGGAACATACTAGTGTTAAGACGTTGGGAATCATTTGGAGCCCTAAGGATGACAACTTGTGTGGCAAGGCTCAAGAACATAACACTCAAACAATTAAAAAAAGAGTGGTAGCCTCTGAGTTGGGTCAAATTTTTGACCCACTTGGTCTTTTTGCTCCAGTCATAATCAGAGCAAAAATCTTTCTACAAAATCTTTCAGTCCTTAAACTAGATTGGGACACAGAGATTTCAGTTTGCCTAAAGGAAAGGTGGGAGGTCTTCAGAAAGGACTTGCTTTGCTTAAACAAAATGACTATTCCACGACACATTTTCGATGGAAAAATACCTCATAAGCAAGAACTACACATATTTGTGGATGCTTCTGAAAAAGCGTTTGGTGCTGTTGTTTATATAAGAGCCATATATAGGAACAGACAAACGACTGCGCGCCTATTATGCGCTAAATCAAAAGTAGCACCTCTTGAAAAGCAAACCCTACCGTGACTAGAGTTATGTGCAGCTGTGTTTGGCGCAGAGCTTGCTGAAAAGGTGAAAAGGATCTAAACTTACAATCAGAATTCATAAAATGTCATTACTGGACAGATTTGACAATCGTGTTATGTTGGATAAATGCGAAATCATCGAATTTCCATACATGCGTTGCAAATAGGTTGTCGAAAATTCAAGATACTACTTGCCCGAATCAATGGAGACATGTGTCATCAAATCTGAACGCCGCAGATGTATTATCTAGAGGGATACTCGCATCTCAATTAAGCGGTCATACATTGTGGTTATAGGGACCACTGTTTCTTAATGGATCTGAAGAGATATGGCCAGCTCTATTTAAAGCTCCAAAGGATAACAATATTTCTTTGGAACGGAAAATTAAAATTGTTACATTGGCAACATATACACTAGGAGAAGAAATATGGCGTATCAAACATGGAAACTCGTTTAATCGCTTACAACGAACGACCATTACCCAACAGCAGCAAGGTCGCTTCTCTTCATCTTCATTTGGACGAAAACTTTATCATAAGAGTAGGAACAAGGATGGAAAATGCCCCAATTTCTCGGGATGCAATGAATCCAGATGCAATACTACCATATAATGACGAGATCGTCAAAATGCTGATACATAAACTTCACGAAGAAAATATGCATTGTGGACAAAATACTTTAAAGGGTATTGTACAGTATCACATTATCAAAATCACTCCTATGGTTAGAATCGTTATCATGAAATGCGTGCCATGTACCACCGTTTTTAAATACCGGAGTCGATTATTGGGGACCCTTCTGGATACACTACAAGGTCCGAGGCAAACGACCTGATAAGGCATGCATAGCAGTATTTGTATGTTTCTCGACAAAGGCTGTCCATCTGGAACTTGTGGACTTATCGTATGCTCGATTTGGTAGTCTAAATGAATTTTTAACACCGCTTGCTCAAGTTTCGCAAGCAAATAATTCATTAAAGCTAAGTTATAATGAATTAAATGAGCTCAGCAAGGAACTGATTCCAAGAATAAAAATAAAAATGCCAAACGAGATCGTCGAACTACAACACCATCACATAAGTCCCTATATCGTCCTAATTTTATCACTTGGGTTGATAATATTTTATGTATGGAAACGTTTCCAAAAGAAGTCGACTCAACCAACCTCGTCATCGTCAAGGGACATCGACTTGCCAGCGAAGCCAATGTTAATTAACACCCCAAGAAGACATCACCAGACGCCCGTATCCGACGCCTTTGAAATCAATATTGGATGATGTTGAACACCTGTTCAACGGCCGGGAGTATTTTAGCACACCACTTCAGTGGACGCATACAGGCAACGCTAGCTCTTCCTGCTTTACCTTCAAAACCTTGATTCTATTTTTACTAACTCTAGCCTATAAATTCCCTGTGTGGGAGACAAATATGTTGACTTTGTTTATCTTAGAACCTAAGCAATGCAATGTATTTTTAACTAACAACCCCATTCCACTTCTGTGCAATGACCCCCTTGACTCTGAAATCGTGTATATAAACCCGACCTCAACCCTAATAAAATCAGTACTCAAGTACTGGCCCTCATATGCATGATTTTCTCCGAGTTAAACCAATTAAAGTGTTGGTTTAGCGTCCTACTGTCACTAGATTATGTTCTAGGGGCAACCACATATATAAATAATAAAAACTCAATAAATCTACAAACAAACGTTTTGGCCCGTGCTGAAATAATTAAAGATCAATCCACCTTGATAGTGGCACACGTCTGCCACACTTTTCTTGTTAAATCAGAAAAATATAAAAATTAAAAATAATTGAGGTAAATCTTCAAATTACCAAATTGAATGACGACGGTAAAGGCACTTGAGTCAAGACGCGACTCAAAAAAACTGGAACACTATATGTGTGTGTTCGTTCACTTTGTATGCTGCTTGATTTTTTTTGCATACAACAGTTTTATTTGACAATTATATTATGAACGAAATTTTTAAATCGGGTTCCCTGGCATTATAAGTTATTTATGGGTCAAGAAATAATCCGAAATTAAGCCCCAACTGGACTTCACCGGAGACACCAGTTCCATTCATGTCCTTCTGAGCTCTGGCCAGGACTACAGCCTCCACCGGAGTGCTGATTCCCGGTAGAAGGAACTGAAACCCACTCCCTCCCAGTCGTCGGAAACAGGTAGACTTGCTCACTGACAGACGCATAGAGCTTAATTCCAGACAGAGGAAAGAAATGGCCTCCCTATTTCCTCACTCTCTCTGGACTCGAACTTCTCGAGCGACGTGGTTCATGCCTAGTACAAACGGATAGCGTCGGCCAGAGAGATAGATTCAGTCCTCCCGCCCTTGTATTGTTGGAAACCGTACAGACTCGAGCCTCTCGAGCGACCTGGTTCTGGCCTGGTTCAAAGGGAAAGCGTCGGCCTGTACGGATCTGGTCTTTTTGGCCCCTACCCCCTCTTGGTTAATCGGTTTCCACTGGGCTCGAACCTCTTGAGCGTCCTGGTCCTTGCCTGATTCAAGCGGATAGCGTCGGCCAGAGAAAACCCCAAAAAAATGTTTGTACCCTAAAATTCTATGTCGATCTTGCACGTGATTTGATAATATTATATAAGGACAAAATAATTTCTAATTAAAACGCATTAAATTTTTCTATTAATAAAACAAAGACAAATGATTTTACTAGAAATTGAAAAGAGTCATAAAGTCGCACGGCTATTCTAAGACGATTGAGCGGCCTTCTGAATTCTGACTGTCGCTGAGATTGGGGACTTCATATGTATAAGAAAAAAATAAATTTAATATACCTGTTAAGAGATACCTGCTAAGATTTTAGGTGTCGACGCAAACTATTTTTATTCTTTGGGAGAAATGGAAAACTAATTATACATATATGCATAAATATGTTTATATATTTATTTTTTTTCTTGTAAATATAAAGTCCCCAAACTCAGCGACAGTATATATATATATATCCGTGCAAATTCACTTAACATTATTAATAAATTGTTGAATTAATTTTTATATAACTAAATTATGTTAATTAACATTTATTAGAATTGAAAAATGTTGGACATTTTTCACAAACAGGAAAAAAGGTAAGAAGAGTGAAAACGGCACTCACGATGTTTGACGGTAGCGCTATATATAAAAAAAAATTGGTCTTTTGATTGTATTTAATTGTTCATTTTTTATTGATGGGTGTTGTTGATTGTTCAGACGAGTCTTATATTGCAGAAATTGAAATAATTAGTCAGAAAGTAATTGTAAGTTATGCACGGGTTGATATTTAAGTGCTGGCTCTTTTCTGGCCAATTGGTAGTGACAGCTACGATTTTCTCCAGTTCCGACGAATCGCATGTATATCCGGAGGAAATTTTGAATCAATATAAGGAACAGGAGTCCAGCAATGATGTCCTCCTTGTGGTCTACAATTTCGACGTTGTTTACCAGGTTTGCTGTATTGTCGGACGCCTTCGAGGTTGTAGATCCCATAATATAAATAGTGGGTTTTATATCGGGTTCCTAATAAGATCACTCGGATAGGTCATCCGCGTTTACTGTTTTCGCTGGAAGTGGACCTAACGCGGTTCCGTGATTGTTTCTGTTTCCACACCCGATTCTCAAGTATCTTAGACTGTCTTCTATCCTAAGGTGGGGGACCTTTTATATCGGTGGTATTACTTCCGGGTCATCTAAGTGTTCCTTCTTAGGTACAGCATTTCCCCGTTTTCTGGCTTAATGGCCCACTTCTGGATTCTGATAAGGTTTGTATTAATTGCTGCTCACACCCATTGCCTGCTGTATGTTTTTGTAAATTGTTTACTCTTGCCAATTCGTTGCTGTTTACTGTATTGGCCAATTTCGGTGTTTCTCTACCTGCACTTCACAGTGACTTCTGTATCTGGTTATTTTATTTATATTTATACCCTTGCAGAGGGCATTTTAATTTCAGTCAGAAGTTTGCAACACAGTGAAGGAGACATTTCCGGCCCTATAAAGTCTATATATTCTTGATCAGCATCACTAGTAGAGTCGATCTAGCCATTTCCGTCTGTCCGTCTGTTCGTCTGTCCGTCTGTCCGTCCGTTTCTACGCAAACTAGTCTCTCAGTTTTAAAGCTATCTGCATGAAACTTTCCCAAAAGTTGTCTTTCAATTGCAGGTAGTATATAAGTCGGAACGAGCCGAATCGGATGACTATAGAAAATAGCTCCCATAGGAACAATCGGAAAAATAAATGAAAAAAATTATAACTTTTCTGTTTTTTAATTTTTTTTTAGTTCTTCGAGATATAGTAATGGTTAAATATTTCAGAGTTACGGTTTAAATTTCATCAAAATCGGACGACTATAGCATATAGCACCCATAGGAACAATCATAAAAATAAATTTAAAAAAATTATAACTTTGGTGTTTTTTAATTTTTTTGTTAGTTCTTCGAGATATAGTAATGGTTAAATATTTGAGAATTACGTTTTAAATTTCATCACAATCGGACGGCTATATCATATAGCTCCCATAGGAACAATCGGAAGAATAAATACAAAAAAATTATAACTTTGCTGTTTTTAAATTTTGTTATTAGTTCTTCGAGATATAGTAATGGTTAAATATTTCAGAATTACGGTTTAAATTTCATCAAAATCGGACGACTATATTATATAGCTCCCATAGGAATAATCGCAAAAAAAATACAAAAAAAATTATAACTTTGCTGTTTTTAAATTGTTCTATTAGTTCTTCGACATATAGTAATGGTTAAATATTTCAGAATTATGGTTTAAATTTCATCAAAATCGGACGAGTATATCATATAGCTCCCATAGAAATAATAAAAAATATAAAATAACTATGTAATAATTGAGCTGCAAATCATCATTGCTTCAATGTTTTTAGACATATACGCAAGTAAATCATAATTTTAATGCAAGGGTATATAAACTTCGGCTGGCCGAAGTTTGCTTCCTTTCTTGTTTTTTTTTATTTTTGTTTTTGTTTTGGTTTTTGTTTTATTCGTTACCCCGCCTTAGCCCGCTCCCGTAATATGTGACCGTAAACTTATTACCAAAAAAATCTCAAGCAGTATCTTTGTCTCTGAGCTTCAATTAATATGTCCATGATTGAAGCGAACAATATAATGTCATACCCGTATTATAGTGTGCACTTTGATGATTTTAGGGCAGAAAAATAGATAAAAATACTGGTAGGCTTCAAAAATCAAAACATATATAAGTTAACGCCAGACATGGCCGGGATACGAAGCTCCCCTATACTACCTTATGGTAGTGTTGATCAGCTGCATCTCACTCGGTCACTCGTTATTTTGGTTTTTAAGAAATGTAACAACTTTACTTTTTTGACTTACTTTATAAAGTTTATTTTTACAGTCTAATATTAAGTCCGCACAGTACTCAGTTGGTTACAGAAGTGAGCTCTTAAATACTAGTGGGTTGGCCTCTTAACCAACTCCGGTCCTCCGGCGTCAGCATGCCGTTGCCAGACGCGGAAGAACCGTGGCCGACGGCAGCGGTTTTGGTTGGTCCGCTTTTTGCGCTCTGGATGTGAGCGCTGCACTTTATCTAGCGCAGTGGTAGGGGTGGCGGCTGTTGAGCTGAGGCAGCTAGCGGGCGGTCAACAGTCTTCCGCTGCTTGTTGCTGCCGTTTCTCTTCTGCCGCTGACGTTCTGGCGCTGCCTCTGTCGTTCTGGCGCTGCCGCTGCATCGCTGCAGTCGCATCTCTGCCGCTGTTTAGCTGCTGCTGCCGCCGTCGCTATTGCTGGTGCTGCCACTGTAGCTCTTGTGGCCCAGCGGCCGGGTCATTGCAGCCACTTGAGTTGGTGTCGTCTTCATGTGGCCACTTAAGCGTAATGTTGTCGCTGTGTGGCCACTCGAATTGAATGTGTACGATGTGAGTGGCCGAGGGGTCGAATAAGAAGGGTCGTCGTCGGGTATCGTGGATGGCGAGAGGTGGTAAAGGGAAGGGGGCGCTAGCAGGTGTTAACTTATATTTTATCCTAGTTGCCTAGACCTGGCTTTCCATACTAGGACTCCTTTCTTTCCACAAAATTCGAGGTGGTTAACGTTTCGAACGAGTGATTTTTATGGAAACCCTAAGAACAGCGGCAACGCCTAAAACTTAAAATAAACAGTTTTGATTTTCGAATAGATTTTTTGAGCACAAAAAACTATTATCTTCAACTCTCGAGGCGAGAAATTAAGTGGTTATTCAGGGAATTTATTACAAAAGTTCTATTGCATTGTTGACGCAGGTTTATATTATTTATTTCAATTCTTGAGTTTTTATTTTATTTAATTGCTGTTCAGCTTAGCTTTTTCACGTCTGCTTCCAATTGTCTCTCTTAATTCAAGTGTTACCCTATTCTGATCTTCACATAGTCCTTACTACTTATTCTACATTATTGGAACATCGGAATGGAACATAAGTGTTATTATTATTAAATTATTAAATAGTCACATCTTATATCCACTTGATCTATACAGCTTCCAATATACTGCTAACAGCTCGGCCATCCTGACAATTAGATCGTCCTCGATCGTGGGTTTTTAATATTATAAAAGTTTTTCTTAATATTATATGTTTTAGTTAGTAATAATTTTGACTAGTTATGATATATAATTACATTAATTTAGCATATATTAGGAGTTAATTTCACACTGATTACGCCAATCTGCCCATTTTCGTATCCGACATGCTTCTACAATTCCTTCATAGGGAATTTGACTAATTTGACAATTTTCAATATCACTTATGACATATCTATCGTTTGGCAATATCTTTTGAACGATATATGGTCCTTTGTACTTTGGTACAAACTTTTTGTTTGTACCAATTGTGGTGTCAATGTTTCGCATTACAACAAAATCGCCTTCCTCAAATTCTATATGATCTTTATGATTTTTCTGAAAATATTCTTTGCTCCTTTTCTGGCACTGTTCTATTTTATCTGAAGAATTCTTACGCACATTTTCTAAATCACTCTGTGGTATATCATTTCTATCATCTAAGTATTCTGTTAATGCGTCAATATTGCAACCTCTCTGCTGAACTCCAAATAATAATACTGAGGGTAATTCCTTTGTAGTTGAATGCATTGAATTATTAATGGCATATTCGGCCCTATCTAAAAGTTTGCTCCAGTCTTCATGCTTAATTGGTTCAGTTATCTTGGCCAGCATCGCTTTTATTGTCCTATTTACTCTCTCCACCTCTCCGTTCGCTTGAGGTGACGCAGTTGCTACCTTAACGTGTTCGATATTATTTTCTAATAAAAATTTGGCAAATTCTAATGACGTAAAACATGTACCTCTATCACTTACAACTCTACGTGGTCGACTATAGTATTGAAAATATTTCGAAAAACACATGTTGACTTCTTTTGTACTCGTTGAATTCACTGGATACAACCACTAACCATACAACATATAGACTGGTCATTTCATACGACGCATTTGGACACAAAAAAACGGACCGCGGAAGGTCCACCGCTCTCACAGCAGCAGGTCCATGCATTTCGTGTGCGTTCGGGTTTTTTACTCTCTCATTCTTATTCTCATTTTTATGCTCGCGCACTCATTGCACGAGTTCAGTCGTTCAGTCGCAGAGAGGCGCTTTTTGAAGAAGGCTGCCCTGCGCTTGAATTCGTCTTTGTATGTATGCGTGATCATGCATTCTCATACACGGGAGCATGTGTGCGTTTATTTCATTTCGGCGCATCAAGAATATTTTGTCTTTTGCCACTTTTCAAACTTGGTACCCTAAGAATATGGGCGTATTTACTATTGGGTTATGATATAAATATTAATATTATATGTTACAATATATTTTTTTAATATTTCAGCATACATTTTATTTTTGTTTACAAATTCAAATCAGTGGTAGCAGTAAAATGTTTTACATATATGTATGTATTCGAATTTATAGAAATCAGTCCACTGAGATGGGAACAGGGCATATCGCAGTCGTGTCACTTGAAACACCGACTGCTCTTCAGTGGTTGAGAAAACTTCAAACTAAATCAATTCTTGTCGATGTTTTGCGAGCGGTTGGTGCCTGCATACCCTACCGACCGGCTTTTAGGACACTTGTTTTAAATGTTATGTTTAGTGATCTTTGGTTGATTTATTTTTTAATGATTCGCAGTGTTATTTTAATTGTCTTTAAACAATTCGTTAAAATTCAAGATATTGGTACAATTAAAATCTAAAATTATAATCATTAAAATAAATTATTATCATTAAAAAATGTGGATTTTTATATTTGTTCCATTTACATTTTCAAAAATATAAAAAGTATTTTATTATTTATTACTTGTTTAAAGACAATTAAAATAACACTGCGAATCATTAAAAAATAAATCAACCAAAGATCACTAAACATAACATTTAAAACAAGTGTCCTAAAAGCCGGTCGGTAGGGTATGCAGGCACCAACCGCTCGCAAAACATCGACAAGAATTGATTTAGTTTGAAGTTTTCTCAACCACTGAAGAGCAGTCGGTGTTTCAAGTGACACGACTGCGATATGCCCTGTTCCCATCTCAGTGGACTGATTTCTATAAATTCGAATACATACATATATGTAAAACATTTTACTGCTACCACTGATTTGAATTTGTAAACAAAAATAAAATGTATGCTGAAATATTAAAAAAATATATTGTAACATATAATATTAATATTTATATCATAACCCAATAGTAAATACGCCCATATTCTTAGGGTACCAAGTTTGAAAAGTGGCAAAAGACAAAATATTCTTGATGCGCCGAAATGAAATAAACGCACACATGCTCCCGTGTATGAGAATGCATGATCACGCATACATACAAAGACGAATTCAAGCGCAGGGCAGCCTTCTTCAAAAAGCGCCTCTCTGCGACTGAACGACTGAACTCGTGCAATGAGTGCGCGAGCATAAAAATGAGAATAAGAATGAGAGAGTAAAAACCCGAACGCACACGAAGTGCATGGACCTGCTGCTGTGAGAGCGGTGGACCTTCCGCGGTCCGTTTTTTTGTGTCCAAATGCGTCGTATGAAATGACCAGTCTATATGTTGTATGGTTAGTGATACAACTTAACAAATTTGGTAAATCCATCAATAATTACTAGCAAATGTTTCTTTTTCGATATAACTGAAGGTAAAGGTCCAAAATGGTCTATGTGTAATGTATCAAACGGAATTGGTCGCTTAGGTATATTATGAAGTGTTCGATTATTCGCATGTGTGGGTACCGTAAACATGATACACTTTAAGCAATTTCCAATAAATGCATCTATTTTAGCTTTCATGTTCGGAAACCAATAGTGTCTCATTATTTCTTTTAAGCACTTCTCGGAACCTAAATGACATAAATTTTCATGAACCCTCCTAATTATATGGGATTCCATTTCAGCTGGTACATATAGCAATTCAATATCATTCTCACCTAATCTATAAACAACTCCATCGCTTAATATAAAGTTCTTCACACTTCCTTGTTCTAATTGTTCTTTCAATTTCACTATAATACTATCTCTATTTTGCGTTATCTGAAGCTGAAGGTTGATGTCGTCACTGCCAATTACTGAAACTATTTGATCTTTGTTGTCACTATTTTGGATATTCACTACTGGTTCATATTCAAAACTCTCATTTAAGGCTGAAGGGTATCTACTTAATGAATCAACATGAGTCATATATTTTCCACTACGATGCTTAAGGGTATAATTGTAATTAGCCAATTCTAAAGCCCATCTGGCAATGCTCGAGTTAAGGCGTCCTTTCCCTAGGCACAAAACTACTGCATTACAATCTGTTACTATGTTAAACGGAATTCCTTCTAAATATATTCTGAACTTTCGTAATGAATAAACTACAGCTAATGTTTCCAATTTAAAGCTTTCATATCTAGCTTCTAGTTTTGTTGCTCTTTGTGAAAAATAGGCTATTGGGTGAAACTTATTATCATCCTGCTTTTGTAACAAAATTCCTCCAAATCCCTCGCTACTTGCGTCGCAATGCAATTCAGTCTCTCGATTTGGGTTGTACAAGGATAATATGGGAGATGAAATTAATTTGTCACGAAGATATTCAAAAGTTTTTATACAATCCTCACTAAGTTCATACTTAACACCTGATTTTGTGAGCTCTCGCAATGGCTTTGCTATTTTTGAGTATGCCGGAATAAACCTCCTAAAGTAAGAAAATAGTCCTAAACATTTCTGCATTCCATGGCGATCTTTTGGTATCGGAAGATGTTTAATAGTTGATGTGTGCTCATAATTCGGACTTATTCCTTTTTCACTCCGTGTATACCCTAAAAATTCAATGCTTTTGTAAGCGAACTGGCACTTATTTATTTTAATTTCCAACCGGTACTCTGCTAAAATTCGTAATACTCTTCCTACAATCTTAAAATGTTCGTTCAATGTTTTCGAGCCTATAGCAATATCGTCTATATAAACTACTACATTTCCTTCGCGAATCAAAGGTTGTAGAATAAAGTTAATAAATCTCATAAATACTGCGGGTGCATTCATGAGTCCGAAAGGCATTCTTGTATATTCATATTGACCGGAAGGTGTTACAAATGCTGTATACTGCACGGAACTTTCTGCTACTTTCACTTGATGGTATCCATTTTTCAAATCTAACAATGTAAAATACTTATTTCCTTCTAATCTCTCTAAGCAGTCATCTATGAGGGGAAGGGGGTATCCGTCTCGAACGGTTATCTTATTAAGTTGTCTATAATCTACACACATACGCTTTTCTCCAGATTTTTTCTTAACAAGAACGATAGCGGAACTATAGGGTGAATTGCTTTCTCTTATGAATCCTTTTTTCAATAACTCATCAATTTTTGAATCTACTTCTTTCTTCTCCTAATACGACAGTCTTCTTGGTACAGTGCGTACCGGTTCTTCAGACTTAAGTCTTAGCCTCATTTCATAACTATGTTGGATCGCTGGGATGTTAGATAAACATAAGTAATTCAATCTTATTATTTCACTGAGTTCGCTTCGATCTTCATCACTTAACTTCGGGTCAATGTCAAAACTTTCATCATCCTGAAATACATCAATACTATATATATACGGAATGCTGTCGTCACTAACTATTTCATTTTCTATATACAACTCTTCAAAATCTCTACTGCTTTCTAAATGGTCACTGCCTCTATATGTTTCACTATTCTGAAGTCTATTTATTGGTTCAATACTCACTATTTTCAATGGTTCACTATCCTTAAATAAATTCACTTCTACAATTTCTTTTACCTTATCCTTAGAAATCAATTTTATTCCAAATTTCTCAAAAAACTTACGGCCTAACAGAACATTAGTTGAAACATAATTATTGGGTACAACAAAAAATGAAATTTCTTCTTCTATGTTTTGAAAAACGAGACTGACAAAAATTTTTCCGAATGTTTTAATTTTAAATCCATTAACTCCATAGTAATTCGCCGGGACCAGTATATTGCTAAAGTTTTTATAAGGAATCGCAGAGTGCTGAATTAAATTAATGGCGCTTTCCGTATCGAACATGGCAGACAGAAGAGTTACGTTAGGCTTATGTTGGCAATCAGTGTAAAAATATACTCCTACCTGGTTAAAAATCGGAATAAACATATTAGGCTCCTCTTCGTCATCTCGTATCGGCTGGTTGTTGGCTGCTCCCACCACTCTCGGATCACTTGCTGGCTTCTGCTGACAATCCTTTAGCATATGTTGGAGGGATCCACAACGGAAACAAGATCCCTTCTCGCGTTTCGGCGCAGTGCACGACGAAGCGTAGTGCCCATAAGCAGAGCAATTGTAGCACCGGACTGTTTTCCGATCTCCTCCAGTATTTTCCATGCGCTGAGGAAAATTGTGTGACTTCTTCCTTAGATTGGCATACTTCCAAGCCAATTCCTTCAATTGTGCGATTGTTGTTGCTGTGTACAATATAGCGATATTGGCTGAACGATCGCGAAAACCATCAATGACGAACTGCACTGTCAATTTTTCGTCAATATTTGCACGCATAGCAATTTCCTCCATCAGAAGTATGTATCCCATAACGTTGTTCTTCGCGGGGTTGAACATGGTTTCCTTAAGTAACAATACAATATCAGCAGTTGAGCTTCCACGACCGAATGTTTTTATGAAATTTGTCTTAAATTCGTCGTAAGTGTTCGATCGATCAACACTCACAAACAAGTCGGCATCTGTACCCGATTTCATCAACATTCGTACGCAGCGCAGTTGAAAATTTGTACATGTGTTGATATCTCTGCAGACTCTCTCAAAATTCAAAATCCACTTAAGGGCTTCCTCATTTTCAGTGGCAGAAAACGGGCTCACGAGGTGCTTCACCATTTGGAGGTCATCTGTCGTTTTGTCGACGTTTTTCATCAATCCGGCCAATATTTTCTTCTTCTCAGCAACCCTTATGGCGGCGTCAAGCAGTGCTTCTTCTTCTTCCAATGTCTGGATGCCTTCGGTAGCGGCTCCTTGGCTTAATACTTCCATTTTGGAGTTCTCCTCCTCTAATATGCTTTCTGGGATTTCAGCCACTTCTTGGTATCCAGCATCAAAAGCGAGCTTTCGCAATTGCCTTAAAGTTGCACTTGCAGGGAACTCGATTTCGTTGGCTTGTAGCACTAACCATACAACATATAGACTGGTCATTTCATACGACGCATTTGGACACAAAAAAACGGACCGCGGAAGGTCCACCGCTCTCACAGCAGCAGGTCCATGCACTTCGTGTGCGTTCGGGTTTTTTACTCTCTCATTCTTATTCTCATTTTTATGCTCGCGCACTCATTGCACGAGTTCAGTCGTTCAGTCGCAGAGAGGCGCTTTTTGAAGAAGGCTGTCCTGCGCTTGAATTCGTCTTTGTATGTATGCGTGATCATGCATTCTCATACACGGGAGCATGTGTGCGTTTATTTCATTTCGGCGCATCAAGAATATTTTGTCTTTTGCCACTTTTCAAACTTGGTACCCTAAGAATATGGGCGTATTTACTATTGGGTTATGATATAAATATTAATATTATATGTAACAATATATTTTTTTAATATTTCAGCATACATTTTATTTTTGTTTACAAATTCAAATCAGTGGTAGCAGTAAAATGTTTTACATATATGTATGTATTCGAATTTATAGAAATCAGTCCACTGAGATGGGAACAGGGCATATCGCAGTCGTGTCACTTGAAACACCGACTGCTCTTCAGTGGTTAAGAAAACTTCAAACTAAATCAATTCTTGTCGATGTTTTGCGAGCGGTTGGTGCCTGCATACCCTACCGACCGGCTTTTAGGACACTTGTTTTAAATGTTATGTTTAGTGATCTTTGGTTGATTTATTTTTTAATGATTCGCAGTGTTATTTTAATTGTCTTTAAACAAGCAATAAATAATAAAATACTTTTTATATTTTTGAAAATGTAAATGGAACAAATATAAAAATCCACATTTTTTAATGATAATAATTTATTTTAATGATTATAATTTTAGATTTTAATTGTACCAATATCTTGAATTTTAACGAATTGTTTAAAGACAATTAAAATAACACTGCGAATCATTAAAAAATAAATCAACCAAAGATCACTAAACATAACATTTAAAACAAGTGTCCTAAAAGCCGGTCGGTAGGGTATGCAGGCACCAACCGCTCGCAAAACATCGACAAGAATTGATTTAGTTTGAAGTTTTCTTAACCACTGAAGAGCAGTCGGTGTTTCAAGTGACACGACTGCGATATGCCCTGTTCCCATCTCAGTGGACTGATTTCTATAAATTCGAATACATACATATATGTAAAACATTTTACTGCTACCACTGATTTGAATTTGTAAACAAAAATAAAATGTATGCTGAAATATTAAAAAAATATATTGTTACATATAATATTAATATTTATATCATAACCCAATAGTAAATACGCCCATATTCTTAGGGTACCAAGTTTGAAAAGTGGCAAAAGACAAAATATTCTTGATGCGCCGAAATGAAATAAACGCACACATGCTCCCGTGTATGAGAATGCATGATCACGCATACATACAAAGACGAAATCAAGCGCAGGACAGCCTTCTTCAAAAAGCGCCTCTCTGCGACTGAACGACTGAACTCGTGCAATGAGTGCGCGAGCATAAAAATGAGAATAAGAATGAGAGAGTAAAAAACCCGAACGCACACGAAGTGCATGGACCTGCTGCTGTGAGAGCGGTGGACCTTCCGCGGTCCGTTTTTTTGTGTCCAAATGCGTCGTATGAAATGACCAGTCTATATGTTGTATGGTTAGTGCTTGTAGCCACTCACCAATTTGTGTCTTGTCCATTTCAGAATGGCGTCGTAATTATAAAAGCGGAAAAAAAATGTGTGCTCTCAGGTATGGCTATGTAGGCGAATGTATTAATGGGACTATCCCACTTCTGAAGTTGTTGACGCAGGTTTATATTATTTATTTCAATTCTTGAGTTTTTATTTTATTTAATTGCTGTTCAGCTTAGCTTTTTCACGTCTGCTTCCAATTGTCTCTCTTAATTCAAGTGTTACCCTATTCTGATCTTCACATAGTCCTTACTACTTATTCTACATTATTGGAACATCGGAATGGAACATAAGTGTTATTATTATTAAATTATTAAATAGTCACATCTTATATCCACTTGATCTATACAGCTTCCAATATACTGCTAACAGCATAGTATTACATTTTTTTTTTTTTAAGAATGTCTTATATTGTCAATTTTGTTTACAAACTTTATAAATAAGTTTCAGAACATCGAAACATATAAAACATATAAAAACTGGAGTGAACCCGCTGAAGTCTCGTTTTGGCGAGCGGGTTGATCAGAAATGAAAATAATTTTATTCGTTGTTACGACGACTATGTTTTCCCGAGGCAGACATTTTGCATTTAACGTCATTATTTGACCTATTGTGGGCTCTAAAATCCAAAAAACAAAAAATATCCAAAAAGCCTACTCGGCCAAACACATCGGTATGCTTTGTGAACAGTTTGAAAACAAAATTATTAAAATCGGAATAGTTCTTCTATAAAAAGTCTTACTCGGCTGCTAAAATAACACAACGTTTGGGAAAACGCGTTTAAAAGTAAATTACGGAGTATGTCTTGATTAAAATAGGTACATTCAAGACTGCGAGAGTCGAAAGACCCTCTTAACTGTTTTACCAAAGAAGACAAGACTTTGCGGAGCACTTTATTAATCTATGAAGGAGTTATGGCCTTAACAGTATTGCGGTGCTTTTGTAACAACAACCGGTTTTTCGTTTAGCCGAATTTTAGGGGGGAGCCTGCTTTAGAGACTTCAAAAAATGTAAGGATTTTTTGGAAAGGATTGTCTGATTGAATGAAGAGTCTTCTGAATTTTTTTTTATTATTATACATTATATATTCTTCATGTATGCAGAAATTTACGGAGGCGCCTCGAGTGTGCAATTTCTGTGTGGCAGGCAAGATGCGGGTCGCAATTTTCATTTGAAAAAAAAAAAACGAAAAAAATTTTAATTTTCAATAGTGTAATTCCTATGTGAACTAAGAAAATTCAACAAAAAGTGAAAAATTTAACAAAATATACCAAAATAAAAAAAATAATTCACTTAAAAAAATATTTTAGGTTCACCTAGAAGAGAATTTAAATCGATAGGAAGTTTACTTTTTTTCCTACCTTGCCCACCAATTTGAAAAAATCATAAAAATGGAAATCCGAGAAATCACGTGTCAAAGATTTCCGGCCGCTCGTATACCTGCTCGACACTTGCTCACTATTTCGTCTGTATCTCCGGAAATAATCAGAATTTTATTCTGAAATTTTGCAGATATATTCTTGGATAGTTTAGAAAGTGGTTTAAGATTCGATTTTTTGAAGCCTCTAAAGCAGGCTCCCCCTTAAGCAAAAGCATGTGCTTTTAAGTATTGTCTATAGGGTATTTAATGTTAGGATCAACGGACTAAGAAGATTTCGTATTTTGACAATAAATTTATGATCAGTCCTCTCCTTTTCTTAATGCTTACCTTAAACGCTTAAGTATACTTTCCGGTTCCTCATTACTATAGCTTCGCCTAAGATTACGAGCTGAAATATTCCGAATGTGAAAATGATAAAAAAAATTAATACTAAACACTTACGATTCTTTTCCAGTAATAATAGCTCTGAGTTCGATCGTTGAATTGTCCAAATGCCTTGCTTTTTTAGCATATATCGATGCCAGAATAGCACAACCAGAAGGAAAAGATCGTAAACAGCATAACCATGCTTCATTACAAGCTCAAAACTTAATTTGTTTGATCTGTTAATAAACCGTTGGTCCAGTACTATTTTTTGGTGCATAATGGATTTAAGAAATATCATTGCCAACGTGTATGTAAGTAAAGTAACCCAAAAAGATTTACTTGGCCTTGGTAATGTTAAAGCACCCCAGCAAAGAACTAAAAAAGGCATAGGCAATGAAATCAAAGACGAATTAGCTGCTTGATTCAGAAACACAGCCAAATAGCATATTGCCTCAGTATTAGCAATAAGCGCATACCACATAGAAATCATCATTTGTACAAAATCATTGTGGTCTAGACTAGTAAAATCACCGCCTTTAGAATCTAAATTGACTCCAGGGTCTCTTCTTGGTCTACTTATTTTATATTATTTTTATAAACAAATTTAAATTTTATATATTTAAATTTATCATACTTACTTATTTAAAGATTGATTTAAAAACTTAAACATTTCCGCTGTGTTCGATAATCCAAGACGATTCATAATACTTATTTCCTGTAATGTTTTTTTTTCAGCGGAAAGCACCCTATGTACAAATCGGTAGTTTCTTGATAATCGATTTAATCTGAATGTCAGCAAAACAATTAACTCAGCAGTGAGTTTAATTACCGGATGAGTATTCAAATCTTCATTATCGGAAGACTCCGAACTCCCACCAAACATATATTCATTTCTGCTATTATATTGGGGTAAATTATTTGCCTTGGATCTTAACTATAAAAATAAAATAAAATATTAAACAAAAATATACACACACTCAAAAAAAAAAACAAGGAGGAACGTTTTAGTCGTGTTCTCCGACTATTTTATACCCATTTCTCAGCTAACAAATTTTAAAATAAATATAGAAAACAATCGGGTTATAACTGGCGCCATCAGACGAACTGCATTGGCAACACTACAAGCAAAGAGCAGGCAGCGACCCGCTACAGCGACCCGCTACAGCGACCCGCTACAGCGACCCGCTACAGCGACCCGCTACAGCGACCCGCTACAGCGACCCGCTACAGCGACCCTATCTTAGGGTCAGCAGCGGCTGAGCACGATACAAAAAGTATAAAGCCGCTGTCAGCACTCACTAACTGACAAGTTTCCACGCACATTGACAATCTACAGATATCTTGAGCGATACTCACACACAGAACATAATAAATATGGTCTTACATGACACAGAGTGATTTTGCAATTTATGAGCGTTAGATTATGCGTGACTGCGTACAGACGGACAGACAGACAGACAGACAGACGGACGGCTATATAAAAAATATACATACAGAAAACGAATCCTTCTACTTGTTCAACGATAACAAGATACTTTTTAACTCTACGAAATAAGGGTAAATTAAATACATGTTAAATATGAATGTTACAAAACATTCTCAAAAGCTTTCACTGTTTTCTCAAATAAATTTTTTCATAAGTAAAAAGTAAAATAGAAATACAAATAATTTTAAAAAAAAGTCTCCGGTTTAGTTTTTTAATACTGCTTACAAATTAATATCAGACTTTGATAGAAATGCAGAAAATCTGCAAAGTTTCTTGACCTACGATGCTCTCCAACTTGTAGGGTCTATAAATGATACGCCAATATTGTAACTGTTTGGTTTAATCTTTATTTGCATTCACCGAACATTTCAAATAAAATAAGTCGAAACGCGCGCAGCTCCTTGGTTGCGTTGGTAGCAAAAATAAATAGAAGAATAGTCTGAATTAGTTCGTAAACATGTTACCGTTTTGAGATGAATGGAAAATTACTGACTTAGACCATGCAGTTGGATTAATGCTCTTACATATAAGCTAAGGTTAAGGATTATGCGGCAATACAGTTGACCACAATAACCAACCCCTGCACAGCTTTTGCAGGGGGTTGACACCTTGGCTCGTCGCTGCTCACGGAGATGATGGTTTTTAGATGGGTGTTGTGGCAAGTTGGTCTCCAGAACGATCCTTCACCTTGTGATCGCCTCGATTGCTGTAGAGTGCGGATCTAGACCAGGTGGTGGCCACGATCGGTGACAATAGCGCTGTTGACCACTCACGTGCTACTCGAACAATTCGGTTGCTGGGTCGTAGCTTCGGCTCTAAAACTCGCAGTGAATAAAGAACAAATATCGCTCAATTTAGAGAAAGTGCTTTTATTGCTTGGCGCGCAGCTAAGAACTGAGTTTACATAGTTAGAGAACTTAATTTTTATCCTCTCATGATTATGTCCGGGGCAAATTCAGCGCTAGCATAAATGACCGCAACAGATTTGCTATATCAATATCGTACTGATTTTTCAGCATGAATCGTATCGTTTCGGATTTAAACGATGCCCCATTATCGCGATATATGATTTAACATTAGGGAATAAGGGTCTTTTTACATCCAATATGCCACGCGATGCTATTGGCTGGATGACCCCAAACTTGCTAAATTTATCAACAGCAGTGAGGATATCGGGATTATTCCTAATTCTAATCTAAAAGCGAGTTGCGGGTTCTGGTAAAATGCGTAGGGGACACGAAGCTAACCAACTTCATCCCCAGCGATTTCATGTCATCTGTAAGGTGGGATTCCCTTAAAATATCGATATTAAAATCGCCTGCTATAATGACTTTTGAATAATTTAATGGCACGAGAGGAAGGATATTTAAAAATTATTCTTAGTTAGTTATTAACTAGCTATTGCAACCCCACCCCCATGACTATTACGATCAGAGTGATGCAAATTATAGCCATCACATTTAACTAAAACAACACATAAATTAGGAGCAAACCTAATGTTCAGAAACACATATAACATCGACGCTCGAATTGATAAAGAGGTATCTAAATTCTTTAATTTTTCGTGTTAGGCTTTGGGCATTTATATGACACACATTAAGACCAGCTCTCTTCTTTCCTAGAACCCTTAACATCGCATGGCTATTTGATCGATTTGGATTTAGGTTTATGTTATTGCTGTCACCCTTTTAAATTATTTAATTGAAATATTAGCTGCTCTCGCACTCTACAAATATTTATGACACAAAGACACACCATACCAAAAAACAAAATAAAATTAAAGCGACTGATTCTAATCCTAAATAAATATAACAAAATTACTGATAATTTCTTTAAAATGAAATATAAATATAAAAGCCTTTTAGGCGCGAAATGAATTATCATTTAAAGTCCCAAAACTAGCAGCTTCCAGAGAAGCTAATTCATCGGGGGTGCAAATCTCCATTTACGAAGATATCTCCACGGCGAGAGAAAACAGCTGTTAGGCGCTACTGCCTCTTTAGATTTATCGCCCACTAGAAGATTTCGTATTTTGGTTTGGTCAGCTGTTCGTTTATATATATAAACGCTGGCTTTAAGCTCAGTTGCGTTTTGTTTTCTTTTCGGTATACCCGCGCGCAGAAATGTCGCCTTGTCGTGCACGTGTTCCATATTAATAATTATAATTGGATCCACTACTGTAAGAGTCGATTTTCACAAAAGTGCGTATATTTCTCTCTCTTCACTTTCTATTAATGTCCTCTACCAATGACAACAATTCCAAAAACTCCGCACTATTTCATTGCGCACCAATGCGTTCAACGGCCACAAAGTACTTCAACTTATTTGAGATTAGTTTTCGGTGCATCGTGCCGTACTTCCACGCAGGTAGCGTTGAATGACATCTTGATGGTAGGCCCAACTACCCAAGAGGAGCTGTACTCGACTCTGCTTCGGTTTAGAATGCATAAGTGTGCCCTTGCGGCCGACGTCAAAAATATGTATCCCCAAGTGATGGTGTACGAAGCTGAACGAAGCATGGAGACGAGATTCTTCCGAGTCTGAAAATCTTTAAGTTAAACACCGTTACATATGGAACTCCGCCAGCACCCTTTTTGGCGATTTGGTGATTAATGCGGCTTGGAGAGACTTTTGGAGAGACTTTTTATTGACTGGCGCCGGATGCGTTGAGGACAAAGTCTTCGAGACGAAGTTTTTCAGGTCTTGCAAGAGGAAGGTTTTGAATTGGCCAAGTGGTTTTCAAACTGCCCAGAGTTATCCGAATCGGATAGCTTACTTTCAATTTCGGTTGGATGACTCTTTCCTGGATCTTTGCGCGACAAAGCGAAATATTTTGTCGGTGACTGCTCGACTCTTCAACCCACTTGGCCTCTTGTGTCCTTTGGTTACAAGGTTGCAGGAACTGTGGCTTTGAAAATTAGATTGAGACGAGTCGCTAATGTTGCAGTTGCTGACATCGTGGGAGACGTTTAAAGCGACGCTTCTGCAGCTGCCGAAAACTAAGGTATTGCGATTCGTCCACACAGATCCACAAGTCCCGATTCAAATACATGGTTTCGCTGACGCTTCCATGCGAACGCATGGAGCGTGCGTCTTCGTTTGAAAGTGTCATTATTGGCCGCCAAATCTAAATTAGCTCCCCTCAAGACGAAAACTTTGCCTCGCCTTGAGCTGTGTGCAGCTCACCTTTTTAGCAGATCTCTATAATCGTGTCAGGCCATTGCTATATTGTCCCATTGAGAATGTATTCCTGTGGACAGACTCCGAGATCACTTTACACTGAATCAAAACTTATCCGTCCTCGTTGTCGGTTTTTGTTTCGAACCGGGTTGCAGAACTTCATGAGTGGTCCGACAAAGCAATTTGAAGACTCGTACCCACGAAAGTCAACCCAGCAGATATAGTGTCCCGAGGATGCGACGTAGAGGAGCTTTCAACGTCCATTTGTTTCGGTGGGCCTTCGTTCTAGCTTGACTCAGAAACTAATTGGCCTGTAACTGCCGGCTGATGTTATGTCGATGGAGCTACGCAAATCGGCAATAGCTCTCGTAGTCAGCAGAGAGCCAAATTATGTGCTTCAGGAATTAGAGTCTTTTTCGTCGCACCTGAAGCTTCTGAGTGTAGATTCCGCTTTTTAAAAAAAATGTTGAAGCTATATGGGATACGAATTCAGGGACGACATAAATAAAATTCGCAAAAATAAACCGGAACGAATATTCAAAAGCTAAACCCTTTTTTTCAGGAAATAAATTAGATTGGTCTTCCTCGACATTACTACGAGTTGGGGGTCAGGTATTGAATGCTCCTATCCCGATCGAAGCCAAATTCCCGTTGTTGCTGTCTAAAAGCTTACAGTTCGTCAGATCCTATGAGTCATACTTGCACGTTTCGAATTGTCACGCTGGCCCACGTAAGTCGTCTGCGTGAGAAAATATGGCTAGTTAATGCTCAAGAAGTCTGCCGGCGAACAGTTCGGTCGTGTATGAGCTGCTTTCGCTGCAGATAGACTTCGAGCTCTCCGTCCGTATAATATTTGTGACGTTGATTTTTTTGGTCCCTTCAGCACAACGTATCGTATCCGTGTAGCCGCCCTACAAGTCGTACGTTTCCTTGTTCGTCTGTTTTGCGTTCAAAGCGGTCCACTTAGAATTTGTGTCGGACCTAACCACTGATACGTTCTTGTTGGCATTTCTCGAATTTTCAAAAAGCATTTTAGGACTCTGGTGTCCATTCAATTTTAACATCTTTTTTGCATAATCTAATCTGATGAACATCCTAAAATGCCTGTTGAGGAATGCCAGAGAAGGCCGGAAAATGCGATAGTCATCGTACGCTAAAAAGAATTTGGTGCTATTTTCAAACCATATAACGATAAGAGCCATTGCTTGTTGAAAATATAATTATATTTTTGGATGATTCCTCTAATGCAATTTGGTAGTATCCTGACATAAGATCTAAACAAGAGAAATATTTTGATGGGCCCAATTGGTCGAGTATATTATCGATTCAAGGTAGTGGAAATTTATTTGCTAAAAGTTTTTTATTAATTTGGAGGTAATTAATTACTTAACGTCATCTTTTCTCTTTTGAGTCAGGTAATGAATTTTTTGGAACAAGTAACAGAGGGCTATTATATTCTGATACTGGGGGATCGACGATTTTATCTTTTATAAGTCTGTGGGCTTCTATAGCTTTTTATAATTAATTTTTGCTTGTAGAAATTATTAGTAGACAAGGATTCGGTCTTATGACCAAGTATGTCACAATATTTTGAACAAAGATTTGTTAATACATTTTAAATTGATTCGGAAAATGTTGTTTTAGTTTATTAATTATATTTTCGTTTCAATTTGTGGCATTAAAGTTTACACTATTATAATTGTTAATAGATTAATGTTTAATGTTCTTAAGGTTTACTATTTTGATTTCATTTGTAGTGTTTAAAATTTGGAGAAATGTGGTTTAGGGATCTGAAATTGCATTTGCTTAAACATACCAACTTCAATTTCTTGATTTGGTAATAGGAGGGTTTTGTTGTTTTCGGTTAAATCTATTTTTCTAATTACTTCGGATCAAGCTGGTATAATTATTTCGTTAGTTTCTATATTATGAAGGATTATAATTTTGTTGGGAAATTTTAAATTTTCAGGTCTTAAAATGAAAAGGTAAAGTCCAATAGACAATTGAATTTCTTTATTGAGTCTATTCCAATTATTCCGTCTATCGGTAATGAAGAGTTATGAGGAACTATATGAAAGTTAAGTGGTATTATATAATTGCTTGTTATTAATTCAATAAATGATAGTCCTATGGTGGCTATTGAGCCTTTGCCTGTTTCTGATATTGTTATTGAAGTCCGTGTCAACGAAGTTGTCGGAATTCTTTAATAAGGGAAATATCCGCTCCGGTGTCTATCAAAAAGGTGAGTGATTTTCGTGTAAGTTCATGTTTTACTATTATTGTTGTGGTGGTTTTTTATTGTTGACTTCTTAAGGGAGCTTCCTCGTTTTCCGAGTTACGGAGTTATTTTTGTTGTGTTGATTGATGTAATATGTGTTGTTGCCTTGTTGGCCTCTATTACCGCGGTTTTAAACTCGATAATTTCGTCGTTCACGGTTATTGATATTATTATCAAGATTATTGTAGTTTTATAATTATTTTGATAATATCCTCGGCCATAGCCTGTTCCTCTATAGTTATTACCACGGAAGTATTGCTTTTTGTTGGTATAAAATACTTTGTTAGCACTTCCTGTCATTTCCGTGCTGCAATGAATATATGGTTTTTAATCTTGCATTTTCACAATTATTCATCATTGTAGAAATGTCTTCATTTGTGCTGAACGTCTCTGCATGTTCGGCACTTAATCCTTCGTCAATGTAAGAAGCTTTCAATAACTTCCGTAGATCGTCTACTTTGGTTGTAAATTGCGTAGCCGTTTTTCTCGTTTTGGTATATGATTAATAATTTCGTTTTTACAACATCAAAAGTTTCGCCCACTATAGTAGCCTGAAGTTTACTGAAAATATTGTTAATAGTTGTTTCGTTCTGTACTGTGTACAATGTTGATCCATATATTTTAGATTTAATTACCTCAACAGCAATGTTTACGAATGGTCCCTTGGTTAGGCTGACCAATCTCAGCGCTGTTAAGAATGCAAGTGGATTTTCCTGGTTCGACAGTTGGGTCAGCGTTAATATCGCTGGAATATTCAGGTTGCGTATATCCTCGGTTTTTGGGAGTTCGGTTTCGATTAAATCCTCGGTGATAAAGAATCCTTTCTTCTGTTTCTTCAGATTTCAATTATTAATGGTGTATTAAGAATAGATGGAATTGAAATGTTTCACTTATATTTTTGTTTTATATTTTTAAGATTGTTTTTCAATTTAGATAATATTTTTGAGATATATGTCCCGTGCTTACTGGATAATTTATCTCTGCGTTCGTAAATTATAAGAATTTTTTTAGGATTTATTTTATAATAATTTTAAAGATGATTGCGTTGCCAACCAATGCATTTTTATTAATGACAGGAAAAACTATTCAGTTTTCTATTGCTGATTATACTTTAGCTTTTTGCGTATTATTGCAATGAATTAATGGGGAATTATTTAGATTGAATTGTTCCATATATTCAATTTCTAGTTCGTACATTGAGATGGATTTCTTATGTATTCCGAGGATAGATCTTACTCGATAATTAAGCATGGGTTCCGTTTCTCGTGTTTTTTCTATACATTTGTTTGTGGTTATAATAAAGAAAAGAATTGTTAATATAAAGATTTTTTTTATTAGAGATTTTTGGGTTTTGTGGGCTTGCATATGCATTCACAGTATGGTGAGACTAAAGGGCCTGGGCAGTCTGCCGGGCATCCCTTTCTAAGTACTGGCAAAAATTTGTCTTTCGGAGGCGATTTTTTCTCAACAGCTTCCCCGATGAATCCAATATTTTTGTTACCTGGTTCGGGTTCTTATATTTGTTAAACTTAGTGCTTAGACATTTTTTTTAGGGAGACTGGCTCTGCGTGAAGTTCACATGCTTGTTGCCATGGTGGCCTATCAATAGCTGTTAATTCTTGTCAAATGGCAGCTAATCTTTCAAATGCTTTTTTTCATAACCCTCCTTTTCATTTATTATTATTAATTTTTTGGTCCATCCTTGTGAGATAGATTATGTATTTAAATGAATACATTTTTTAAAGGAAAGACAACAAAAGATGGGTGTATACCCTGTTGGAGGCGAAAAAAATTATAAACGACTTTAAACCCTGTCCAAGTATTTGGCTCTGTGTGCCACTATTAAGGTTGATTGGTATTTAATTACTTCTGCACGTGCCAAAGAAGAAGATAAGGTACCAACGTATATTCAACAGTTAAACCCATTAATATAAATTAGATTGGTGTTTCTCGACGAGCTGGGGGTCGGTTATTGAAGCCAACGAAGCCAAATTCCCGTTGTTGCTGTATAAAAGCTCACAGCTCGACAGATCCTATGTTTCATACCTGCACGTTACGAATTGACACGCTGGCCCACGAGCTCTCGTAAGTCGTCTGCGCGAGAAACTATGGCTGTTATTGCTCAAAAAGTCTGCCGACGAACAGTTCGGTCGTGCATGCGCTGCTTTCGCTGTAAGCCGTAACTCTTGACGCAAATTATGGGAAACTTGCCAGCAGATAGACTTCGAGTTCTCCGCCCGTTCAATATTTGTGGCGTTGATTTTTGTGGTCCCTTCAGCACAACGTATCGTATCCGTGGTAAGCCACCGTACAAGTCGTACGTGGCCTTGTTCGTCTGTTTTGCGTCCAAAGCGGTCCACTTAGAATTAGTGTCTGACCTAACCACTAACTTCAAAGGTTTGTGACTCGTCGCGGGATTGCGGAGAAGGTGTGGTGCGACAACGCCACCAACTTCGTCGACGCAGATCGACATATGAGGGAGTTCCGAGCCCGTCTGGACGAGCAGGGTTGCGGTATCCAAAAATTGGCATAAAGAAAGGTTGCGAGTTTGCGTGCATGCCGCCAAGAGCACCGCACTTTGGCGGACTATGGGAGGCAGGTGTGAAGTCTGCAAGGCACCTGTTCCTTCGGACAGTAGACCAAGACCTCTTGACCGCGGACGAGCTCGGAACTCTCCTCACCAACGTGAGGGCCGTGTCCAACTCCAGGCCCCTAGGAGCTATAAGCAGCGGCACGAACGACGGCGAAGCCCTGACCCCCGGTCATCTGATCATCTGCGACTATCTGCTGGCTCCACCATCAGCGGCGCTCCCGGACCAGATCAGCCTGCCCTGCAGTTTAGAACGATTTCGGAAGCAATTTTACCCATTTTTGGAAAATAATATTCAAGCAGCACTTGTTTAATATTGTCCTGAGTAACCCTGTGAGCCCTGCTATGCTCCACAACCAATATTTATATTTGTTCGTCCAGTATAATAAAGTCCGCCACCTAAGACTTACAAAACCAACATTTTTTGACAGGGAAGAGCCGAACCAGACCAGCTTGATTACGGGCTAACACTGGAAGTTACAGTGTATTCACTACATTGGGCGTTACTACGTCTTTTACTAAGTCCAATCAGTAAAATTGTTTTGATGGCAAGTTTTAGCGCCAAACACCATAAATAGTAGTGGACGCCTCCTTCAACACAATCTGCTTCTGAAAACAGTTAAATGGCTTTCCCGTGTCCTCAATGACAAATGTTGACAATTTTTCCCTGTGAATAGTGGCTTGAGGTGACACTGCTGAGCTCTGCAAAGTATTAATATCTTGTCACGACAAGCGTCCGCCACACAGTTTTCTTTCGCTGGCTTATACAAAATTGCGCCGCTCTCTTCAATGCGGGCTTTCCAACGCTTAAGCTTCGAATTTGGATTCTTGTTAGAAGCAGCCAACATAAGGGGCTGATGGTCCGTAAATGTCACTTTTCCCATAAAGGCAGTGTAAGGATGCTCTCTGGCCGGGGTACAGATCTCAGTCAGATCCAGGAATCCTTTACAAGAAATTTGTAAATTACCGAAACACCGGACTAGAGAGTTTCATTCAACGAGTGAATGAGTCGTTTGGGGGTGTCACGCCGAAGGTTCTCATGGACGCCGGGAGAGAGAGTGATGTCGGAGTTGATCGCGCCGTATCTTACTCCGGAGTTAAAAATCTAACGGGCTGGACCTTGGGGCGAAGCCAAGCCAGGCGAACGATTTCACGAGGGTGGGAACGCCGGATGATCCCACCAAATTTATATATACGTGACCGCCCTGTTGATCAGTGAAAACGCATAGAGAGATTGGGAGTATACAGTGATCTTATATTCACCGACATGACCCTCGGCCGGGGTGGTGCATTGATAATGTAGAATTATATTCCGCCGTCGTTTCCTTCCCACGTTGAACGTCTCGCTGGATCGTGCTGGCTGCGAAGTGGTGTCTCCCTCGCCGGTTTCGCTTGCGATGTCTTCTGCCACCCTTGGCGGCGTTGCAGGGATTAGGGATGCGTCACCGTTCCCAGACTAGGGTGAACAGGCACTGTGCTCTTAAGGCGTACGCCTTTCGCAGCCACAGCCTCCTGTCCCTTGCTCTGTCCCGGCCGGTCGCACCGGACGTCGGTTTCTACCTGACGGTTCAGGCGTACGCCGGAAGCCGCCAACGCAGTCCATGGGTCAAACGCCAGGTTCTAGACGAACGCTTCCACCCTACCCTCTCTGCCGCAGGCTTAAGAATTCGAAGTATTTGCTGCTCGCACGACGCTCGTTGTTCGTCGTCCTGGGGTCCTTGCTGTCCTTGTTCTGCCTCCAGGTATCTCGAGCGGCTCCGCTCCTTGTTGGCGACTCGGTAAGCTGCCGTTCTGGGACTCTAGCGGTGGACCGCTGTGCTCTCAATGCATACGCCCTTCGAGACACCAGCTGAACTACCGCGCGTCCTTCTGGGCTAGTCGCAGCAGGACCTTGTACAGTTCCTGCAGGACGTTCCTCAGGCATACGCCGGAGTTCGCCAATGCAGTCCTTGTAGGCAGGCTCCCCTCCTTGTTGGCGACTCGGTAAGCTGCCGTTCTGAGACTCTAGCGGTGGATCGCTGTGATCTCAACGCATACGCCTTTCGAGAGACCAGCTGAACAAACGCGCGTCCTTCCGGGCTAGTCGCACCAGGACCTTGTACAGTTCCTGCAGGACGATCAGGCATGCGCCGGAGTTCGCCAATGCAGTCCTTGTAGGCAGGCAGCTAGTTCTAGACAATTTTCCTTCTGAGCCCACGGTTCTTCGTCGAAGGACTCTATTTGTTCACTTTGTCGTACGCGCCGGGTGGGATGCCAAGCTCAAATCGCGACAGAAGTTGTAACAAAGCGCCTGGACTTAGCCGTTTGATGCCGTAAGGACCTCAGCTACCTGTGTCTCAATTCGGAAACTTTTAGCTCTAAGTCCCGAACGTCTCGACGTAGCGATCTTGTTTCCTTGATGACTCCGCACGGCCTTGCTTGCTCCTTCACGTTGTCTCACTGGTTACTGGTTCACTTGATGACTATTACTTGTTGACTTTGTAGAAATCGACTGATCTAGCTTCCTGCGCTCGGCCGGTTTATATAGGCCTCCATTTACCGCTAGTTATCGGCGTCTCCTTGCCTCCTGGTCCTAAGTCCACGGTTTTACCGTTCGACCTTTCGCCCTCTGCGCACGGCACCAATATCAGGGTCCAAGGTTCGGTGCCGTCCCGTTACTTCCTTCTGCCCACGGCCCTTCGCCGCTCTTTTCTATTGCTGTCCCTCTCGGACTCTCCTTGTCCTTGTCTGGTGCTCAGTGCACCACTCTCTCTCGCCGCACTACCGTTACTACGGGCGAATTCGCCGTAGGCCACTGCTTGCATGCGTTTATTCTGTTTGCTTTTTAACTTGTGGGAAGTTATTCAACTCCTCACATTCTCACCTTACTTCAGTAACGAAAAAAGAAACTCGTTTTTATCTCTGCCTTTGTATACTCCAAATTCTGACATTCTTCTCTGGACGTGTCCTCTCCTCGTATATTCCCTCGTTCACTTGTAGTCTTTTAGTTGACTCGCTCCTCTAGATGGTTCCCCCGACGCTCACAGCTCCTTCTTGAGTTCCTCAGCGCCGATCCTCCTTCCAGATTTTGAATCTCCCGCTCCAGACGTTTCCCCCGTAGACTTTAAATTCCCGCCCAGACGTTTCCCCCGTAGACCTTTGAATTCCCGCCCCAGACGTTTTCCCCGAAGACTTTTGAATTCCCGCCCCAGACGTTTCCCCCGATGACTTTCTCGATCTCCGTGATTTGTCTTCTCCGTAGGATGGTTAACCTACGTCGTGCCAATCGGTCTCCAGTCGTTATCGATGTTATCGATATTCTCTCGATAACCTTCGTCGTGACAATCGGTCTCCAGTCGTTATCGGTGTTATCGATATTCTCTCGTGTGACTCTCCGCCAAACCGATCGGTCTCCAGTTGTTATCGGTTCCGTGACCCAACGTGGCGTTGCCACCCGATGTATCGATGTTCCACAGTGTGACTCCTTGGGCTGATATTTCCAGTATTTTGTGCCCACCGATCGACACTATCGTGTAGCGCCAATCGGCCATGAATCGAAGCGCCCCCATCTCTTTGGACAGATGAGGACATTTTCTCCGGGTAAGTTTTCTAATTTCTCCTTTTCTCCTTTCTCTCTGTTCCTTTCTCCTTTTCAGCGCTCTGGACCCGACGAAGAGTGTGATGCGTTTCCTCCTGCATCCCCCCGCGCGGTTGACCCTTCCTCGACTTCTCGTAAGTGAGCCGTTTGTTTCCATAATCCGATTTTTTCGCTTCTTTCAGCATTTCCGTTGCCTGAAGGCGGAAAAACTGCACAACATTTGGACGACGCGTGCTTTGCATCACGGCCCGGCCATACCCACGGCCCCTCCTCCACCACGTCCTCGGGAAGGCTTACCTGCTCAACCCTTTCCTGCTGGCCGGCGACTACCTCTGGAGAGGCCAGTGGGGATGGGGTCGGGGTCGGCGTCGGCGTCACGACTCCGGTGGGGGCCAGTGGGACTGCGGTCCTCCACAACCGTGGATCGCGACGGTTTCCCCGGGGTTCTTCCCATACCCGGGCTCCTTCCTCCTCGGTTGCTGCAGTGGCTCCGTCGGGCCACGTTCATGTGACGGCGTGCTGCCTCCACACACTTCCTTCCGCCTCAAAGGAAGAAAACAGCAGAGAACGTCATGAGCCAATACACTCGAAAAAGTAAGCGATATTTAGCAGCATAATCAATATTAAGGAATAAGGTAAAGAAAAAAGCCATTGGTGCTATAACCATTCACGGAACTGCATTGAACTTTGATGCCATTCTGGCCAGGCTAGGTTTAGTTTTTAGCGATAGAAGACCACTACACATAATTGAACAAAAACTAAGTATTCTTACCCAGAGCAAACAAACTGTTATGGAGTGTTATAACAGAGTGTACAGAAAACTTACAATTTTCACCAAAAAAACAATAATGACATATGGCCGAAATAAGCCAATAACTTCGGTAAATACTAATAAAAATAGACAGAGTGCACTGAGAGTTTTCATAACTGGCCTAAACGGCCCAGTATCTTCGACTCTATATTCCATGAACCCAACAGATTTGCCAAACGCAATGGCGTTTGTACATGAGATGGAAAGCAACCATATGAGAGCAAAGTTGATCATAATTTCATAGGAATGAGTTATAAAAATTATAACACAAATTATAATAACGGACCACAGCAAAATAATATTAATTTTAATCAAAAGACATATAAAAATATCAATTCAAATTATTTGAGATGTAATCAAAAATCTTTACAACAAGTTAATAATAACCAGTGGAATAAGGGAGAAAATAAAAATTAACATTGGGGACAGCATAATAACAACCAGTTAGGACAAAATAACAACAATCAGTGGGGACAGAACTATAACATTCAATGGGTACAAAATAATAATTGGAAATCTAATAATAATCAGGTAAAGCCTACTCCTGTACCCATGGAAATTGATGAATCCATCCCATATTAAAATCTTCCGAATAACAATTTTAATAAACGTAATAATAACAAACGAAAGTAAAATAATTATTACCCAAGAAATAATTTTAATCAAAACCAAGCGCAAAAAGTAAATACAAGCGCCGCTCAGTGGAGCAGCGCCTGAAGAACGTTTGTTTTTGCTTAGCTTGAAAACTGGCGCTTATTTTAGTATTTAGTGACCTTTGGAGACTAGTCAGTTGCATAGCCAAATTTAGTGTCGGGAATTAGTGTTTAGGAAAAAAATACTAATTAGTATTTTTGCGGGTGATGCCAGATAGTTCTAGAATCAACTGTTTCTGAGAAGCTTGTCCTAAGCCGAAATGGCGGAATTCTCGGCTGGCAGAAATTTCTGGAAATGGCCGAAGCCGACGTCACATGATTTTTGAACTTCTTTCTTAATTAAACCGGCGTGGCAGTCAGACGTGTGAAATTTAATTCGTACCCATTCGGAAAAGTGGTGAGAAAAAAAATACACGCGGCATTTCGCATTTCGCGCAAAGTGATTTTTCCAAAGTACAAATTCAAGCAAAGAAGTGAGTTGTGTGGGTTTTCTCGTTAAATATTTTCAAGTGCTGAATTTTTGGTTTTTTTAAAGGCTGAAATTTTACGTTTCTCGATACGACTGCCTCAGCCGCCACGGCAAACCAGCACGAGTGCATGTGCAAGGTGCCCAGATAACTTTCACCCGTTGTTCAAGGGAGCACCCACATGGGTTGGCAGTTCAAATCTGCCCTGTGGAGCACCCACGCTGTCCAGCGATTTGGATCTGCCCAGAGGAGCACGCCATTGCCCTACGATCTGCAGTTGCCCTGATGAGCACCCGCATTTGCCAGCGAACCGCAGTGCCTTAGGGAACACCCCCAATTTTTTTTCGGCAATCAGCAGATCAGCAGGGAGCTTTCTTGTATAACTCAACGAGGAATTTATTAAAAGATTATGTGATTGAAAATTGAAGTGACAATAATTATATTATGAAAAAAAATAGAATTTAAATTTAATTAAATAATTTTAAGCTCTAAAATAAGTTATGATTCATCTAGTGCGCGGTTAATTTACGGTTTCTATCTCCCTGCCAAAAGTTTTCTTAAATTCGTTTTGATTCGAAAAACAACAAAAATAGTAATTATGAAACGTTTATAAGTGCACATATAATCCCATGTCAAAGCAGGAATGCCTTGATTTTTTTTCCAGCCTGCCTGCGTCGGAAGATCGATCGTCCGCCGAGGAACCAGCTGTGCGAGTTGTTTTACCTTTATTTCAAATTACTAGAGAAAAAAATGAAAAATATTTGTGCCAATTAAATTCTCATAAACGAAAAAAAAAATATATATATATCAATGCCGAAAATTTAAGAAAGCCATTACTTCTAAAATTAACTATGGGAAAAAAAATTAATTGATCCAAAAAATGAATTTACACTGAAAAATTTTTCCTTTGAAAAAAAAATATTAATTTTAAATAAAATTAAAAGTAATTAGCGAACCACTGATGAATGATGAAATAAGAATGAATTTTAATAATCATAAAAGAGCAAATTATTGAATTTCCTTTAAGCATAGAACTATTTTTCCATTTTTTTTTTTTTAAATAGATATGATCTAACATACCCAATACTTATTTTAAACTATTTTTACCATACATATGTACTTTACATTAACAATTATATACACCTGCGAAACTCAATATTTACCCATGAGGTTTAACACGTATTATATTTTATCTTTTCTCGACGAAATTTTTTTCACTCTCTCGTAAATTATCTAAGAAAAATTAAATATGTTACTTGCAATTGAAGTAATTATTAAAATGAAAGCTTAAAAAAAAGCTAAATAACTGAACTCAGCTGATGTCTCTGCGGTCTTAGGGTATACAAGGGATCACCAGAGTTATGCTCTAGCGGAAGGTGGTCATAGGTAGGGTGGGCAATATACGCCAAATTCCATCTAAGGCGTCGCAAACAACAAATTTCTCTATCTTTCTTTTACACTGTTCCCTTTCGATAATTTCTTAAAAGTTTTCTTTTCTAAGTTATGCATCTTTTCATCCAGTTAAGTAACTAGCTTTTGATATTGTCGCATGCACGTTCAATTCTGATTTTATTAATAGTAATACGTAGACAGTGTCAAGATCTGTACGAGAAAGACGTCCACCCCCCCAAGCCGACGGGCTAGAGCCGGAATATTTAGCGTGCCCAGCCAATACAGATCCTTGAAAACATTTAAAGTACTTTGCACTTTAGTCGAACGTTACACGCTACATCAGAACAAACAGTATGAACCACATCCATCATTAAAGCGAGAACCAACTGGTTCAGTTAATCAACCTGCTCAAAATGTAATGAAGAAGTTGATCATTTTTTAGTGTAGAACCCGCAGTATGATTACTCCACTTGAAGAGAATAGATAACAAAAACATTAAAGGTTTTAATTGATACAGGAGCAACATTCTGTTACATATAAAAGATAATTTATCTAAATAAAAAAGAGCTTAAAATTTGTAAATGAGTTACAACCATTAATGGGTATACTACACTTATAGAAAAAAATTCCCAAAATTTAGAAATCTTGCCTTTTGAATCGGCCAGTTTTTGAATCAATAACAAAAATTTCTTGGTTCAAGAAAAAATTGTTTTGAAAAATTGAAATCCTTCCAGATTGTGAACTTTTAAGAAAAAAACATTCTTAAAAATAGGAAAAAAACTATTTATTGTATTTTTTCTAACGACAACAGAAACAAAAATTGTTAAGTTTTTAAAGGTGAATTTGCCTTTGAGTTCCATAGAGCAATATCCTTCAAAAATAGAAAACCAGCCTTTGAAAAACAAATGCTACGCGGTTGACTGTGCCGAGCATAACCAAAAAATTTTTTCTTGGCACGTGCCACTTAGTGTAATTTGTGAAGTGCAATGGATGTCACGCTCTTGAAGGGGTTGGAAGGCGAGACCTTCACAACAAATTTTGAAGGTAATACTACAATGCAATGCGTTTACATGTAAACTTATGCAACGAGCGCTATAAAAGACGTTGCATAAAGAAATTTATGTTACGCGTTTGATAGTTTTTAAATAATTTTATTTATTTATTTTTAAGTATCGCATGTTTCAGAACTAAATATCGCCAAAAGGGCGTTGGAATGCCTTCAGTGGAATCAAAAAAGGCATCATAAGGAGCTGTTTGGCCAAGTAGTCAATTTTTTCAAAAATGTAACGAAGAGGCAAAGGGAAAGGTTAGTTAAATGCAATAAATATAAAAGTAGATGAGAAACAATTAGGAAACACACAACACATTCAAACAAACATGTTCTCGCACACACGTAAAAAAAAATATGTTTTTGTAAATATATGTACATATATACAAAAACGTGATTTTTTGTATAAAAACATATGCGTATATTCCTAATTTTTGGTGAAAAGTGATCTCGCATTGAGTTACTTGGTTTTTGTTGGTGCTCGAATTTATTTAGCAAGAGTAAATAGAGATTGAAAGTTACATATATATATTTATATTCATAGATCTAGGAAAATAAAAATGATTAAGTAAAATAATTCATATGCAACTGCATGGCCAAATAAGCAACCGGTGCAGATCTCTGATATGAATATAAATATATGCATGTGTGTCAATGCATACATACATAAATGTTTTTCCAAGTGTCAAATGTGTTTTTAAATTGTTTAACATCTTAATTCGCAGACAATCGTGTCTGAGTTTGTCTGTCATTGACTTTCTGTCTCTCTCTCGCGCACGCTCCCTTTAACCCTCTCTTCATCCTTCTTTCTCTGTCATTTCTTCTTCCCTCTCCCTTCCACTGTGTACTACAGATCTATTTTGCAAATTCTTTTGTCTATATTTCTGTAAAATTCAGAAGTCGAAGCAGCTGCAAGTAAAACGGAATATGCATTTTTAGGAATTCGTTTGCAGTATATGGCGAAGCTGCGCGCGACTTTTAAAGCCAGGGGTGGTCAAGCAAGACAAAAACAATTTCGTTGGTTTCTTTTTGGATAGTCAAACTGTTTTTGTCTTCTGTTTGTTTGTAAATGCACTGCCATAAAGCAGTCTTGAGCACCCTTGTTTTAAATATACATACGTCACATTTGTGCAAAATAATTACTATATTTATTTTATTTGTATCTTTCAGGCACATCATAATGAAAATGAAACAGTAAGTATTACCATTGTATGATTCGGTTTGTTTACAAATTTTGGAAATGTATAGGTGGACGTGTCTAAAATTTTGTTAGAGTCAAAGAACTCGAAATACATTTTTAAACATTACTCTAAGGAACAAAAATTGACACTCAAACTAAGACAGCTTATCAGTGCAATTGTTGCTGAACACTTAGTTTCAGTGAACATACAGACTTCACAGCAAATGTTTTCCGATGTCGCTGAGCAAATAAACGGGATTTTTGACACAGAAATAAATGCAAGAAAAAATTTAATTGTTTAAATATATTTAATACTGCATTACACCATTACTCATTTTTAGGATACATATTTTATAAGAAACATAGGAAAAAAACCAGGAGGCAAAGTATTACAACCTAAAAAACAAATTTAAAAGTGTGGCTTCAGCAGAGGTTCAAGATTGGTCGATTGAAACCAAAGAATTTTTAGAAGACGAAGGTAATTTCACATTTATCTAATAATATTTGTTTCGTTTTATAGATGAATGTGAACCAGCAAAACACTGGCTTCGCTACAATTTTGAGCCCATTAGCGAAGTCCTTGCCAAGTGGAACAGCCATTACGAAATAAGGCGAACATTTTTGCAATCTTCGGCGACCCTAGACGAAATTTTCCAGGAATACCCAATCCTTCGTCGGTCGTTTGGACACGTTTTGGTGAGAGACACAGTCATATTCGGCTGATAAAAACTAAAATGTTTGTATTTTTGCAGGTGGAATCAGACTTCGCTCGCTCATTCCCAGGCCAGGATAAACAACTCGTTGATAACTGGGGTTATTTTAAAACAAAAATATTCCCAATATTTAAAAACAACATATCGAGAATAAAAGTCGAATGAGGAGTCAAGTGTTAAGTCCAAATTCATATATTTATTATAAAAGAAAGAAAACTTTGGCAAGCCGAAAAGTATTTGAAATACATTTTGGCTCTTATGCGTATATTTTCAAAAATATTGTCAATTTTGCTATATGAAATTATTGTGCGATATTAATAAAGCTAAAATCGTTATTATAAAATAGTAAAAAATGGCCAGATCTCGAAGTATATTAATAAAAAAACAGCAAAGTTTAAACTTAAATTTTTTTGGTTTTTTAATTTTCCTTTTTTCCTTTCAACGGTATAATGCGCTCTTCACTGCGTAGCAAACTTTTGATTGAAATTACAATCCCCTTATCAATGGTATACACATTTTAAACAACCAATTTTTAAAAAATACAAGCTAGCCATAAATATTTAAAAAATTATAAGTAACAAAGTTCCTTCTTTGATTTTTTATTTTAATATTATTATATAATTTGCTTTTTGTTGCCAGCCCTGTTGGTACCTTCTATGCGAGGAAGAAAAAGTCAGGGAAGCAGACTCTTTCAGAGCTAAAGACAATTACCAAGATTGAAGTCGACGAAGCCTTCAATTTAAGAAAAAGGTGTCAACCAAAAATCTGTTGTATTGGTGATTCTCCGTACAACTTAACCCAGTTTTTTGTACACGTCTCTACAACGAGATCAAAAATATTTTGGAATGCATTAATGCATGCTTCCAAATATTTCAAGTTCTTAATATTGAATACCCCGAGGCAGCTTCCCTGATATGGACCCTTATATACAATTTTTTTTAAGGGTGAATTACCTTACGATATTAAAAACAGGTCGGTATCAGAACTTTTAAGCGATCTTAAAAATTAATTACTTACATAGGTATACTTGTATTACAATATTGTCCTGCCATGCAATTTGAATTCAGCATACACTTATAATTTTTACAATTAATTTGCTTATAAACCAAAGAAACATAAAAGATTAACGTAGGTAACCTATGTATACCTACATTACAATGCTATCTTGTCATGTAAATTGAATTCAGCATACACTTAAAATGTTGTACATTTTATTTCTCACTGTCTAATAAGCAAAACAATACAAAAAAGGAAAACAAAAATATTTTAAAATCAAATTAAAAATTGAATTGATTTGCAAGCTTTGCCACAACACATTTTCAAATGAAAATATATTTTTATCCGTTGATGTGAAGTCTATGGGGACATCAAGTTGCATTTTCAAACTTGTTGAACTTTTAAGCAAACTTGAAACGGATGGAGTTGTATTTAATGTTTATGGTGAAAGGAAAGCTATTCATATTGTCTTAGGACTTATATTTGGAGATAATCTTGGATTAAACCGCCTTTTTGGGATTTTTAACATAATTTTCTTCAAGATTTTTTTTTTGTCAAGCACATCATATATAGATGAAATTCAAAATGTAAGAACTGAATATAACTACCAAAGAGATTTTGAGATAAATGATGTAACACTGACAGGAATTAAAAGCGTTTGCCTTTTCAATAAATTAATACACTTTTCTGCTGTTTCAAATTTTAGTGTTGATATATTGATTGATGTTTTTGAAGATGTGGTGAGGTATGATTTGTGCCACATTATAATGCATTATATAAATTCAAAAATGTTCGACTTGGAACTTTAAAATATCAGAAAATCGTGTTTTCAATATGGCCAAGCCAAACTAGGAAATATTTTTCCGCTTTTATCAAATAAACCAGCAACGGCACAAGAAATTCTTACGTTTACATCATTTTTCCTCTTATGGTGCCAGACCTCATTCCTATTAATGATAGTGTATGGCAATTCGTTAAAAATTTGTTAAAGCTTATTGATGCAATAACGCAAACAGAATATAACAGTACTGACTTAAAAAAATTGAAAGAACTTGTTATTTATAACAATAAGGAATATCCAAATCTATTTAACGACAATCTTAAGCCATAACACCACTTTCTACATCATTATTATAAAATTATAGAAGAATATGGGCCGTTAAAATACATATGGACTTTTCCCTTTGAAGCGAAATATTAAAGCCATAAAAGCATATGCCAAAAATATAACATCCAGAAAAAATATTATTAAATTTTTATCAATAAAATGATATAATTACTATGCAAGTTACTTACAAAATTTTACTATTAAAACAATATCAGTAGCCAAAACTAAAAGTAGTACACTCCCCTTTTAATGAAGAAATAAAAAAATTTTTTCAAATGCTGAATGCTTTTCCTACATTAAAGTGAGAAATGTTTTGTATAAGAAAAATGTGACAATATTTTTATTAACACCACGAATAGGTTTTTATGAAATAACAGAAGTATTAAAGGTGGAAAATGAAGTTAGTTTTTAAAGCATAAAATTAAGGACAATATTTGATGATCATTTTATGTGCCATGAGTACACAATTATTAATTTAAGTGATATTAATGCACCACCTATAGATATTCATAAGCTGAATAACATATGTTACCTTATGCCCAAATTTGATTTTTGAAAACTCAATTTAAAAAAATGTTCGATTTAATAGAATTATGATAATACATATAAGATGTATGTATATACTTATAATTATATTTTGTAAATACATAAAAAATGTAAGAAAACTAATATTTTCCATTGAGTTTAGTTTCATGTTCCAAGAAAAATTATTTCTCGTATTGAAAAAAGTATTTTTCGTTTTAAGAAACATTATATTTTATTTTAAGAAATATTATTTCTTTTTTTGAGATATATAATTTCTTATTTTAAGAAATATAATTTCTTATTTAAAGAAATATTATTTCTTATTTTAAGAAATGTTATTTCTTATTTTGAGAAATATTTTTTCTTTTTATAAGAAATATTTTTTCTCGTTTAAAGAAATATTGTTTCTCCTTTTAAGAAATATTATTTATTTTTTTCAATAAATATTATTTCTTATTTTGAGAAACAATATTTCTATTTTTAAGAAATAATATTTTTTGCTTTAAGAGCTGCATTTTTGTTTGAGGAAAGGAATCACCATAAATAAAGAAAGAAATTTTCTTCAAATGAAGGCGACTTGCCTTGGCGAAAATTTAAAGGCGATTTTACTAGATTTTAAGAAGAAATTTCTATGAGAGTATAATTAAATATTATCATATGATAACCAAATTTAATACGATAAAAGTTTTTTACGAAATATAAGGATTTGAATCCAACTTACTTATACGTTTTAATCTTTTAAATAAAATAGGAGCTGTAATTAATATTCAAAAAGGAACTTTTAATTGTAACGGCAAAGAAGAAAATTATTTTATGATGAAGATAATTCAATAAATCAATTATCGTTAACTAGGAAAATATATCCTTCCATTAAAAGAGTATATTATAAAATATTACTTTGATGAGCAAAGAGGAATTAAAACACAATCTGTAATGGTTGAAAAAAGTTTATTTAGCTTGGGATCACAGAATCAACAAAAAACTAAAAAGTTTGAGATCTAAAAATCCTAAGCACGGCAACGTAATATTATCCGTAAAAAAAAAATTAAAAAGTTTGGGATCTAAGAATCCTGTTCCGTCAACAAAAAATTCAAAAGCTTTGGATTGAAAAATCCCAATCGCGCGGACGTTGATTCATCCGAAAATAACTTGGAACCAAATAAAATAATTGACATAATTCAAGAAGTACATTTTAAAATAAACTTTGTAATGACCCTGTATCGGGAGGCGGTATAGCTCGCCGTGGCCAGGTCTCGAGACATTAATTTATTTCCTCTTCGGATCAATTTACTTCCTTTCCGCAAAAAAATAAAACAAATAGAACGCTACAGAGTATGGTTACATTTGATAATTCGTTTGGTTAGGGCTACGTTTATAATTATAATTATCTCGGCGCTATGGGAGGGCCGAGTGTGGTACTGTATAATGGGTTGATGTCGGCACTGTTGAAGGGCTGTGGGTAGAACTGCTTGCTGAAAAGATGTCGGCGCTGCAGAAGAGACGAGTGCAGGATTGCTTTCTGAGTGATACCGACGCTGAAACGAACTACTTGGATTTTTCTAGTGGGATTTGGGAGGAAAGGGCATATTTAGTTTCGGGTCGGGAGTCGGGTGTTCCTTTTTGTTGATATTTCCTCGAGAATCATTTAAGAGCTTGGTGGTCAGTGATAATGACGAAGTGGTATCCCTTCAGGTACATCCTGATTTTCTGGATGCCCCAGGCTCACTTTTTCGGTGGTCGAGTATTTTTGTTCTGTCTTTGTAAGTTTCCGACTGGCGTATGAAACAACGCCGTTTCAATCCTTGGGTAAGTACTGCTCCTAGTTCGCAGTTACTGGCGTCCGTCTAAAGTGTATTTAGGTTCTTCCAAAGTTAGGGCAGGTCAGGACCAGTGCTTCCGTTAGGGTTTTCTTCAAATTTTGGGTTGTCTCCTCGGTCCATTTAAACTTTGTACCCTTCTGAACCAGGTTGTATAGCGTAAAGTTAGGAACGAATTTTCTGTACGAGACTCTGCCCCTAGGAAGCTGTGTACCTGCTTCGTTGTCTGTGGATTTAGCATGTTGAGGATCGCGGCTATCTTTTCCGGATCCGCGTGTATGCATCATGCGCTGTTTCCGTTTCGTGCGTCCGAAGACCACTATGTCATCCAGGTATGCGAACGGGAATGGTTCCATATCTGGTCCGACGACTGAGACTAGAGCACTTTGGAAAGTAGCTGAAACTGTGTGTAATCCGAAAGGCTTTACTTTCCACTGAAACCGTCCGAGTCCTGGTACAGTAAAAGCAGTGTACTGTTTTCTACCTTCGTCCATCGGAATCTGCCAGTAGCCACTTTTTAGGTCAAGTGTGCTTATATATTTTGCCTAGCGGAGTTCGTTTCGTATGTGAACCATTCGGGGTACCGGGTACGCGTCTAGCTCAGAGTGCTCGTTCAGCTGCCTGTAGTCTACGCACAGTCTCCATTCTTTGATTTTCTTCTCCACTATTACCACTGGCGAGACGTAGGGGAAGTGCGAGTTCGTCAACTTGTTTATTTATTATTGATTGATTTGCTTTTTATTTGGGCGGTAGTGCTTCATGAAGATTTTGTGGCTTGCAATGTGACTAACTCCCTTGATTTGGCTCATCATCTCAAACTCACTTTTGAGGGTCCCTTGGATCTGTGACTCTGTTAAATTGCCTGTTTCTCGTGGCCCGATGCCGTGACTCTTGTGTTTTTTCTCCTACGTTGGTTCCTCTTGTTCTTTTTAATTATCGCTATGATGCCTCCGCATTCTAATGTGGGTTTGCATTGTTCTATTTCCAAGAGTAGGTCTCCGATCACCTCGTCGAGGACTAGTAGTGTTGTTGTGCTTTTTTGTTTCCCGAATTGTATTGGTACTTTTAGTGCCTCTGTGACTGTCCGCTTTGTTCCGTCTGCTTCGGTTAACCGCTTTCTTTTTCGATGTCTGGCTATTCTGTTGGCTAGTTCTTTGCCGATGAAAATTCGTGTGTCTTCTGTGTCAATTACATCGCGAATTCCTGTGTTGCCTATGTTGACTTGTGCGAGTAGTCGTCGACCGTTGAACTTTATTGATGTTGCGGGTGTGGTGTGTGTGCCCGCTCTGATCCCATGGGCCTCTGCCGTTTCCCCTCTTTTCATTCCGGCGACAGCAATGAATTGTGCGTATTCCATCCTGCCCACATACCTAGCAAAGCAGTCTTGGTTGGTTAGTGCATCCATGTGCTATGTGCCCCATTGCTTTGTTCATGTCAAAAGATCTTGTGGCGGTGGTGGGGTCTTCACTGGTTCCTTGGTGGTCTCCAGTAAATTCCAGATGGTTGGTGGCCCCAGTGAGCTTCCCGTGTTTGTTGTGTTCACTGCTGTGCTGTGTGCTCGTGTGATTGGAGAGCCTCGAATTTCTCGGATAGTCGGAGGTATTCTGCTAGTGTTTGGCATTCTCCGCGTTTATCATACCGTTTGAACTCCACGAGACTGTTTTGGTACTCCTTCTCCGGCTTTCTTCTTCTGTGAGCGTAGTGAATCCCATGATTTTCCGGAGTTCTCGCGCATATTCCTTTGCCGGCTCATCTTCGCCCTGGTGCCTATTTATGATGCTTTCCGTAGCTTTCTCCCCATGGTCCGCTGGTCTGTAGTACTCTAGGAATTATATTCGAAAGGTGCTTCATGGTGGCATGGGGTTTGGGTGGATATGCCACCAATCCAAGGCATAATTGCTTCAGCTTCACTCCCATTGTGACCACTTTATTTCCTTTCCTCTTTGTGGGTTTAAATACTGATATTTCTTTGTACACCTCAGTTGGGTTCGGTACTTGCAGGTATTTATGGTCTTTCTCGATGTGTTCCTCTGTGTCAGTTATCCCACTAATGCCTTTCGGTTGATTTCTGCTCTGCTCTGTTTCTGGTGTTCCTTTAGATGTTGGTGATGGGCTTCTTGCGTGTTTCTGAGACAGCAGAAGAATGTTCCCTCGCTGTGGTTGCCGTTCTTTATAAACTCTGACATTTTTCTTCGCATGTCTTCGCATCAGGTAGGCTTACAGTTGGGCTTTATTGGTGTATTAAGTTAACTTGTCTGCCATTGTGTTATTTTAGGTTGTGTTGAGGGACTTCTGTCTATTTGTCTTTAATTTCCTCGGGCGCCACTGTACCGACACTGTTTCGGGAGGCTCGCCGCGGACAGACAGTAATTTATTTCCTCTACTCCGTATCATTTCGGGGTCGGGAGCCGGAAACGTTACTCTGGGGGAACTCACTGAGAAAGGCCGGAATTACGAAAACCGAGCCTGTCTGAGTGATCACGACCGGGCCTGGGCTTATTTCCAAGAAACCAAGCCGGGGCGTGATCCTCACCAGGTCCAAGATCCGATTTATGAAACCGATCTCTTGTGTATTATCCGGGTATTCCTCATTGTTGATGTTTCCTCGAGAGTCGTCGGAATGCAAGTGACTGATATAAGAGTTGGTTAGTGTGAGCAGATCGGACGATGACGATAATCCCAAACAGGGTCGTTGGGTGATCATTATCGGCGACCGATAACTCCGTCGAATAAGTGTGACTTTGGGCGCGCCTTTAAATAATTTTCCAAAATAAAAGATCAGTATTTGGAATGTTTCCAAGTTTGGTTTTAATGTAAATGTTTGGGTATGAGTTGTACTTAGTTTTAAGAGTTGTTGTGACGGTGGGCCTACACAGCGGGTTCTGCTGGAAACCCAAGTCAAGCCCCTTGCGAGAGGATTTAGGTGGACAGAGAGTTTTTCATTGTAGGTCGCTTTATGTTTGTCTATTTCATCTTTTACTGCAAGAATGCCGAGGTCCCTGTGGGTGTTTTGGTTGCGACAATACCATGGTGCCCCAGTGATAGTTCTCAGGATTTTTGATTGAGCACGCTGTATGATGTCTATATTGCTGCTGCTCGCATTCCCCATAGCGGGGAGCCATATGAATAGATGGAATTGAGAGTGGAATTGTACAGCAGGACCTTGTAGTCCAGAGGCAGGGGGATCGAGCGTTTAAGATCCAGTGAAAGCTGCTGGCTTTTAGTTTTAAATGTAGTTTCTTGCATTCGATGTGTCTTCTCCGGGTTAGTCGTCTGTCTAGGTGAACGCCGAGATACGTTTCTTCGTTGACTCGGGGAAAATACGTACTATTCAATGATAGTGGAGGGCAAGCTTGGCTGTTCAGAGTAAACGCAATGTGTTTGCATTTTTGTCAGTCAGATAGCCACCTCTCTACTACGATGAGGTGATTGGCTAGTTGTGTTGATGCTCGGGTTGGGCACGTAGACCGACTTAGGCTTGCAGTGTCGACAGCTGCTCCTTCGTAGGAATATCCGCTGTATATAGGACGAACAGAGCAGGTCCATGTGAACTTCCTTGCGGGACTCCAGATTCGATAATGTAGTCGTCAGATGTTGTTGAGTTGCACCGTACTGCGAGGACTCTTTTGTAAGGATACGACTCAAGTAGCTTTTGAGTGTATGTAGGCAAGATTTTTTTATTGCATACATGAGGCCATTGAGCCAGACTCGATCGAAAGCTTGAGATATATCGAGGAATATTGCGCTGCAGTATTCTCAATACTCGAAGGCTGTGCGAATTTCTGATGTTATTCTGTTAACTTGCTCGGTTGTTCTATGGCATTGACGGAAGCCAAATTGATGGGCCGGGATGAGACATTTCTCCAACAGTTTAGACAGACACGATAATAATTAATCGGTCTGTAGGACGACGGAATTCTGTGGGTTTTCCCGGGTTTCGGTATCATTATGATAGTATATTTTTTCCATTTTCTAGGATAGTAGCCGAAACGAATTATCCCATTGAAGAGTTTACAAATAACCTCGATAGCAGAGTTTGGAAGTTCAACTATCATTTTTGAGTTTATAAGGTCACCGCTAGGAGCCTTTTTCGGTTTCCCCGATGACTTTCTCCTTTAGCTGAAACAGTGTTTATATGGAATTAGTTTTTGATTTGGGTTGTGGTAAGTCGAATGACCCAGTGCACTATGATTCAAAAGTCATAATTTTTGGCTTAAGTGATTTTTTATACCCTTGCAGAGGGTATTATAATTTCAGTCAGAAGTTTGTAACGCAGTGAAAGACTCATTTCCCTATAAAGTATATATATTCTTGATCAGCATCACTAGACGAGTCGATCTATCCATGTCCGTCTGTCCATCCGTCTATCCGCCCGTTTCTACGCAAACTAGTCTCTTAGTTTTAAAGATCTGCATAAAGCTATCCCAAAAGTTGTCTTTCTATTGCAGGTAGTATATATGTCGGAACGTACCGGATCGGACGACTATAGCATATAGCTCCCAAAGGAACAATCGAAAAAATAAATTTAAAAAAATTATAACTGTCCTAATTCCTAGTTTTATTTTAGTTTTTTGACATATAGTAATGGTTAAATATTTCAGAATTACGGTTTAAGTTTTATCAAAATCGGACGACTATAGCATATAGCTTTCATAGGAATGAATACATACACGCGAAGAACGAACGGATCCGGCGAAAAAGCCAATTTACAATTCGCCGGCGGCAGAGGAGGCAAAGTCTGCCTCCAGACTACCATGATCCTACAGAAGAAGCAGACGACAACGGGTCGACCCCGACAAGACGTCGTTTATCAACATAAAAAAAAACAAAAAATAAGGAAAATTTTGTTATATCCATTCAAATAAATATTAAAAAAAAGAATATTGGATCCGTAGCTAACGGAAGATTCTATGGTTGCCTTGCTTCTTAATTTTTCCAGCGCTTTTGTCTTGTTAATGCTGAGTTCCTTGATCATTTGTAGTGAGAAAGGAGGTTCTGGTTCGACTATGTTGATTTCCCTTGACTTGAAGATGGTTTTGCCAATTGTTACCGTCGAATTACGGAATTATGAAAGATCCTTGCAGCTGTTGAAGTTTTTCATCTAGTGAGACTGGTCCATTGACGTTGTTCAACAGAATGGTGCCTGGTAGTATTTCTTCGAAATCCGGTATATGTTGATTGTTGATCATCTTACAATCTGGTTTTCGAGGGTTTAAGACAGCGCTTACCCAAGTATCATTGCTTAAAGCTAACAAATTATCTGAATTACAAATTGTCTTATCATTATAGGATTCATAAGGTTTAATTATTGCAAATAAAATTATGTTTTAAAATTATAAGGTTTATACTGTCTTTTAGTTCTGACCGTTGATTTCTCTTAACAAAAATTAAGCTTTTATATTTTTTAAAAAGAAAAAAAATTAATTATACGATGATTACAATTAATAATATAAATGATATTGATTTTTTTGTATTAAGTTGGAAATATGGATTTTTATTGTCAAGAGCAAGTTCTGAACTATTAGAAATAATATATTCGTCAATGTCATAATTAATAAATTTATGCTTTGCTATGTAGCTAAATATTTACTATTCGGTGTTTACATACGTAATATTATTTATAGTTACTGAGACATTGAACAAAATTAAATAGGAACCTTTTAGTTTTGTTATGTGTACTATGTTTCTTCCAGAAATTAAAATCGCACCATCTTGGGGGATATCTATTTTTTTTTTGTTAACTTCTCTTTTTTTAGAAAAGTTGCCTTTTTCGCCATTTAATAGTTTTATAAAACAACTTGTTTCAGAACTTAATTTACAATAGTTATTAGAAATGTATTTTTTAAAATTGTTCATCACGTAATGTTGGTTCTTGCAAAAGGCAACTTGTTTGCTTATTAATATTTTTCCATCTGGTTTAGCAATAGCTTTGTTTTATACAGGTCACATTTTCCATTGATGATGGGGTATTTAATATATATTATTATTAAAGGTTGATATATCCAATAAGTCGCATAATACTACAGATTTTTTTATTGTATACATGAGGCCATTGAGCCAGACTCGATCGAAAGCTTGAGATATATCGAGGAATATTGCGCTGCAGTATTCTCAATACTCGAAGGCTGTGCGAATTTCTGATGTTATTCTGTTAACTTGCTCGGTTGTTCTATGGCATTGACGGAAGCCAAATTGATGGGCCGGGATGAGACATTTCTCCAACAGTTTAGACAGACACGATAATAATTAATCGGTCTGTAGGACGACGGAATTCTGTGGGTTTTCCCGGGTTTCGGTATCATTATGATAGTATATTTTTTCCATTTTCTAGGATAGTAGCCGAAACGAATTATCCCATTGAAGAGTTTACAAATAACCTCGATAGCAGAGTTTGGAAGTTCAACTATCATTTTTGAGTTTATAAGGTCACCGCTAGGAGCCTTTTTCGGTTTCCCCGATGACTTTCTCCTTTAGCTGAAACAGTGTTTATATGGAATTAGTTTTTGATTTGGGTTGTGGTAAGTCGAATGACCCAGTGCACTATGATTCAAAAGTCATAATTTTTGGCTTAAGTGATTTTTTATACCCTTGCAGAGGGTATTATAATTTCAGTCAGAAGTTTGTAACGCAGTGAAAGACTCATTTCCCTATAAAGTATATATATTCTTGATCAGCATCACTAGACGAGTCGATCTATCCATGTCCGTCTGTCCATCCGTCTATCCGCCCGTTTCTACGCAAACTAGTCTCTTAGTTTTAAAGATCTGCATAAAGCTATCCCAAAAGTTGTCTTTCTATTGCAGGTAGTATATATGTCGGAACGTACCGGATCGGACGACTATAGCATATAGCTCCCAAAGGAACAATCGAAAAAATAAATTTAAAAAAATTATAACTGTCCTAATTCCTAGTTTTATTTTAGTTTTTTGACATATAGTAATGGTTAAATATTTCAGAATTACGGTTTAAGTTTTATCAAAATCGGACGACTATAGCATATAGCTTTCATAGGAATGAATACATACACGCGAAGAACGAACGGATCCGGCGAAAAAGCCAATTTACAATTCGCCGGCGGCAGAGGAGGCAAAGTCTGCCTCCAGACTACCATGATCCTACAGAAGAAGCAGACGACAACGGGTCGACCCCGACAAGACGTCGTTTATCAACATAAAAAAAAACAAAAAATAAGGAAAATTTTGTTATATCCATTCAAATAAATATTAAAAAAAAGAATATTGGATCCGTAGCTAACGGAAGATTCTATGGTTGCCTTGCTTCTTAATTTTTCCAGCGCTTTTGTCTTGTTAATGCTGAGTTCCTTGATCATTTGTAGTGAGAAAGGAGGTTCTGGTTCGACTATGTTGATTTCCCTTGACTTGAAGATGGTTTTGCCAATTGTTACCGTCGAATTACGGAATTATGAAAGATCCTTGCAGCTGTTGAAGTTTTTCATCTAGTGAGACTGGTCCATTGACGTTGTTCAACAGAATGGTGCCTGGTAGTATTTCTTCGAAATCCGGTATATGTTGATTGTTGATCATCTTACAATCTGGTTCTCGAGGGTTTAAGACAGCGCTTACCCAAGTATCATTGCTTAAAGCTAACAAATTATCTGAATTACAAATTGTCTTATCATTATAGGATTCATAAGGTTTAATTATTGCAAATAAAATTATGTTTTAAAATTATAAGGTTTATACTGTCTTTTAGTTCTGACCGTTGATTTCTCTTAACAAAAATTAAGCTTTTATATTTTTTAAAAAGAAAAAAAATTAATTATACGATGATTACAATTAATAATATAAATGATATTGATTTTTTTGTATTAAGTTGGAAATATGGATTTTTATTGTCAAGAGCAAGTTCTGAACTATTAGAAATAATATATTCGTCAATGTCATAATTAATAAATTTATGCTTTGCTATGTAGCTAAATATTTACTATTCGGTGTTTACATACGTAATATTATTTATAGTTACTGAGACATTGAACAAAATTAAATAGGAACCTTTTAGTTTTGTTATGTGTACTATGTTTCTTCCAGAAATTAAAATCGCATCATCTTGGGGGATATCTATTTTTTTTTTGTTAACTTCTCTTTTTTTAGAAAAGTTGCCTTTTTCGCCATTTAATAGTTTTATAAAACAACTTGTTTCAGAACTTAATTTACAATAGTTATTAGAAATGTATTTTTTAAAATTGTTCATCACGTAATGTTGGTTCTTGCAAAAGGCAACTTGTTTGCTTATTAATATTTTTCCATCTGGTTTAGCAATAGCTTTGTTTTATACAGGTCACATTTTCCATTGATGATGGGGTATTTAATATATATTATTATTAAAGGTTGATATATCCAATAAGTCGCATAATACTACAGATTTTTTTATTGTATACATGAGGCCATTGAGCCAGACTCGATCGAAAGCTTGAGATATATCGAGGAATATTGCGCTGCAGTATTCCCAATACTTGAAGGCTGTGCGAATTTCTGATGTTATTCTGTTAACTTGCTCGGTTGTTCTATGGCATTGACGGAAGCCAAATTGATGGGCCGGGATGAGGCATTTCTCCAACAGTTTAGACAGACACGATAATAATAAATTGGTCTGTAGGACGACGGAATTCTGTGGGTTTTCCCGGGTTTCGGTATCATTATGATAGTTTTTTTTCCATTTTCTAGGATAGTAGCCGAAACGAATTATCCCATTGAAGAGTTTACAAATAACCTCGATAGCAGAGTTTGGAAGTTCAACTATCATTTTTGAGTTTATAAGGTCACCGCTAGGAGCCTTTTTCGGTTTCCCCGATGACTTTCTCCTTTAGCTGAAACAGTGTTTATATGGAATTAGTTTTTGATTTGGGTTGTGGTAAGGCGAATGACCCAGTGCACTATGATTCAAAAGTCATAATTTTTGGCTTAAGTGATTTTTTATACCCTTGCAGAGGGTATTATAATTTCAGTCAGAAGTTTGTAACGCAGTGAAAGACACATTTCCCTATAAAGTATATATATTCTTGATCAGCATCACTAGACGAGTCGATCTATCCATGTCCGTCTGTCCATCCGTCTATCCGCCCGTTTCTACGCAAACTAGTCTCTTAGTTTTAAAGATCTGCATAAAGCTATCCCAAAAGTTGTCTTTCTATTGCAGGTAGTATATATGTCGGAACGTACCGGATCGGACGACTATAGCATATAGCTCCCAAAGGAACAATCGAAAAAATAAATTTAAAAAAATTATAACTGTCCTAATTCCTAGTTTTATTTTAGTTTTTTGACATATAGTAATGGTTAAATATTTCAGAATTACGGTTTAAGTTTTATCAAAATCGGACGACTATAGCATATAGCTCTCATAGGAATGAATACATACACGCGAAGAACGAACGGATCCGGCGAAAAAGCCAATTTACAATTCGCCGGCGGCAGAGGAGGCAAAGTCTGCCTCCAGACTACCATGATCCTACAGAAGAAGCAGACGACAACGGGTCGACCCCGACAAGACGGCGTTTATCAACATAAAAAAAAACAAAAAATAAGGAAAATTTTGTTATATCCATTCAAATAAATATTAAAAAAAAAAATGTTGGATCCGTAGCTAACGGAAGATTCTATGGTTGCCTTGCTTCTTAATTTTTGTCTTGTTAATGCTGAGTTCCTTGATCATTTGTAGTGAGAAAGGAGGTTCTGGTTCGACTATGTTGATTTCCCTTGACTTAAAGATGGTTTTGCCAATTGTTACCGTCGAATTACGGAATTATGAAAGATCCTTGCAGCTGTTGAAGTTTTTCATCTAGTGAGACTGGTCCATTGACGTTGTTCAACAGAATGGTGCCTGGTAGTATTTCTTCGAAATCCGGTATATGTTGATTGTTGATCATCTTACAATCTGGTTCTCGAGGGTTTAAGACAGCGCTTACCCAAGTATCATTGCTTAAAGCTAACAAATTATCTAAATTACAAAATGTCTTATCATTATAGGATTCACAAGGTTTAATTATTGCAAATAAAATTATGTTTTAAAATTATAAGGTTTATACTGTCTTTTAGTTCTGACCGTTGATTTCTCTTAACAAAAATTAAGCTTTTATATTTTTTAAAAAGAAAAAAAATTAATTATACGATGATTACAATTAATAATATAAATGATATTGATTTTTTTTTTTAAGTTGGAAATATGGATTTTTATTGTCAAGAGCAAGTTCTGAACTATTAGAAATAATATATTCGTCAATGTCATAATTAATAAATTTATGCTTTGCTATGTAGTTAAATATTTACTATTCGGTGTTTACATACGTAATATTATTTATAGTTACTGAGACATTGAACAAAATTAAATAGGAACCTTTAAGTTTTGTTATGTGTACTATGTTTCTTCCAGAAATTAAAATCGCACCATCTTGGGGGATATCTATTTTTTTTTTGTTAACTTCTCTTTTTTTTAGAAAAGTTGCCTTTTTCGCCATTTAATAGTTTTATAAAACAACTTGTTTCAGAACTTAATTTATAATAGTTATTAGAAATGTATTTTTTAAAATTGTTCATCACGTAATGTTGGTTCTTGCAAAAGGCAACTTGTTTGCTTATTAATATTTTTCCATCGGGTTTAGCAATAGCTTTGTTTTATACAGGTCACATTTTCCATTGATGATGGGGTATTTAATATATATTATTATTAAAGGTTGATATATCCAATAAGTCGCATAATACTACAGATTGCTTTGAAAGCTTCTTTAATTTCTTTTTCATTTAAAATTTTTTTATTCAAAAATTTTTGTTTTTACCAAGATAATGGAATCTAATAAAATTTGTAAGTCAAATGTGAGCAACCGCAAACGTTGTTTTCGTAAAATTGTTTCCTCATTGAAGACTACATTTTTCAAATTATCAGTAAGGTATTTTACCTCATTAAATAATTTGGAATTTATTGTGAATTGTTTATTATTGTTTTGTATTACGTCGTCTATTTTATATATTTTTATCTCTTATTTCCTGCTATACATTTCAATAAAGTTCCTTTTTCGTTTATTCCTCTTTTTTGCCTTTTTGGCATTATTTCTGAAGTGTTATTTCAATGAGCTCTAAATTCATTGAAATTCCCCATTCAAAGCTTGTTTTTCATGAGTTATTTAAAGGCATAATTTCCTTAACTACCTGATTTTTATATCTGGATTTAAGTTTATTCCTTTCCCCGGGTTTTTTCATAAGCAACTTGTTCTACATGATATTCTTTTCTTTTTGTTCTCGTTATGTGTTTCCTACATTCTTAACTTTGCATTTTTTAAAATAAGGGGAACATTATCGTGCTCAATTTTATTATAAATGATTTTAAAAGGTTTTTCATTTGTTGTGGAGTGAATGGTCTGACTATATTTTTGAGCGGCTCTTACCACTATTTCGGAATAGTCAGTTAAAGTGAACTCTTCTCTTAAGCAGCGAGCTATTTCCGTTGATGTAGAGTGTGCTCTTTCAACTTGTCCGATTTAAGTACTATGTCTTGGGTCTGCGTAAATGAAGTTATTCCACACCTCTGTGTAAATGATTTAAATTGGGTCGAGGTAAAACTCGGTTCGAAATCTGTCAGAATTACTTTTTCTAAAGAAAATTGTTGAAGTAGTTCCATAACTTTGTTTTCAATATTTAACTTAGTTTGAATTTCGTTTACTACAAGGTATTTTGAATACGCGTCTATACAAGTTAAAAATGTTAAATGTTGCGCGTAGTAGATATCTATATACCGGTTGCCGGTTATATTTATTTTCGTTACGAATAACATCATTTTTAATATATTCTTTCAATTCTTAAAAACAGCTTGGCCAATAATATAATCTATTAATTTGTTTGCAATTTTCCTCTAGCCCCCTATGAGCTCGACTGTGTGTTTCTTCTATTATTATAGCTTTATCTTCATCGTTTTCTACGTCTTTTAGAAAGATTCTTATAAAAAAAAGTTTTGTAAAATTTATTTTTTAGGTAATTGAATATGATATTAATCCTCTAATGTACAATGCATTTCTACCTTTATGTTAGGTGAAAAATACTGTCTTAATATAGATATTAAATTTCTGGTGTTTCATATTCAATAAAAAGTCGTGTTCTGCCAAAAATTCCCGGTGTACCTCCCCGTTTTTAATAACAGTTGTTTTTTAAACTGAATTAACAGTTTACGGTTCTCCTGTGTTTTCAAAGCTATTTTCAGCTGAATGTTAAATATTAAATTTCTGGTGTGTCATATTCAATAAAAAGTCGTGTTCTGCCAAAAATTTCCAGTGTACCTCCCCGTTGTTAATAACAGTTTTTGTTTAAACTGATTTATCGGTTTACGGGGCTCCTGTATTTTTAAAACTACTTTCAGCTGAATGCTGTATGTTTTGATCTGGTCTGTTTGTTTTAACTCGCTATTTTTTATGTTATTTATCTGTATTCGAGATAATGCGTCGGCCACAACATTTGTAGTACCGGGCTTATATTAGGTTGTCAAAAAAGTCTTATTATTAAGTATATTATTTTACTCCGTACAAACAGTTTCTTTAATTTTAAATGCTCATACTATGACAAGCAATTCTTTTTTGTTTGTAGCGTAAAGCTGATCGGTTTTATTAAGTGTTTTAGAAATAAAAGTAATTGGTTTATCACCTTGTGATACCCCCGATAGCTACGACTGATGTGTTTGTTGTTAAAGTGAATTTTTGTCCATATTCTGGTTGCACTAATTCAACTAAAAGAACTCCATAATATTTTGGTGAACCAATTCTGTTTTCATAAATTTTTAACACCCTCTCGACACTATTCTCTTTTAATTGTTTGATCTGTATATTTGGAAAAATCTTTATTTGGATTAAGTATTTCCTTTACTAGGCTACTAAGATTTGTCTCTAAGACTGTTTTTATTTTTTCCTCAATGTCCCTCTCGGTCATTATTCGTGGGTTTATTTGTGTGGTACTGGCTAATAAGGGTCTTGTTCGGTCATTTTGGGTATGGATATATGAGCAGCGAAAAGTTCAATTTAATTCTTTAATTTAAGTTATTCAGAATTCGGAATTGTTTTCTAAGAATTAGGGTGTTGGATTTTTTTTTATTGCGGGGAGGCTTTTTGTAATTATTATATTTTTCGATTAAATAATACTTTTTGTTTTTGTGTTTAATATATTGCTTAAAACTATTCTTACAATAGTAACATATCTCGGCGAGCTCTGGTGATGACAGGTTTGGCGGATTCCGTTTTATCCCACGCTGCAGCGATCTCTCCTGGGTGTGAGTTTACTAAGTGGCCTTCTTTGTACCTTAATTCACGTTCCCTTCGAACGGATACTAAAGGGAACACGGCGATGGAATTTGGCCTGATTATTCCACTGGGTACAAGTCCTGTTTTTTTCAGGAGTGACAACTTTTTAATCGCCACTTTTGCACTTCCGGGTCTCGCGATTTTTGGTTTTTCACTTCTCATTGATTAGGCGGAGGTTTGAAACGAAACGTCAGAATTTTTTACTTTCCGAACTTTGCGAAACGCGGGTCAGGTCCCTGTTCGGGCGCCAATTAAAAGGTTAATTATGGCTGTTCTGCATTCCCACGATCGCTGACCAAAAGCTGACTCAGCGCACGTGACTAATTCTTTTAAACTTTATTGAGGACATTTGCACAACAAACGTGTAATAAATGCTCTCTCCTTCGGTTGGGAAATTGTATTATTGAGGGCATTTCTTTGCTGTTTATTGTGCAATCGATGCTTACTCGTTCCTTCTGCCTAGGGATATATATATATATTTTTTTTTTTCAATGGGAGCGCTTCAACTTTTTTTTTGAATAAAACACAAACGGTTTGACATTTCAACTAACTTTTTTTTTATTATCGAATTTGAACATTTAAATTTAATTATGAAACTCGATTTCTTTCGCATGACCATTGCGTGCACGTTTTACAATGTCCAATCGTTGAACCCAATTTTCAACCACTTTTTCGCATAAATCGGTCGAAATTTGCGTCTTATTGTCTTAATTTTATTCTCATCTTCAAAATATGATTGTTGATCTGAATAGTCTAGCTGGCACCCATTATGGTCGAGACAAGGAATTATTTTAATGGTGTCAATGATTTTATGGTTAATAGGGATATGTGAAATAAGTAGTAATTCGTTTTTTTGTGGTCAATCGACGTTAATGTTTTGATTAAAAGTATATTTTGGCTGTGATACATGCATGCCTATTTCTATGTCTTCAATTTACTCAATAAATTGCATGAGTTCATAAACAAGTGTGTCAATACTATTGCGGCTATTTTCGTAGTAAGTAAGTTTCTCCAGTCCTTTCTTCACAAACTTTATGACATTATTTAATTTATGAAGTTGAATGGAATTTTCTGCAATTATATCTTTTTTTTGTTCATTTTTACCCTATTATTTTCATCAAGTGTGCCAAAAAGAAACTTAAAAGATGAACCCATTATGTCAAATAGTCCACGTTTCTGCCTATTTTCAGTAGTTTGTTGTACAAGTATTTCATTCTGGGCGAGTCTTTGATTTTGTTACCAAAGGATTTAGTGATAATATTGATTTCCGTTAAATTAATTCTTAAACAGTGATGTGCGTACACTACCGGTATTTGAATTGGAATTGTTCACGCTTGAACATGGATAATTAGGTTGCTGGTGCAACACCACTTCAGATTACACTTGTGACCTAAGAAGTATGTTCCCCTTCCCACATAAATAGGATGGGATAACCCAAAGAATTGACATTTGACATTTGTGACATACACTTCTCCCCGAAATAGAGTATACATATAAACTACTTGAATTAACCCTTAGAATTGGTTACACATAAGAATACTGTAACTAGTACATAAGTGGAAATGGGAATAAAAGACGCGATGAGCGCCAAATAAAGATCAGTTCCTAACGAAATACTGTTGTGTTTTAGTCAGGGATTCGGCGACTAGCGGTATAAGTTGCTAGTTGAACGAAGTGGTTTTATCTGCCCCAAGACACGCGATATACGCTGCTAACATATAGTCCTTCGAGCATAAGATTTCTTTTCTCATGTAGACTGCCAAATCGATCGGTATACTTGACGGTATACACTGCAGAAAAGTCCGCAAAGCGCACTTAACGGTGCACTACTGCAAGATCAGGAAAACAAAAATAAATAAATCGACAATTGCAACCTAAGACTGCTGCGTGGGACGAAAAGGCGGTAAACGTGAGAAAGATCAGCATCAAGCGACACAGTGCGGTCTTTTAAGGAGGCTACTGCGGACGCTTGAATACAGAGTTGCAACGGCGTGGGAAATCCACTCAACGAGGAGCAAGTGCGGGACCGCGACTAAAATTATAGCGACAGCGGATGCTTGTGACTGAAGCGCAGCTACAACGGCGTGGGAGGTCCACAAATATACCGAAATCAAGTGTCGGACCGCGGCTTACACATCGGCAAGTTACAGCGGAGGCTTGAGAGTTAGCTACAACGGCGTGGGAGGTCCACGAACTAAGTAACGGACCGCGGCTTACACATCGGCAAGCGACAGCGGAAGCTTGAAAATTAATCTATAATGGCATGGAAGGTCCACGAAATAATACGAAAAAGCGTCGGACCACGGCTAATAAGAAATAATCACCACATCGGCGAGGCGAAACGGACACTTAGAAGCGTAATCCACGCCAGCGTCACCATTAGATGGAAGAGTTTCATCACAAATTTTGTGAGGACGCACAAGACGCCTCACATTTTCCCCACTTGAAAACCCAGTATCTCAGCCATTGAAGGCAGTATTATGTCAAGTTCTCATTACATGTTTAGTTTCCAAATAAAGATTTAAGCTTAAAAACCTAAGTTATCCTAGCTTCAAATATAAGCGCGCGAGGTTGCCAGTGTTGATCAGCTGGCCAGTCCGGTCGAAAGTCAATAGTATCGATAAGTTATCGCAATCACCCATGAACTTGCCAGCGTGCTGTTAAGCGCAAAGCGTGCTGTTAAAGGCAAGCTTAGTGTTGATGGCGCGAGCGTGTTGTTAAAGACAAGCTTAGTGCTGATAACGGGAGCGTACTGTAAAGCGCAAAACAAGCGTGTCGACGCGGCACAGCAATCCGCTGAGATCTTTTGCGGCAGCCGAACAAAACAAAAATCAGCGGAAGGAACCAGCGGACGGCCACATCAGACCAAGCTCCGGAGTAAGATAAGCAGCAGAGATCAGAGACAGGCAGTACTGAGTGCGAAGGTTAGGGAGAATAAAAGTATAAATAAAAGGAAGATAAACTTGTGAAATTAAAAACCCCAAGTGCTGGTAGTAAAATTTAGTGAACTTCGCGGAGTGCTTTTTAGGGTTGGCCAGGCTGCTGCATTGCGTTTCCGAGGTCTGTTTTCTCTACGCACGGCGGACACCAAAGCTACCCATGTACTACTCCAGGTCGGGGAAGTTCTCGTGTTGCGTCTCCGAGGTCTGTTTTCTCTACGCAATACGAACGCTTACCAAACCGGAGAAAACCGCGGGAAACTATCGCCGGCTTTTTCCTTCTCACGTCCAGGTTAGGGACAGGCTAGTACAATTTAGTGAATTTCACGGAGGGGCTTTTCGGGCCAGAGATGCCTGACTTGCGTCTCCGAGGTTTGTTTTCTCTACGCAACGCGGACCCCAAAGCTGCCCGCGTGCCCATCCACGTCGGACAAGCTCCCGTATTTCGTTTCCGAGGTTTACTTTGCGCAATCCGAACGCTTGCCGGACGGGCACATTTCCGTCGATTTCCCCGCGCCCTCCCCTTCGTTCCGCACAGGGCCCAGTCGAAATCTACGCCGGTCCCGTTTTCGTATTGCGACTTCGAGGTTTTGTTTTCTCTACGCAACACGGACGACGAGGCCGGCCACGTGATCCCGATAACAAAATCCCGGCGGCAACTCACAGTCCCGTTTTCGTCTCCTGTGTTTCTACAAATTTAACTGTAGAGAACTCTGGCCGGACTGAAGCCTATCCCGCCTATGAAAAAGTCCTTACAGTTTGGCGCCCGAACAGGGACGACTCAGGGACAAGCTAGGTATCCGGTAGGAGTTGGGTTTTTTTTTTGGTATCAACCGCATGGCTTAAGGACCCATATCCAGCCATGAGATTTTGTTTTGATTAGGAGCACCCAAGATTTTAAAGCCTAGATAAAGAGTAAATAGGGAAATCTTTACTGCCACTTACGACAACGCCAATCTACTCCGCAACTGCGCCGCCCATCACGAGCATCCCAGCGACCAACTGCGCCGCACCCCGAGTGCTTACCCAGCCCGCTCACACCAGGAGCACCGGATCACCCGCCGCCAGTCGGGAGACCCAGCCACTCCCACCTCATCATCCAGCAGCCATCCGCGCGACTCCCACTTAGAGGTAGCAGCGGACACCCAGCCGTACCGTACACCGGGTTGACCGATGAAAACGGACCGAGGACGAACGAAAAGCGTCGGAGGACGTAGAAGAAAAACCAGCTTCGTCAACCGCCGGACAGATCGAGGAGGGGAGCTTCTTCGAATCCGCCTACGCATCCGCGACCCAAGCCATGGGGGTCAGGTGAATTTCTAACCGGCGAAAGGACGAACTCCAAGCTCTACTCAAGGATTTCGGTCTGAACACCCACGGCCAGGTGGACGAACTGAGACCCTGGCGCGCATCGTTCATCGGAGGATCCAGCCACAGCCCGGCACTCCGGGAACGCTTCGCCGCATTGGGGGCCATCTACCCGGAGGCTCCTTCACCAAAGGTAGTGACCAACCGGTCCACCTCACCGATGCCCGGCGCAGGGGGCACCCTTCTCTTCGTGCCGTCCCCAGAACATCGTCACACGAGCTCAGGACGCGGAGTCCAAGGCTCCAACACCGCGGCCCGATCGCCACCCCAGCATATGTCAGCAGCCGCGTTCGCCGAAAAGCTTCAGGGATGGGGCGTCCTTTTCGATGGACAAGCCGACCCCCTGAACTTCATTGAACGAGTCGAGGAAGGCGCTGCAGCATACAGCGTACGGAACAGCGACATCCCACGGGCCATCGCTGGCTTGCTATCCGCGCCGAAGGCTGGTACCAGATGCACGCCGTGCCCTGGGAAACTTTCAAGCGGGAGTTCTTGGAGTTTTTCCTCCCGCCACGGTAGTATCAGCGCCTGGAGGATGCGATCAGGGCCCGCCACCAGCAAGGCTGCGAGCCTTTCAAGTTCTATGTGGTAGAACTACGCCTGATGATGCAACGGGCGAACTACTCGTTCGACCAGGAGCTCTAAAGGATCTAAGAGAACCTGCTGTCGGAGTATCAACTCTTCATAAGGCGCCATGAATTCTCCTCACTGGAGGGGTTGACGCAACTAGCCACCACTTTCGAAATTGCACGGGACGGAGACCCAGTAAGACAAGCAGCACTAGTTCCATCCGCCAGTGGTAGCTACTCTACGAGGAGCAGCCCTCCAACCGGCCTTCGCCGACGAGAGCCCATACGACCAGCGACGACGCCTTTCGGCACACCGAGTCCAGCGATATCAAACCGGATGATCTCCGAGGAGGCGGAAGCACCCGTCGACGCGTCCCGAGATTGCAATCGCTGCGCGGAGATGGAACACTTCGTCCGGGAATGCCAGAACCCACCAGTCCTATACTGCTGGGACTGCGGGAAACGTGGTGTCCGCACCATTGACTGCTGCCGCCAGTCGGGAAACAGCCGAGGTCCTCGCACACACAGGGAGCAGGCGGCGACCCACCCAGCGCTGCCCCACCATTAAATCCACCGCTCCGCTTGACGGGAGGCCGGATCGTCGCCACCGTTTTCATCGAGGGACAACTCTTCTCGGCAACAATCGACACGGGAGCCTCCAGAGGCTTTGTGAGCGAAGCGGTCGCCAATCGACTCGATTCGGGTCGAAACATTAAAGAGGTTCGCACCCAAATATCCCTGGCGGACGAATCCCCGAAGGAAGTCACCAAGGCTCTGCACGCACAAGTGCCCCTAGACCAACAACATGTCCGCATGACCCTCCTGGTCCTGCCAACGATATTGGACGAGGTGATTCTCGGGGTTGACTTCCTCTGCAGCATCCGGGCAACCGTAATCTGCGGCCAAGTTTGTCTCCAGCTAGCCCCACCTGCCACTCAAAGAGCCGATCCAGACTCAGCCATCCGAGCGGCGCCCACAGCGGCGATCGCCCACCTTTCCGACCCATCGGCTCCTACCCAGCGGACAACAAGAACCAACGAGGGGGCTACAACGGGTCCCATACCCACTCCAAGGCATCACATCACGTCGACCGCGGGACAGAACCCAGCCCCAGTTCCATCGGAGAACTCGCCAGCGCCGATCCTCCCCGACACTACCACGGAAATCACCACGACCTATATCACCATCAAGGAAAACGAGTACAGCCTCCAGCCACTACCGAATGCCGCCGTGGCCAAGAAAAGGAACCCTTTTCGGAAGTATCTCGCGGGTCAGGAACGCTTAGCCAGCACAACGACAGGAACGTCCCCCGACGACCCGGATACGCCACAATCTTCCCCAAGAAGCCCGCAGGGAATCGGGAAGTACCAGCTACCCGCCCAACCGGATACAGAGAGCGCTCAGAGGCGCAATCCGTTCCGGAAGCATTGCCCTCACGGACACCTGGCCACAGTCGCGGAATCCCCGCCGGGATTGCTAGTGTCTGAAGAACCTCTCGACGCGGAATTCCTCCGGTTCCACCAATAGGAGCTTAGGCACTTCGACCATCTGCAAGGAACAACGGATATAGCCGAGCACACCATCACTCTTCGGGAAGATAAACCGCTTAAACAGCGGTATTATCCCAAGATCCCGGCCATGCAGCGTATCATCAACGAGCAGGTGGACGAACTGCTGCAGGACGGACGAATCGAATCCTTTCGAAGTCCGCACAGCGCCGCACTAGTGCTGGTCCGAAAGAAGACAGGGGACATGCGGATATGCGTTGACTATCGTCAACTCAACGCACAATCCATACCCGACGCGTACCCGCATCCGAGCATCAACCATATCCTGGAACGTCTACGGAACGCCCGGTTCATCCCCACATTGGACCTCAAAAACGGGTATTGGCAGATTCCCATGGCGGAAGCCAGTCGAGAATGCACCGCATTCACTGTTCCCGGACGTGGACTTTTCCACTGGAAAGTCACACTGGATCGAGACCGCAGCAGACTGGAGGGTGGACACCCCGGATCGCCGCCTGCTTTCGTCGCATCCATCCAGGCTCAGGATCGCCGGCGCGTGCGATATCTTCGCCAAATAGACGGCGCTAAATTTCGCATCAACGTAACTGCACGGGGAGAAGTCATCGTGGCCCTCCGCCCACTTCTTTAACCACCCCGAAGTAAAGGGGGGGTGTGAGGACGCTCAAGGCACCTCACATTTTCCCCACTTGAAAACCCAGTATCTCAGCCATTGAAGGCAGTATTATGTCAAGTTCTCATTACATGTTTAGTTTCCAAATAAAGATTTAAGCTTAAAAACCTAAGTTATCCTAGCTTCAAATATAAGCGCGCGAGGTTGCCAGTGTTGATCAGCAAGATCGGTCAACTGGCCAGTCGGGTCGAAAGTCGATAGTATCGATAAGTTATCGCAATCACCCATGAACATGCTAGCGTGCTGTTAAGCGCAAAGCGTTCTGTTAAAGGCAAGCTTAGTGCTGATGGCGCGAGCGTGCTGTAAAGCGCAAAACAAGCGTGTCGACGTGGCACAGCGATCCACTGAGATCGGTCTCTTTCTTTTGCGGCAGCCGAACAGGACGGACCACCAGTAAAACTCAGCGGAAGGAACCAGCAGACGACAACATCAGATCAAGCTCAGGAGTAAGATAAGCAACAGAGATCAGAGGCAGGCAGTACTGAGTGCGAAGGTTAGGGAGAATAAAAGTATAAATAAAAGGAAGATAAACTTGTGAAATTAAAAACCCCAAGTGCTGGTAGTAAAATTTAGTGAACTTCGCGGAGTGCTTTTTAGGGTTGGCCAGGCTGCTGCATTGCGTTTCCGAGGTTTGTTTTCTCTACGCAACGCGGACATCAAAGCTACCCACGTGCTACTCCAGTCGGACAAGTTCTCGTGTTGCGTCTACGAGGTTTTGTTTTCTCTACGCAACACGGACGACGAGTTCGGTCACGTGATCCCGATAACACAATCCCGGCGGCAACTCACAGTCCCGTTTTCGTCTCCTGTGTTTCTACAAATTTAACTGTAGAGGACACTGGCCGGACTGAAGCCTATCCCAGCCTATGAAAAAGTCCTTACAATATAAACGAGTATTGGAAAAGGCGCAGGATTTCTGGGAAGCAGCGGCGAAGAAAGGAGCAGGACCAAAACCATTGACGATCGAGGAGTACAAATTACCCCAACGATTTAAGAGGGGTATGAAAAGATAAAAATGGAAAAAAGAAATAAAGAAATTTGGATGCATCAGAATAAATTCGAAGAACGTCGAGTTTCTGTTAGGGAGATGGAGATTCCCGCATTTTTCGGAGACATTTCCGCATGGTCGGGATTTTTGTACATGTTTAAGGAAATGGTTGACAGCGATGAAATGATGAAGCCGAAGATGAATCTAATGCGACTAAAGGAAGTTGTAAAGGGTGAAGCATCTTATTGAAAAAGCATCTGCTGATATGTGATGAAAATTATAAAATAGCTATTGTTTATGAAAAATGTTCATCAAATTCTTGATTTGCCTATGATGAACAGCGAATCAGAAAGAAGTGTTTTAAACATGCTGGACACAGCGCAAAAATGCACTCATGTTATAAAGGGCATGGGTATCGCATTAGATATCACCGATGTTTTCATCGCTGGAATATTACTGAGGAAATTTGATCGACAAGGAAAACAACAATACGAACATTCTTCGAAAACAACAAAAGAAGTTAAGACGCTTAAAGATGTGTTGGAATTTTTGGAGAAACATCTGCAAGCCATAAAAGCAGTAAAGCAGCCCAGACACATGACCCGAGAAACTCCGAGAGTATTGGCTGCGAATATGAGTGGCAACTGCCCATACTGTAAAACTTAAGGGCATAAATTACAAGATTGCATTAAATTAAAAGTGGAATTTCGTTCGTCGAGAAAGGATTTGTTTCAAGTGCTTGGGTCACAAATATACCCTTTACAAGGTCTGTCAAGTGGAACAAGGTTGTTCACAGTGTGGTGACTCCATCACGAGTTGTGACATGGACAAGAAGAAACTAAAGCAACTCTTATATCAAGAACGGGAAAAACAACCTTGTTGGCCACTGCGCAGATTGAGGTCCAAGATGCGAGTGGAGCATGGATAACTCTTCGAGCATTAGTGGACTAAGCATTTCAAATCACTGTCGTTTCTGAAGAAGCAGTTCAAATGTTAAACCAAAAAAGAAAAAGAGAACCCAAATATATGGATTAACAGAAAGTTTGGTTGGGTTATCAAAAGCGTCGATCCAGCTAAAAATTCTTCCAAGATTTTCTAGCAATGATCGATTTGAAACCGAAGCATTGATTTTAACGAAGTTAAATCATTTGAGTATGATATGCGAAAATGAGAATATACAACCTTGGCGGACCCGACCTTTAACAAGCGTAGCAGGATTGATGTGCTAATAGCCAAAATTATTACTAAAGGATTGAAGCAGGAAGAAACCCGGATTGTTCAACGTACTAAGCTAGGATGGATTTTATCAGTAATGGTGGAAATACCGGTAGGCGCATTCACTCGGCAGTCAATTTGGAGAATTTTTGGGAATTGAAAGAAGTTCCAGAAACAATAACCATAAAAGATAATGAGAAATGTATGGAATTATTCGAAAAAACGACGATGATTGATGTCGACGGGCGTTTTGTGGTAAAAATGCCCTTGGTGAAAAATAAAGAGTTGGGAGAATCCCGGAAAAGCAGTGAAACGATTAATAAATTTGGAAAAGAAGTTTGGAAAAGATACAAAATTAACAACAATTACAACAATATTCGCAATTCATAGACGATTATATACGACAAAGACACATGGAGGAAGCAAAGGTCGATGATGTAGGAAAATATTTTATTCCCCATAAACCGGTTATAAGAGAGGATAGTCTTACTTCTAAACTTCGAGTGGTTTTTGACTCATCGTCAAAAACAACAAATGGAAAAAGTCTAAATGATATTTAATTGACTGGCCCACACATTCAGAAGACTATATTGGAAATAATTATAAAATGGAGAAATTGGAAAAAGATGTAACGACGAAAGAATAAAAGAAATAAGAATAAAAGAAAGAAAGAATTAAATATTTAATGACAGGTGCTGAAGACATCGAAAGCTGTTTAAAAATTCAGAATAAAATATCAACAGAGCTGGGAAGATATGGTTTACATTTACGAAAACGGGCGGCAAACCTTCGTGAAATTCTAGCATCTTCAATGGCGAAGATGTTTGAAGTTAACAAAGAAGAGACAGTGAAGACACTGGACACCGGAAGACGCTTAGGAGGATCGCCCAGCGTTACTTCTGGCCTGGACTTCATCGGGACGTGGTACGGTATGTCACTAGCTGTCTGACCTGCCAACAGTACAGCCGGCAAGATGCTCACCCGCCAACCTACGGAGCCGTTCGCGCTCCGCTCGCCCTTGAAGAAGGCTTCCGGGCGTTTTGCCGGAATAACGGTATTTAACTGGAATACACCGCTCCTTACTCTACAACCTGAGGCGACGCGATTGGCGACACCAAATAGGTTCACAGGTGCTAGTCCGTCTTCACCATCTGTTTAAGGCCAGCGAGGGCTTTAACGCAAAACATGCACCGAAGTACGCGGGTCCGTTTAAGGTGGGGAAATTTTTATCATCGAATGTCGTGCGGCTGCGGCAGGTAGACGGCCGGAAGAGGCGTGCATCTGGCATAGGCGATCTGAAGGAATATCATCCGCGCGAAGGACAACACGACGACTCTACAGAAGACCCCAGAAGGAGCGGTTCTCAACCCACACTTTATGACTTACCCGATACAACTCTACCAAGGTAGACGTTAGCGGTGAACCCAGTAACAACTTACCTTTAAACGGGAAAAATTGTATCGAATAGACTAGTTAAAGATAGTTTGATCTTCGCACTCAGGCTAGGCAAGTTAGGTAACGTAGTACTAGGCTAACTATTAGAACACCTACAGCAATGCCTCTGGAAGGCCCAGCGGAACCCCCCGCGAGCCCAACATCCACTGACGACTCGGACGTCGGAGTCGACGATCGGTTTTGGAGAAACCGCCCGCGAGCCCCACTCGAACACGCCATAGCGGAGGCGAACCAGGCCTGGGAGGATTACGCTGGCGACATCGCCCCAGCTCCGGAGGACTCCGAGCCCGAGAGTGGCATCAGCTCTCAGCATGAGGACAGTGATGACGAGCGAGATGAAGTGCGGCATACCAAAGCGGGGATGAAAGTATAGACCTCCAGCTATGTATAACCGGCGGGAAGCAACTCGAAGTAATCCAGGCTCCCCAGTAAGATCGAGGGGAGGACCCAGCTCGAGGTAATTCACACTGGATCGAGACCGCAGCAGACTGGAGGGTCGACACCCCGGATCGCCGCCTGCTTTCGTCGCATCCATCCAGGCTCAGGATCGCCGGCGCGTGCGATTTCTTCGCCAAATAGACGGCGCTAAATTTCGCATCAACGTAGCTGCACGGGGAGAAGTCATCGTGGCCCTCCGTCCACTTCTTTAACCACCCAAAAGTAAAGGGCGGGTGTGAGGACGCTCAAGGCACCTCACATTTTCCCCACTTGAAAACCCAGTATCTCAGCCATTGAAGGCAGTATTATGTCAAGTTCTCATTACATGTTTAGTTTCCAAATAAAGATTTAAGCTTAAAAACCTAAGTTATCCTAGCTTCAAATATAAGCGCGCGAGGTTGCCAGTGTTGATCAGCAAGATCGGTCAACTGGCCAGTCGGGTCGAAAGTCGATAGTATCGATAAGTATCGCAATCACCCATGAACATGCCAGCGTGCTGTTAAGCGCAAAGCGTTCTGTTAAAGGCAAGCTTAGTGCTGATGGCGCGAGCGTGCTGTTAAAGGCAAACTTAGTGCTGATAACGCGAGCGTGCTGTACATCGTGTCGACGTGGCACAGCGATCCACTGAGATCGGTCTCTTTCTTTTGCGGCAGCCGAACAGGACGGACCACCAGTAAAACTCAGCGGAAGGAACCAGCAGACGACAACATCAGATCAAGCTCAGGAGTAAGATAAGCAACAGAGATCAGAGGCAGGCAGTACTGAGTGCGAAGGTTAGGGAGAATAAAAGTATAAATAAAAGGAAGATAAACTTGTGAAATTAAAAACCCCAAGTGCTGGTAGTAAAATTTAGTGAACTTCGCGGAGTGCTTTTTAGGGTTGGCCAGGCTGCTGCATTGCGTTTCCGAGGTTTGTTTTCTCTACGCAACGCGGACATCAAAGCTACCCACGTGCTACTCCAGTCGGACAAGTTCTCGTGTTGCGTCTACGAGGTTTTGTTTTCTCTACGCAACACGGACGACGAGTTCGGTCACGTGATCCCGATAACACAATCCCGGCGGCAACTCACAGTCCCGTTTTCGTCTCCTGTGTTTCTACAAATTTAACTGTAGAGGACACTGGCCGGACTGAAGCCTATCCCAGCCTATGAAAAAGTCCTTACAATATAAACGAGTATTGGAAAAGGCGCAGGATTTCTGGGAAGCAGCGGCGAAGAAAGGAGCAGGACCAAAACCATTGACGATCGAGGAGTACAAATTACCCCAACGATTTAAGAGGGGTATGAAAAGATAAAAATGGAAAAAAGAAATAAAGAAATTTGGATGCATCAGAATAAATTCGAAGAACGTCGAGTTTCTGTTAGGGAGATGGAGATTCCCGCATTTTTTGGAGACATTTCCGCATGGTCGGGATTTGTACATGTTTAAGGAAATGGTTGACAGCGATGAAATGATGAAGCCGAAGATGAATCTAATGCGACTAAAGGAAGTTGTAAAGGGTGAAGCATCTTATTGAAAAAGCATCTGCTGATATGTGATGAAAATTATAAAATAGCTATTGTTTATGAAAAATGTTCATCAAATTCTTGATTTGCCTATGATGAACAGCGAACCAGAAAGAAGTGTTTTTAACATGCTGGACACAGCGCAAAAATGCACTCATGTTATAAAGGGCATGGGTATCGCATTAGATATCACCGATGTTTTCATCGCTGGAATATTACTGAGGAAATTTGATCGACAAGGAAAACAACAATACGAACATTCTTCGAAAACAACAAAAGAAGTTAAGACGCTTAAAGATGTGTTGGAATTTTTGGAGAAACATCTGCAAGCCATAAAAGCAGTAAAGCAGCCCAGACACATGACCCGAGAAACTCCGAGAGTATTGGCTGCGAATATGAGTGGCAACTGCCCATACTGTAAAACTTAAGGGCATAAATTACAAGATTGCATTAAATTAAAAGTGGAATTTCGTTCGTCGAGAAAGGATTTGTTTCAAGTGCTTGGGTCACAAATATACCCTTTACAAGGTCTGTCAAGTGGAACAAGGTTGTTCACAGTGTGGTGACTCCATCACGAGTTGTGACATGGACAAGAAGAAACTAAAGCAACTCTTATATCAAGAACGGGAAAAACAACCTTGTTGGCCACTGCGCAGATTGAGGTCCAAGATGCGAGTGGAGCATGGATAACTCTTCGAGCATTAGTGGACTAAGCATTTCAAATCACTGTCGTTTCTGAAGAAGCAGTTCAAATGTTAAACCAAAAAAGAAAAAGAGAACCCAAATATATGGATTAACAGAAAGTTTGGTTGGGTTATCAAAAGCGTCGATCCAGCTAAAAATTCTTCCAAGATTTTCTAGCAATGATCGATTTGAAACCGAAGCATTGATTTTAACGAAGTTAAATCATTTGAGTATGATATGCGAAAATGAGAATATACAACCTTGGCGGACCCGACCTTTAACAAGCGTAGCAGGATTGATGTGCTAATAGCCAAAATTATTACTAAAGGATTGAAGCAGGAAGAAACCCGGATTGTTCAACGTACTAAGCTAGGATGGATTTTATCAGTAATGGTGGAAATACCGGTAGGCGCATTCACTCGGCAGTCAATTTGGAGAATTTTTGGGAATTGAAAGAAGTTCCAGAAACAATAACCATAAAAGATAATGAGAAATGTATGGAATTATTCGAAAAAACGACGATGATTGATGTCGACGGGCGTTTTGTGGTAAAAATGCCCTTGGTGAAAAATAAAGAGTTGGGAGAATCCCGGAAAAGCAGTGAAACGATTAATAAATTTGGAAAAGAAGTTTGGAAAAGATACAAAATTAACAACAATTACAACAATATTCGTAATTCATAGACGATTATATACGACAAAGACACATGGAGGAAGCAAAGGTCGATGATGTAGGAAAATATTTTATTCCCCATAAACCGGTTATAAGAGAGGATAGTCTTACTTCTAAACTTCGAGTGGTTTTTGACTCATCGTCAAAAACAACAAATGGAAAAAGTCTAAATGATATTTAATTGACTGGCCCACACATTCAGAAGACTATATTGGAAATAATTATAAAATGGAGAAATTGGAAAAAGATGTAACGACGAAAGAATAAAAGAAATAAGAATAAAAGAAAGAAAGAATTAAATATTTAATGACAGGTGCTGAAGACATCGAAAGCTGTTTAAAAATTCAGAATAAAATATCAACAGAGCTGGGAAGATATGGTTTACATTTACGAAAACGGGCGGCAAACCTTCGTGAAATTCTAGCATCTTCAATGGCGAAGATGTTTGAAGTTAACAAAGAAGAGACAGTGAAGACACTGGACACCGGAAGACGCTTAGGAGGATCGCCCAGCGTTACTTCTGGCCTGGACTTCATCGGGACGTGGTACGGTATGTCACTAGCTGTCTGACCTGCCAACAGTACAGCCGGCAAGATGCTCACCCGCCAACCTACGGAGCCGTTCGCGCTCCGCTCGCCCTTGAAGAAGGCTTCCGGGCGTTTTGCCGGAATAACGGTATTTAACTGGAATACACCGCTCCTTACTCTACAACCTGAGGCGACGCGATTGGCGACACCAAATAGGTTCACAGGTGCTAGTCCGTCTTCACCATCTGTCCAAGGCCAGCGAGGGCTTTAACGCAAAACATGCACCGAAGTACGCGGGTCCGTTTAAGGTGGGGAAATTTTTATCATCGAATGTCGTGCGGCTGCGGCAGGTAGACGGCCGGAAGAGGCGTGCATCTGGCATAGGCGATCTGAAGGAATATCATCCGCGCGAAGGACAACACGACGACTCTACAGAAGACCCCAGAAGGAGCGGTTCTCAACCCACACTTTATGACTTACCCGATACAACTCTACCAAGGTAGACGTTAGCGGTGAACCCAGTAACAACTTACCTTTAAACGGGAAAAAATTGTATCGAATAGACTAGTTAAAGATAGTTTGATCTTCGCACTCAGGCTAGGCAAGTTAGGTAACGTAGTACTAGGCTAACTATTAGAACACCTACAGCAATGCCTCTGGAAGGCCCAGCGGAACCCCCCCGCGAGCCCAACATCCACTGACGACTCGGACGTCGGAGTCGACGATCGGTTTTGGAGAAACCGCCCGCGAGCCCCACTCGAACACGCCATAGCGGAGGCGAACCAGGCCTGGGAGGATTACGCTGGCGAAATCGCCCCAGCTCCGGAGGACTCCGAGCCCGAGAGTGGCATCAGCTCTCAGCATGAGGACAGTGATGACGAGCGAGATGAAGTGCGGCATACCAAAGCGGGGATGAAAGTATAGACCTCCAGCTATGTATAACCGGCGGGGAGCAACTCGAAGTAATCCAGGCTCCCCAGTAAGATCGAGGGGAGGACCCAGCTCGAGGTAATTCACACTGGATCGAGACCGCAGCAGACTGGAGGGTCGACACCCCGGATCGCCGCCTGCTTTCGTCGCATCCATCCAGGCTCAGGATCGCCGGCGCGTGCGATTTCTTCGCCAAATAGACGGCGCTAAATTTCGCATCAACGTAGCTGCACGGGGAGAAGTCATCGTGGCCCTCCGCCCACTTCTTTAACCACCCCGAAGTAAAGGGCGGGTGTGAGGACGCTCAAGGCACCTCACATTTTCCCCACTTGAAAACCCAGTATCTCAGCCATTGAAGGCAGTATTATGTCAAGTTCTCATTACATGTTTAGTTTCCAAATAAAGATTTAAGCTTAAAAACCTAAGTTATCCTAGCTTCAAATATAAGCGCGCGAGGTTGCCAGTGTTGATCAGCAAGATCGGTCAACTGGCCAGTCGGGTCGAAAGTCGATAGTATCGATAAGTATCGCAATCACCCATGAACATGCCAGCGTGCTGTTAAGCGCAAAGCGTTCTGTTAAAGGCAAGCTTAGTGCTGATGGCGCGAGCGTGCTGTTAAAGGCAAGCTTAGTGCTGATAACGCGAGCGTGCTGTAAAGCGCAAAACAAGCGTGTCGACGTGGCACAGCGATCCACAGAGATCGGTCTCTTTCTTTTGCGGCAGCCGAACAGGACGGACCACCAGTAAAACTCAGCGGAAGGAACCAGCAGACGACAACATCAGATCAAGCTCAGGAGTAAGATAAGCAACAGAGATCAGAGGCAGGCAGTACTGAGTGCGAAGGTTAGGGAGAATAAAAGTATAAATAAAAGGAAGATAAACTTGTGAAATTAAAAACCCCAAGTGCTGGTAGTAAAATTTAGTGAACTTCGCGGAGTGCTTTTAGGGTTGGCCAGGCTACTGCATTGCGTTTCCGAGGTTTGTTTTCTCTACGCAACGCGGACATCAAAGCTACCCACGTGCTACTCCAGTCGGACAAGTTCTCGTGTTGCGTCTACGAGGTTTTGTTTTCTCTACGCAACACGGACGACGAGTTCGGCCACGTGATCCCGATAACACAATCCCGGCGGCAACTCACAGTCCCGTTTTCGTCTCCTGTGTTTCTACAAATTTAACTGTAGAGGACACTGGCCGGACTGAAGCCTATCCCAGCCTATGAAAAAGTCCTTACAATATAAACGAGTATTGGAAAAGGCGCAGGATTTCTGGGAAGCAGCGGCGAAGAAAGGAGCACGACCAAAACCATTGACGATCGAGGAGTACAAATTACCCCAACGATTTAAGAGGGGTATGAAAAGATAAAAATGGAAAAAAGAAATAAAGAAATTTGGATGCATCAGAATAAATTCGAAGAACGTCGAGTTTCTGTTAGGGAGATGGAGATTCCCGCATTTTTCGGAGACATTTCCGCATGGTCGGGATTTGTACATGTTTAAGGAAATGGTTGACAGCGCTGAAATGATGAAGCCGAAGATGAATCTAATGCGACTAAAGGAAGTTGTAAAGGGTGAAGCATCTTATTGAAAAAGCATCTGCTGATATGTGATGAAAATTATAAAATAGCTATTGTTTATGAAAAATGTTCATCAAATTCTTGATTTGCCTATGATGAACAGCGAATCAGAAAGAAGTGTTTTTAACATGCTGGACACAGCGCAAAAATGCACTCATGTTATAAAGGGCATGGGTATCGCATTAGATATCGCCGATGTTTTCATCGCTGGAATATTACTGAGGAAATTTGATCGACAAGGAAAACAACAATACGAACATTCTTCGAAAACAACAAAAGAAGTTAAGACGCTTAAAGATGTGTTGGAATTTTTGGAGAAACATCTGCAAGCCATAAAAGCAGTAAAGCAGCCCAGACACATGACCCGAGAAACTCCGAGAGTATTGGCTGCGAATATGAGTGGCAACTGCCCATACTGTAAAACTTAAGGGCATAAATTACAAGATTGCATTAAATTAAAAGTGGAATTTTGTTCGTCGAGAAAGGATTTGTTTCAAGTGCTTGGGTCACAAATATACCCTTTACAAGGACTGTCAAGTGGAACAAGGTTGTTCACAGTGTGGTAGACTCCATCACGAGTTGTTACATGGACAAGAAGAAACTAAAGCAACTCTTATATCAAGAACGGGAAAAACAACCTTGTTGGCCACTGCGCAGATTGAGGTCCAAGATGCGAGTGGAGCATGGATAACTCTTCGAGCATTAGTGGACTAGATGACACCGATGTTTTCATCGCTGGAATATTACTGAGGAAATTTGATCGACAAGGACAACAACAATACGAACATTCTTCGAAAACAACAAAAGAAGTTCAGACGCTTAAAGATGTGTTGGAATTTTTGGAGAAACATCTGCAAGCCATAAAAGCAGTAAAGCAGCCCAGACACATGACCCGAGAAACTCCGAGAGTATTGGCTGCGAATATGAGTGGCAACTGCCCATACTGTAAAACTTAAGGGCATAAATTACAAGATTGCATTAAATTAAAAGTGGAATTTCGTTCGTCGAGAAAGGATTTGTTTCAAGTGCTTGGGTCACAAATATACCCTTTACAAGGTCTGTCAAGTGGAACAAGGTTGTTCACAGTGTGGTGACTCCATCACGAGTTGTGACATGGACAAGAAGAAACTAAAGCAACTCTTATATTAAGAACGGGAAAAACAACCTTGTTGGCCACTGCGCAGATTGAGGTCCAAGATGCGAGTGGAGCATGGATAACTATTCGAGCATTAGTGGACTAAGCATTTCAAATCACTGTCGTTTCTGAAGAAGCAGTTCAAATGTTAAACCAAAAAAGAAAAAGAGAACCCAAATATATGGATTAACAGAAAGTTTGGTTGGGTTATCAAAAGCGTCGATCCAGCTAAAAATTCTTCCAAGATTTTCTAGCAATGATCGATTTGAAACCGAAGCAGTGATTTTAACGAAGTTAAATCATTTGAGTATGATATGCAAAAATGAGAATATACAACCTTGGCGGACCCGACCTTTAACAAGCGTAGCAGGATTGATGTGCTAATAGCCAAATTTATTACTAAAGGATTGAAGCAGGAAGAAACCCGGATTGGTCAACGTACTAAGCTAGGATGGATTTTATCAGTAATTGTGGAAATACCGGTAGGCGCATTCACTCGGCAGTCAATTTGAAGAATTTTTGGGAATTGAAAGAAGTTCCAGAAACAATAACCATAAAAGATAATGAGAAATGTATGGAATTATTCGAAAAAACGACGATGATTGATGTCGACGGGCGTTTTGTGGTAAAAATGCCCTTGGTGAAAAATAAAGAGTTGGGAGAATCCCGGAAAAGCAGTGAAACGATTAATAAATTTGGAAAAGAAGTTTGGAAAAGATACAAAATTAACAACAATTACAACAATATTCGCAATTCATAGACGATTATATACGACAAAGACACATGGAGGAAGCAAAGGTCGATGATGTAGGAAAATATTTTATTCCCCATAAACCGGTTATAAGAGAGGATAGTCTTACTTCTAAACTTCGAGTGGTTTTTGACTCATCGTCAAAAACAACAAATGGAAAAAAGTCTAAATGATATTTAATTGACTGGCCCACACATTCAGAAGACTATATTGGAAATAATTATAAAATGGAGAAATTGGAAAAAGATGTAACGACGAAAGAATAAAAGAAATAAGAATAAAAGAAAGAAAGAATTAAATATTTAATGACAGGTGCTGAAGACATCGAAAGCTGTTTAAAAATTCAGAATAAAATATCAACAGAGCTGGGAAGATATGGTTTACATTTACGAAAACGGGCGGCAAACCATCGTGAAATTCTAGCATCTTCAATGGCGAAGATGTTTGAAGTTAACAAAGAAGAGACAGTGAAGACACTGGACACCGGAAGACGCTTAGGAGGATCGCCCAGCGTTACTTCTGGCCTGGACTTCATCGGGACGTGGTACGGTATGTCACTAGCTGTCTGACCTGCCAACAGTACAGCCGGCAAGATGCTCACCCGCCAACCTACGGAGCCGTTCGCGCTCCGCTCGCCCTTGAAGAAGGCTTCCGGGCGTTTTGCCGGAATAACGGTATTTAACTGGAATACACCGCTCCTTACTCTACAACCTGAGGCGACGCGATTGGCGACACCAAATAGGTTCACAGGTGCTAGTCCGTCTTCACCATCTGTCCAAGGCCAGCGAGGGCTTTAACGCAAAACATGCACCGAAGTACGCGGGTCCGTTTAAGGTGGGGAAATTTTTATCATCGAATGTCGTGCGGCTGCGGCAGGTAGACGGCCGGAAGAGGCGTGCATCTGGCATAGGCGATCTGAAGGAATATCATCCGCGCGAAGGACAACACGACGACTCTACAGAAGACCCCAGAAGGAGCGGTTCTCAACCCACACTTTATGACTTACCCGATACAACTCTACCAAGGTAGACGTTAGCGGTGAACCCAGTAACAACTTACCTTTAAACGAGAAAAATTGTATCGAATAGACTAGTTAAAGATAGTTTGATCTTCGCACTCAGGCTAGGCAAGTTAGGTAACGTAGTACTAGGCTAACTATTAGAACACCTACAGCAATGCCTCTGGAAGGCCCAGCGGAACCCCCCGCGAGCCCAACATCCACTGACGACTCGGACGTCGGAGTCGACGATCGGTTTTGGAGAAACCGCCCGCGAGCCCCACTCGAACACGCCATAGCGGAGGCGAACCAGGCCTGGGAGGATTACGCTGGCGACATCGCCCCAGCTCCGGAGGACTCCGAGCCCGAGAGTGGCATCAGCTCTCAGCATGAGGACAGTGATGACGAGCGAGATGAAGTGCGGCATACCAAAGCGGGGATGAAAGTATAGACTTCCAGCTATGTATAACCGGCGGGGAGCAACTCGAAGTAATCCAGGCTCCCCAGTAAGATCGAGGGGAGGACCCAGCTCGAGGTAATTCACACTGGATCGAGACCGCAGCAGACTGGAGGGTCGACACCCCGGATCGCCGCCTGCTTTCGTCGCATCCATCCAGGCTCAGGATCGCCGGCGCGTGCGATTTCTTCGCCAAATAGACGGCGCTAAATTTCGCATCAACGTAGCTGCACGGGGAGAAGTCATCGTGGCCCTCCGCCCACTTCTTTAACCACCCCGAAGTAAAGGGCGGGTGTGAGGACGCTCAAGGCACCTCACATTTTCCCCACTTGAAAACCCAGTATCTCAGCCATTGAAGGCAGTATTATGTCAAGTTCTCATTACATGTTTAGTTTCCAAATAAAGATTTAAGCTTAAAAACCTAAGTTATCCTAGCTTCAAATATAAGCGCGCGAGGTTGCCAGTGTTGATCAGCAAGATCGGTCAACTGGCCAGTCGGGTCGAAAGTCGATAGTATCGATAAGTTATCGCAATCACCCATGAACATGCCAGCGTGCTGTTAAGCGCAAAGCGTTCTGTTAAAGGCAAGCTTAGTGCTGATGGCGCGAGCGTGCTGTTAAAGGCAAGCTTAGTGCTGATAACGCGAGCGTGCTGTAAAGCGCAAAACAAGCGTGTCGACGTGGCACAGCGATCCACTGAGATCGGTCTCTTTCTTTTGCGGCAGCCGAACAGGACGGACCACCAGTAAAACTCAGCGGAAGGAACCAGCAGACGACAACATCAGATCAAGCTCAGGAGTAAGATAAGCAACAGAGATCAGAGGCAGGCAGTACTGAGTGCGAAGGTTAGGGAGAATAAAAGTATAAATAAAAGGAAGATAAACTTGTGAAATTAAAAACCCCAAGTGCTGGTAGTAAAATTTAGTGAACTTCGCGGAGTGCTTTTTAGGGTTGGCCAGGCTGCTGCATTGCGTTTCCGAGGTTTGTTTTCTCTACGCAACGCGGACATCAAAGCTACCCACGTGCTACTCCAGTCGGACAAGTTCTCGTGTTGCGTCTACGAGGTTTTGTTTTCTCTACGCAACACGGACGACGAGTTCGGCCACGTGATCCCGATAACACAATCCCGGCGGCAACTCACAGTCCCGTTTTCGTCTCCTGTGTTTCTACAAATTTAACTGTAGAGGACACTGGCCGGACTGAAGCCTATCCCAGCCTATGAAAAAGTCCTTACAATATAAACGAGTATTGGAAAAGGCGCAGGATTTCTGGGAAGCAGCGGCGAAGAAAGGAGCAGGACCAAAACCATTGACGATCGAGGAGTACAAATTACCCCAACGATTTAAGAGGGGTATGAAAAGATAAAAATGGAAAAAAGAAATAAAGAAATTTGGATGCATCAGAATAAATTCGAAGAACGTCGAGTTTCTGTTAGGGAGATGGAGATTCCCGCATTTTTCGGAGACATTTCCGCATGGTCGGGATTTTTGTACATGTTTAAGGAAATGGTTGACAGCGATGAAATGATGAAGCCGAAGATGAATCTAATGCGACTAAAGGAAGTTGTAAAGGGTGAAGAATCTTATTGACTGGCAACTGCCCATAGTGTAAAACTTAAGGACATAAATAAAAAGATTGCATTAAATTAAAAGTGGAATTTTGTTCGTCGAGAAAGGATTTGTTTCAGGTGCTTGGGTCACAAATATACCCTTTACAAGGTCTGTCAAGTGGAACAAAGTTGTTCACAGTGCGGTAGACTCCATCACGAGTTGTTACATGGACAAGAAGAAACTAAAGCAACTCTTATATCAAGAACGGGAAAAACAACCTTGTTGGCCACTGCGCAGATTGAGGTCCAAGATGCGAGTGGAGCATGGATAACTCTTCGAGCATTAGTGGACTAAGCATTTCAAATCACTGTCGTTTCTGAAGAAGCAGTTCAAATGTTAAACCAAAAAAGAAAAAGAGAACCCAAATATATGGATTAACAGAAAGTTTGGTTGGGTTATCAAAAGCGTCGATCCAGCTAAAAATTCTTCCAAGATTTTCTAGCAATGATCGATTTGAGACCGAAGCAGTGATTTTAACGAAGTTAAATCATTTGAGTATGATATGCGAAAATGAGAATACACAACCTTGGCGGACCCGACCTTTAACAAGCGTAGCAGGATTGATGTGCTAATAGCCAAAATTATTACTAAAGGATTGAAGCAGGAAGAAACCCGGATTGGTCAACGTACTAAGCTAGGATGGATTTTATCAGGAATGGTGGAAATACCGGTAGTAAGCGCATTCACTCGGCAGTCAATTTGGAGAAATTTTGGGAATTGAAAGAAGTTCCAGAAACAATAACCATAAAAGATAATGAGAAATGTATGGAATTATTCGAAAAAACGACGATGATTGATGTCGACGGGCGTTTTGTGGTAAAAATGCCCTTGGTGAAAAATAAAGAGTTGGGAGAATCCCAACAGTGACACGATTAATAAATTTGGAAAAGAAGTTTGGAAAAGATACAAAATTAACAACAATTACAACAATATTCGGAATTCATAGACGATTATATACGACAAAGACACATGGAGGAAGCAAAGGTCGATGATGTAGGAAAATATTTTATTCCCCATAAACCGGTTATAAGAGAGGATAGTCTTACTTCTAAACTTCGAGTGGTTTTTGACTCATCGTCAAAAACAACAAATGGAAAAAGTCTAAATGATATTTAATTGACTGGCCCACACATTCAGAAGACTATATTGGAAATAATTATAAAATAGAGAAATTGGAAGAATGTTATAACAGCTGATGTTGAAAAAATGTAAAGACAAATAAGGGTACATAAAGACGCTCAAGACTATTTGCCAATATTGTGGAGGAGGAAATCAAATAATAACATAAAGGAATTTAAGCTAAAAACGGTAACATATGAAACTGCATCTGCTCCATTTTTAGCAACAAGAACTCTATTAGAAATTGGAAAAAGATGTAACGACGAAAGAATAAAAGAAATAAGAATAAAAGAAAGAAAGAATAAAAAATTTAATGACAGGTGCTGAAGAAATCGAAAGCTGTTTAAAAATTCAGAATAAAATATCAACAGAGCTGGGAAGATATGGTTTACATTTACGAAAACGGGCGGCAAACCATCGTGAAATTCTAGCATCTTCAATGGCGAAGATGTTTGAAGTTAACAAAGAAGAGACAGTGAAGACACTGGAATTGATTTGGAAACTCCAAAGTGATAAGTTCGGGCTTAAAATCAATATGACAGAAGAAAGGATTATAACAAAAAGAGGAGCTCTATCGACCTTAGCAAGAATTTTTGATCCAATGGAATGGTTGGCACCATTGACAATCTTAGCAAAATTATTTATTCAAAGGCTGTGGATATCTGAAGTTGGATGGGAAGAAGTGCTAGACGAAAAATTGCAAATTTAAAAGCAATAGAAAACATAAGGATTCCGCGATGGACAGGAGGATCGGGAACTAAACCTATAGAAATACATGGGTTTGCAGACGCATCGGAGCTAGCATATGCATCAGTTGTATATGGGAAAAAAAAAATCTGCCAAAATTGGAACTGTGTGCCGCACACCTGCTAGCAAAATTGTTGAATTTAGTTACTGCGACCATAGCGACGAAAACTATGCTTGGATTGATTCAACAATTGCGTTAAGTTGGATAAAAAATTGCAGAAATAAAAACAGGTTTATACGATCAAAAGTAGAACAAATCAAGCAACTGGCACCAAAGACTGCATGGAGACACATAGGGTCGAAGGAAAATCCTGCTGATTTAGGAACAAGAGGCATACAATTGGACTAGCTTGGAAACTCTGAACTTTGGTAGAAAGGACCGATGTGGCTTAGTAAAGAAAAGAAAGACTGGTACAGTACTACAAAATTTGAGCACGGTAAAACAGGAAATGTTCTGCATGATATGGAAAATAAATTCAGCAATATGGGAAAATTGATTAAAGTAATGGCATATGTACTGAGATTCATAAATCGATGTAAAAAAGAAATCGTGTCAGAATCGAATAATTTATCAGTAGAAGAATTGGAACGAGCAGAAATTAAAAATTTCAAGCTACATCAGCTTAAAGAATTTTCATTTATGGATAGCAATGGAATTTTAAGAGTCAGAGGCAGACTACAATTTTCGGAGCTAAATTTTAATCAAAAACATCCAATTATAATAAACAAGTCACATTTGGCTAAGCTGTTAATCGAAAAAACACATTTAAGCACGATCCACAGAGGAAATAGGATCCGAAGGCGATTCTGGATAATGAGTCTAAAAAATATAATAAAAACCTTCGTACATCATTGTGTACGGTGCACCAGATTTCGACAGCAATGTGCACTGCAATTAATGGGGCAGATTCCGGAACAAAGAGTTACTACATCACAACTGTTTTCGCATTCAGGAGTAGACTACGCCGGATTTATACATATGAGAGTTTCCAAAGGAAGAGGACAAAAGTCGTACAAAGGATACATCGTCGTTTTTGTATGTATGAGTACAAAGGCCGTTCACTTAGAAGCAGTAAGTGATCTTACTACCGAAGCTTTTATGGCAGCGCTCAAAAGATTTGTAGCAAGAAAAGGACGATGCAGACATATATATTCTGGCAAGGGTACTAACTTTGTTGGTGCAGAAAGAAAATTAAATATGGACCTCATTGAAGCTAATAAACAAAACAGTATAAATCCGAACCTAGCGGATGAACGCATACAATGGCATTTTATTCCCCCGGCAAGTCCTGACTTTGGAGGAATTTGGGAAGCTGGAGTGAAATCAGTAAAGTATCATTTAAAACAAGTCATAGGAGATAACCTATGAAGAAATGAGCGCATTATTAGCAGAAATTGAAGCTGTATTGAATTCCAGACCATTGTATCCGATCGACGATGGAAACAATATTGAAGAGATTTTGACACCAGCGAATTTTTTAATTGGCAGACCAACACTTGATATACCGGAAGATACAAGGGAGAAATATGTATCACCTTTTGATAGATGGAAGCTGTTAACAAAAATCAAGACTCAATTCTGGCAGAAATGGAAGGACGAATATCTCGTTACGCTTTAGAAACCACCAAAATGGGAAGGTGAAAACATTAATTTGGAAGAAGGGCAAGTGGTACTTATAAAAAATGAAAGTACAAGTCCAACTAAATGGCCGCTTGGAAGGGTAGTAGAAACTCATCCTGGAGCCGTTGGAAAGGTCAGAGTCGTTCCTGTTAAATTTCAAAGCGGAGTTATTAAAAGACCCATTGTAAGGAGGCCTGACAACAAATCATCAGTTTTAATAAATTGTCTTTTAAAGTTATCTCTTATTACCGGGATAAAAGCATTAGCAAAATCGGATAAAATAATACGATGATATACCTGGACAATCTTGGACTTATGGACATCGCAGCGTCGAAATGGAATTTAATTGTATATTATAGCTTGGAGCCATACAATACCGAGTTAAGACAGATAGATAAATATATCTGGGAGCTAGCAGTTGATTGCAAGGCTTTCATTTTATATGAAGGAGCTTGTCAAATAATGGTACGCAATTTTAATAATAGAATTAATCAACTTAAAGCAAATAACGAGTTGATATTTAAAGCAATAAGGCAGAAAAGAGCAACCTTTGAGTTTATTGGAACTATACACCATATATTATTTGGAACCATGGATGCTACAGACAGAAATATAATTGAAGCAAATATTAAAAACATTTTCGATAATCAACAAGATCTGCAACATATGTATATGAAACAAACATCCTTAATAGATTCGACGTTAAATATCATAACAAAAACATCCGAGGAAATGAACGAACAGTTGAAAGCGATGGAAGATGAAATAATGAGATTGAACAAAGAAGTACACGAAAATCAATATGTCAATCGGATGGCACTAGCATATCAAACGATGCTGTTTCAAATTACAAAATTGCTGGAAAGTTGTGAGAAAACGCAAGGATCAATTACAAATTTATTAATTGATCTCAATCACGGTCGGGTTAACCCTCAATTGTTAAAACCACCGCAAATAAAGAAGAGAATTGCACTAATTAAGGAAAAACTAGCACCGAACCTACAGCTACCTAGATCAGTAACTGGAACAGAAATAAGAGAAATGTACAATTTAATGTCAGCCCAAGCGATAATTATGGATGAGAAACTCGTCATACAGGCAGAAATACCGTTGTTCGATCAAGAAGCATCAAGGGTGTATAGAATGATACCAATACCATTCGGAAGTTATGGCAAAACACTCGTTCCTCAGTTAAAGGCTGATTTGTTAATATACAACTTTAACAAAAACTCTTACGCTTTGAAAACAAATACACAATTAAACGCCTGCTCTCGTCAAAGTAATCAACATTTTCTTTGTCGAGGAAACTGGGTCTGGAAATCAGCAACTGACAATTCCTGTGAGTTATCGGCCCTAAAGCATAGTCGGAACCCAATATGTGAATTCCAGGAGAATCGTGCCGAAAACATATGGGTAGAATTGTTCACTTCAAATTCTTGGCAGTATAAGGTTTTCAACGACCCGGTGTTGGAATGGACATGTGGAAACCATCGAAGTCAGGTCACGTAAATTCAAACCCAAGGAGTACTGAGACTGCGCAACAGATGTTCAGACCGCAATGGACAACACTTTTTAACAGCTGCGCACGAAATAATCACAGAAGACAATATAACGGAGCCGGTAGCATCACTGATTACAGTAGCTTTTAATATTAAGAAAGAAAAAATAAAACCAATGGCATCAAGGCTTATAAATAATACATATGATATAATAAACATTAAAAAACAACTAGAAGAACAAAAAGCAGAAAATATTAAGTTAAGAGGAATTAATATCCATACTGCTAGTGGGCACTAGGCTCTAATAGTTATAGTTTTAACAAAATTCGTAGTAAGTTTAATTTATGTTAGACGTACTTGTAAGAATGATAAGAAACAAATTAATATAGAATTCGGGCTTCCAATGAATACATTAAATTCAAATAAATAAAGGCATAAGGGCCCCCGCAGAATTTTCACGCTTAAACATGGATAATTAGGTTGCTGGTGCAAAACCACTTCAGATTACACTTGTGACCTAAGAAGTATGTCCCCCTTCCCACATAAATTATGACATACACTTATCCCCGAAATAGAGTATACATATAAACACCTAGAATTAAACCCTAGAATTGGTTAAACATAAGAACACTGTAACTAGTACATAAGTGGAAAAGGGTATAAAAGACGCGATGAGCGCCAAATAAAGATCAGTTCCTAACGAAATAATGTTGTGTTTTAATCAGGGACTCGGCGGTAAGCGGTATAAGTTGCTGCACCCAAGAAACGCGATATACGCCTCTAACAGGAATGCTTGAGAAGAGTAAATAGCCAAGGTCGGAATCTGTGTTGGCTATTTGAATTTGTTGAGTGTGGCCCATAGTGAATAATAGAAACCACATCATTGTACAGAAGGGTCCTGTGGAAGTTTACCGGCATTAGTTTTCTTTTGTTACTTAAATTGTGTTTTGTAGTATTGGGATTCTCTATTTCGATTAGAAATTTTGTAATGGTCTTCGACTATCTTTTCTACATTTTCATTTGCCTTAAATGGATTTTCTAATTTTCCCTTTTGAAGTGGGCCTTTTCTGTATCTAGTGTCAATGTTAAATTCCTGTCGATCTTCATATATTTTATCTTTCTTCCTTTCTTTAATATTTTGAGTCTCTAATATTGGATGTCCATCGTATATGAATATTTGAGCTGGTGTTTTTCCAGTGGTGTCATGTTTTATTTTATGGTTGTATGTGTAAAGAATTGTCTCTGTCTTGCTTCATTTTACTTCTTCATCATCGGATGAGTTGATTATTCGGATTTTTTTTTCATTTATTGTCTTATGTAGTCTTTGGACGTCTGCTACACCGGTTTTTGCCGTGTTGAGTTGTAATTCAATACATTTTGTTTCAAGCCATCACTTAAGAGTCATGCATTTTCTTGGTTATCGACATCAATTTCGTGCGCTTGGGCAAGTGGGTACTGTTTTGAATAAATTGAAGAGTTATGTGTTGTATATAGTACGTGTTTAATAGTATTTGCAAATGTTAGATTGTCTCCTTCTTCATATTGAAGATTTTTAAATTTATTTGATAAATCTTTCAACCTTAAAGTTTCCTCCTGATTCAGGTGATCTAATTGAAACAATCCAAAATGTATTTTTTTTATTGACTCCTGAGGTGCTTTTTTAATTGGTTCTAGTGCCTTTTGGACAAAAAATTTTTGTTTTTTTCTGACTTTGAAGTTATTAATTTGTATGTTTTATCAAAAAGGGTCACCCTGTGTTATTTTTGTAATTTATAATTGATTGTGCATTTTTTAACAATTTTCTGCCAAATAATATATCAAAATTATTAGAAAAATGGTGTACCTAAAATGGTTATTGGTTTTAAAAATCCTGTTGATGGGTCACATAATTAAGTTGTTCAATGTAATAGGACCATTTGATGTCAAAACTTCGCACTTAGTATTTTGAATAGGAGGACAAAATATATTTTTGTTGATCATATTTATTGTGGATCCTGTGTATAAGGCAATTGTATGTGTAATCTTTGTATGCTCTTTCTATGTATTAGTGTTGTCCGGGGCTGTTCACCGAAAATTTATCTTCATATATTTGCTCATTTAGTGCAATAGTAATTAACGATCTTAAGTCTGCAGTATCATGATGAACCAAAATAGTGAAAAATTGTATTGATAATTTTCTGATCAATATTTTAATGGAATCTTTAATCACCTTGATATAAATAAGAAAATCTGGCTGGTTACCTTTCAGATACAATTTCGAAATCAGTTCTTGACGTCGTCCTTCTGCTTCTTCGCAGAAGGCTCTCAGATTTCCTTTGGAAGGTGTCTCCCTCAAGTTCTCCAGTAGTTTGTAATTCGGTGTTTGGGGTTTAAACTCTGCAACTAGTCTCGATCTAATCTTCATTGTCCGGAAGGCCCAATGATCATGTTCTGTGTCCGTCCAAGTTTCTCTGTTGTCGCAAATCATTAGTTTGGTAGAGAGAAATTACATAGTCGTCTCTTTTGACGAAGGTGTAGAGAGTTTCTGGATCACCCTTGAGTGGCATTATGTTTCAGCAATGTTGTTGTCGCTTAGCCAAACGATTTGCGGTGCGGTAATAACTGGTTGTGCCATTGTTATAGTATTTTTTTTAGTAAAATAAAAATGTTGGTTTAGTTTATTTTTAATTTTACTTATTAAAGTTGAAATGTTTTTTCAAATTAATTTTTCTTAAGATATATATGTTGTTATTAACTGTTAGGTGCCTTTTTATTCATTGTATTTTTTTTCTATTCTTCCACTTTTTGTTGGACAACCGAGTTGGAATTATAATCCAAGTTGAAAGGTTTTGAAATGTGTTGCGTAATTATTATTCGATAACTGAATTATAAAATTTCTTCTTCTTCTTGAATGTTTATGAGTCGAACAACGACTAAGGACAACGCCAAGGGGAATAAATAATCGAAGAATTAGTTTTACGTCTTTATTCGATTGATCTCAGCTTAAGACTAAATGCTGAGACTATCGTTGTACTTAGTTTTAAGAGTTGTTGTGACGGTGGGCCTACACAGCGGGTTCTGCTGGAAACCCAAGTCAAGCCCCTTGCGAGAGGATTTAGGTGGACAGAGAGTTTTTCATTGTAGGTCGCTTTATGTTTGTCTATTTCATCTTTTACTGCAAGAATGCCGAGGTCCCTGTGGGTGTTTTGGTTGCGACAATACCATGGTGCCCCAGTGATAGTTCTCAGGATTTTTGATTGAGCACGCTGTATGATGTCTATATTGCTGCTGCTCGCATTCCCCCATAGCGGGGAGCCATATGAATAGATGGAATTGAGAGTGGAATTGTACAGCAGGACCTTGTAGTCCAGAGGCAGGGGGATCGAGCGTTTAAGATCCAGTGAAAGCTGCTGGCTTTTAGTTTTAAATGTAGTTTCTTGCATTCGATGTGTCTTCTCCGGGTTAGTCGTCTGTCTAGGTGAACGCCGAGATACGTTTCTTCGTTGACTCGGGGAAAATACGTACTATTCAATGATAGTGGAGGGCAAGCTTGGCTGTTCAGAGTAAACGCAATGTGTTTGCATTTTTGTCAGTCAGATAGCCACCTCTCTACTACGATGAGGTGATTGGCTAGTTGTGTTGATGCTCGGGTTGGGCACGTAGACCGACTTAGGCTTGCAGTGTCGACAGCTGCTCCTTCGTAGGAATATCCGCTGTATATAGGACGAACAGAGCAGGTCCATGTGAACTTCCTTGCGGGACTCCAGATTCGATAATGTAGTCGTCAGATGTTGTTGAGTTGCACCGTACTGCGAGGACTCTTTTGTAAGGATACGACTCAAGTAGCTTTTGAGTGTATGTAGGCAAGATTTTTTTTATTGCATACATGAGGCCATTGAGCCAGACTCGATCGAAAGCTTGAGATATATCGAGGAATATTGCGCTGCAGTATTCTCAATACTCGAAGGCTGTGCGAATTTCTGATGTTATTCTGTTAACTTGCTCGGTTGTTCTATGGCATTGACGGAAGCCAAATTGATGGGCCGGGATGAGACATTTCTCCAACAGTTTAGACAGACACGATAATAATTAATCGGTCTGTAGGACGACGGAATTCTGTGGGTTTTCCCGGGTTTCGGTATCATTATGATAGTATATTTTTTCCATTTTCTAGGATAGTAGCCGAAACGAATTATCCCATTGAAGAGTTTACAAATAACCTCGATAGCAGAGTTTGGAAGTTCAACTATCATTTTTGAGTTTATAAGGTCACCGCTAGGAGCCTTTTTCGGTTTCCCCGATGACTTTCTCCTTTAGCTGAAACAGTGTTTATATGGAATTAGTTTTTGATTTGGGTTGTGGTAAGTCGAATGACCCAGTGCACTATGATTCAAAAGTCATAATTTTTGGCTTAAGTGATTTTTTATACCCTTGCAGAGGGTATTATAATTTCAGTCAGAAGTTTGTAACGCAGTGAAAGACTCATTTCCCTATAAAGTATATATATTCTTGATCAGCATCACTAGACGAGTCGATCTATCCATGTCCGTCTGTCCATCCGTCTATCCGCCCGTTTCTACGCAAACTAGACTCTTAGTTTTAAAGATCTGCATAAAGCTATCCCAAAAGTTGTCTTTCTATTGCAGGTAGTATATATGTCGGAACGTACCGGATCGGACGACTATAGCATATAGCTCCCAAAGGAACAATCGAAAAAATAAATTTAAAAAAATTATAACTGTCCTAATTCCTAGTTTTATTTTAGTTTTTTGACATATAGTAATGGTTAAATATTTCAGAATTACGGTTTAAGTTTTATCAAAATCGGACGACTTTAGCATATAGCTCTCATAGGAATGAATACATACACGCGAAGAACGAACGGATCCGGCGAAAAAGCCAATTTACAATTCGCCGGCGGCAGAGGAGGCAAAGTCTGCCTCCAGACTACCATGATCCTACAGAAGAAGCAGACGACAACGGGTCGACCCCGACAAGACGTCGTTTATCAACATAAAAAAAAAACAAAAAATAAGGAAAATTTTGTTATATCCATTCAAATAAATATTAAAAAAAAAAAATATTGGATCCGTAGCTAACGGAAGATTCTATGGTTGCCTTGCTTCTTAATTTTTCCAGCGCTTTTGTCTTGTTAATGCTGAGTTCCTTGATCATTTGTAGTGAGAAAGGAGGTTCTGGTTCGACTATGTTGATTTCCCTTGACTTGAAGATGGTTTTGCCAATTGTTACCGTCGAATTACGGAATTATGAAAGATCCTTGCAGCTGTTGAAGTTTTTCATCTAGTGAGACTGGTCCATTGACGTTGTTCAACAGAATGGTGCCTGGTAGTATTTCTTCGAAATCCGGTATATGTTGATTGTTGATCATCTTACAATCTGGTTCTCGAGGGTTTAAGACAGCGCTTACCCAAGTATCATTGCTTAAAGCTAACAAATTATCTGAATTACAAATTGTCTTATCATTATAGGATTCATAAGGTTTAATTATTGCAAATAAAATTATGTTTTAAAATTATAAGGTTTATACTGTCTTTTAGTTCTGACCGTTGATTTCTCTTAACAAAAATTAAGCTTTTATATTTTTTTAAAAAGAAAAAAAATTAATTATACGATGATTACAATTAATAATATAAATGATATTGATTTTTTTTTATTAAGTTGGAAATATGGATTTTTATTGTCAAGAGCAAGTTCTGAACTATTAGAAATAATATATTCGTCAATGTCATAATTAATAAATTTATGCTTTGCTATGTAGTTAAATATTTACTATTCGGTGTTTACATACGTAATATTATTTATAGTTACTGAGACATTGAACAAAATTAAATAGGAACCTTTTAGTTTTGTTATGTGTACTATGTTTCTTCCAGAAATTAAAATCGCACCATCTTGGGGGATATCTATTTTTTTTTTGTTAACTTCTCTTTCTTTAGAAAAGTTGCCTTTTTCGCCATTTAATAGTTTTATAAAACAACTTGTTTCAGAACTTAATTTACAATAGTTATTAGAAATGTATTTTTTAAAATTGTTCATCACGTAATGTTGGTTCTTGCAAAAGGCAACTTGTTTGCTTATTAATATTTTTCCATCTGGTTTAGCAATAGCTTTGTTTTATACAGGTCACATTTTCCATTGATGATGGGGTATTTAATATATATTATTATTAAAGGTTGATATATCCAATAAGTCGCATAATACTACAGATTTTTTTATTGTATACATGAGGCCATTGAGCCAGACTCGATCGAAAGCTTGAGATATATCGAGGAATATTGCGCTGCAGTATTCCCAATACTTGAAGGCTGTGCGAATTTCTGATGTTATTCTGTTAACTTGCTCGGTTGTTCTATGGCATTGACGGAAGCCAAATTGATGGGCCGGGATGAGGCATTTCTCCAACAGTTTAGACAGACACGATAATAATAAATTGGTCTGTAGGACGACGGAATTCTGTGGGTTTTCCCGGGTTTCGGTATCATTATGATAGTTTTTTTTTTCCATTTTCTAGGATAGTAGCCGAAACGAATTATCCCATTGAAGAGTTTACAAATAACCTCGATAGCAGAGTTTGGAAGTTCAACTATCATTTTTGAGTTTATAAGGTCACCGCTAGGAGCCTTTTTCGGTTTCCCCGATGACTTTCTCCTTTAGCTGAAACAGTGTTTATATGGAATTAGTTTTTGATTTGGGTTGTGGTAAGGCGAATGACCCAGTGCACTATGATTCAAAAGTCATAATTTTTGGCTTAAGTGATTTTTTATACCCTTGCAGAGGGTATTATAATTTCAGTCAGAAGTTTGTAACGCAGTGAAAGACACATTTCCCTATAAAGTATATATATTCTTGATCAGCATCACTAGACGAGTCGATCTATCCATGTCCGTCTGTCCATCCGTCTATCCGCCCGTTTCTACGCAAACTAGTCTCTTAGTTTTAAAGATCTGCATAAAGCTATCCCAAAAGTTGTCTTTCTATTGCAGGTAGTATATATGTCGGAACGTACCGGATCGGACGACTATAGCATATAGCTCCCAAAGGAACAATCGAAAAAATAAATTTAAAAAAATTATAACTTTGCTAATTCCTAATTTTATTTTAGTTTTTTGACATATAGTAATGGTTAAATATTTCAGAATTACGGTTTAAGTTTTATCAAAATCGGACGACTATAGCATATAGCTCTCATAGGAATGAATACATACACGCGAAGAACGAACGGATCCGGCGAAAAAGCCAATTTACAATTCGCCGGCGGCAGAGGAGGCAAAGTCTGCCTCCAGACTACCATGATCCTACAGAAGAAGCAGACGACAACGGGTCGACCCCGACAAGACGGCGTTTATCAACATAAAAAAAAAAACAAAAAATAAGGAAAATTTTGTTATATCCATTCAAATAAATATTAAAAAAAAAAATGTTGGATCCGTAGCTAACGGAAGATTCTATGGTTGCCTTGCTTCTTAATTTTTGTCTTGTTAATGCTGAGTTCCTTGATCATTTGTAGTGAGAAAGGAGGTTCTGGTTCGACTATGTTGATTTCCCTTGACTTGAAGATGGTTTTGCCAATTGTTACCGTCGAATTACGGAATTATGAAAGATCCTTGCAGCTGTTGAAGTTTTTCATCTAGTGAGACTGGTCCATTGACGTTGTTCAACAGAATGGTGCCTGGTAGTATTTCTTCGAAATCCGGTATATGTTGATTGTTGATCATCTTACAATCTGGTTCTCGAGGGTTTAAGACAGCGCTTACCCAAGTATCATTGCTTAAAGCTAACAAATTATCTGAATTACAAATTGTCTTATCATTATAGGATTCATAAGGTTTAATTATTGCAAATAAAATTATGTTTTAAAATTATAAGGTTTATACTGTCTTTTAGTTCTGACCGTTGATTTCTCTTAACAAAAATTAAGCTTTTATATTTTTTAAAAAGAAAAAAAATTAATTATACGATGATTACAATTAATAATATAAATGATATTGATTTTTTTTTATTAAGTTGGAAATATGGATTTTTATTGTCAAGAGCAAGTTCTGAACTATTAGAAATAATATATTCGTCAATGTCATAATTAATAAATTTATGCTTTGCTATGTAGTTAAATATTTACTATTCGGTGTTTACATACGTAATATTATTTATAGTTACTGAGACATTGAACAAAATTAAATAGGAACCTTTTAGTTTTGTTATGTGTACTATGTTTCTTCCAGAAATTAAAATCGCACCATCTTGGGGGATATCTATTTTTTTTTTGTTAACTTCTCTTTCTTTAGAAAAGTTGCCTTTTTCGCCATTTAATAGTTTTATAAAACAACTTGTTTCAGAACTTAATTTACAATAGTTATTAGAAATGTATTTTTTAAAATTGTTCATCACGTAATGTTGGTTCTTGCAAAAGGCAACTTGTTTGCTTATTAATATTTTTCCATCTGGTTTAGCAATAGCTTTGTTTTATACAGGTCACATTTTCCATTGATGATGGGGTATTTAATATATATTATTATTAAAGGTTGATATATCCAATAAGTCGCATAATACTACAGATTTTTTTATTGTATACATGAGGCCATTGAGCCAGACTCGATCGAAAGCTTGAGATATATCGAGGAATATTGCGCTGCAGTATTCCCAATACTTGAAGGCTGTGCGAATTTCTGATGTTATTCTGTTAACTTGCTCGGTTGTTCTATGGCATTGACGGAAGCCAAATTGATGGGCCGGGATGAGGCATTTCTCCAACAGTTTAGACAGACACGATAATAATAAATTGGTCTGTAGGACGACGGAATTCTGTGGGTTTTCCCGGGTTTCGGTATCATTATGATAGTTTTTTTTTTCCATTTTCTAGGATAGTAGCCGAAACGAATTATCCCATTGAAGAGTTTACAAATAACCTCGATAGCAGAGTTTGGAAGTTCAACTATCATTTTTGAGTTTATAAGGTCACCGCTAGGAGCCTTTTTCGGTTTCCCCGATGACTTTCTCCTTTAGCTGAAACAGTGTTTATATGGAATTAGTTTTTGATTTGGGTTGTGGTAAGGCGAATGACCCAGTGCACTATGATTCAAAAGTCATAATTTTTGGCTTAAGTGATTTTTTATACCCTTGCAGAGGGTATTATAATTTCAGTCAGAAGTTTGTAACGCAGTGAAAGACACATTTCCCTATAAAGTATATATATTCTTGATCAGCATCACTAGACGAGTCGATCTATCCATGTCCGTCTGTCCATCCGTCTATCCGCCCGTTTCTACGCAAACTAGTCTCTTAGTTTTAAAGATCTGCATAAAGCTATCCCAAAAGTTGTCTTTCTATTGCAGGTAGTATATATGTCGGAACGTACCGGATCGGACGACTATAGCATATAGCTCCCAAAGGAACAATCGAAAAAATAAATTTAAAAAAATTATAACTTTGCTAATTCCTAATTTTATTTTAGTTTTTTGACATATAGTAATGGTTAAATATTTCAGAATTACGGTTTAAGTTTTATCAAAATCGGACGACTATAGCATATAGCTCTCATAGGAATGAATACATACACGCGAAGAACGAACGGATCCGGCGAAAAAGCCAATTTACAATTCGCCGGCGGCAGAGGAGGCAAAGTCTGCCTCCAGACTACCATGATCCTACAGAAGAAGCAGACGACAACGGGTCGACCCCGACAAGACGGCGTTTATCAACATAAAAAAAAAACAAAAAATAAGGAAAATTTTGTTATATCCATTCAAATAAATATTAAAAAAAAAATGTTGGATCCGTAGCTAACGGAAGATTCTATGGTTGCCTTGCTTCTTAATTTTTGTCTTGTTAATGCTGAGTTCCTTGATCATTTGTAGTGAGAAAGGAGGTTCTGGTTCGACTATGTTGATTTCCCTTGACTTAAAGATGGTTTTGCCAATTGTTACCGTCGAATTACGGAATTATGAAAGATCCTTGCAGCTGTTGAAGTTTTTCATCTAGTGAGACTGGTCCATTGACGTTGTTCAACAGAATGGTGCCTGGTAGTATTTCTTCGAAATCCGGTATATGTTGATTGTTGATCATCTTACAATCTGGTTCTCGAGGGTTTAAGACAGCGCTTACCCAAGTATCATTGCTTAAAGCTAACAAATTATCTAAATTACAAAATGTCTTATCATTATAGGATTCACAAGGTTTAATTATTGCAAATAAAATTATGTTTTAAAATTATAAGGTTTATACTGTCTTTTAGTTCTGACCGTTGATTTCTCTTTACAAAAATTAAGCTTTTATATTTTTTAAAAAGAAAAAAAATTAATTATACGATGATTACAATTAATAATATAAATGATATTGATTTTTTTTTATTAAGTTGGAAATATGGATTTTTATTGTCAAGAGCAAGTTCTGAACTATTAGAAATAATATATTCGTCAATGTCATAATTAATAAATTTATGCTTTGCTATGTAGTTAAATATTTACTATTCGGTGTTTACATACGTAATATTATTTATAGTTACTGAGACATTGAACAAAATTAAATAGGAACCTTTAAGTTTTGTTATGTCTACTATGTTTCTTCCAGAAATTAAAATCGCACCATCTTGGGGGATATCTATTTTTTTTTTGTTAACTTCTCTTTTTTTAGAAAAGTTGCCTTTTTCGCCATTTAATAGTTTTATAAAACAACTTGTTTCAGAACTTAATTTATAATAGTTATTAGAAATGTATTTTTTAAAATTGTTCATCACGTAATGTTGGTTCTTGCAAAAGGCAACTTGTTTGCTTATTAATATTTTTCCATCGGGTTTAGCAATAGCTTTGTTTTATACAGGTCACATTTTCCATTGATGATGGGGTATTTAATATATATTATTATTAAAGGTTGATATATCCAATAAGTCGCATAATACTACAGATTGCTTTGAAAGCTTCTTTAATTTCTTTTTCATTTAAAATTTTTTTATTCAAAAATTTTTGTTTTTACCAAGATAATGGAATCTAATAAAATTTGTAAGTCAAATGTGAGCAACCGCAAACGTTGTTTTCGTAAAATTGTTTCCTCATTGAAGACTACATTTTTCAAATTATCAGTAAGGTATTTTACCTCATTAAATAATTTGGAATTTATTGTGAATTGTTTATTATTGTTTTGTAACGCATACAATGGCATTTTATTCCCCCGGCAAGTCCTGACTTTGGAGGAATTTGGGAAGCTGGAGTGAAATCAGTAAAGTATCATTTAAAACAAGTCATAGGAGATAACCTATGAAGAAATGAGCGCATTATTAGCAGAAATTGAAGCTGTATTGAATTCCAGACCATTGTATCCGATCGACGATGGAAACAATATTGAAGAGATTTTGACACCAGCGAATTTTTTAATTGGCAGACCAACACTTGATATACCGGAAGATACAAGGGAGAAATATGTATCACCTTTTGATAGATGGAAGCTGTTAACAAAAATCAAGACTCAATTCTGGCAGAAATGGAAGGACGAATATCTCGTTACGCTTTAGAAACCACCAAAATGGGAAGGTGAAAACATTAATTTGGAAGAAGGGCAAGTGGTACTTATAAAAAATGAAAGTACAAGTCCAACTAAATGGCCGCTTGGAAGGGTAGTAGAAACTCATCCTGGAGCCGTTGGAAAGGTCAGAGTCGTTCCTGTTAAATTTCAAAGCGGAGTTATTAAAAGACCCATTGTAAGGAGGCCTGACAACAAATCATCAGTTTTAATAAATTGTCTTTTAAAGTTATCTCTTATTACCGGGATAAAAGCATTAGCAAAATCGGATAAAATAATACGATGATATACCTGGACAATCTTGGACTTATGGACATCGCAGCGTCGAAATGGAATTTAATTGTATATTATAGCTTGGAGCCATACAATACCGAGTTAAGACAGATAGATAAATATATCTGGGAGCTAGCAGTTGATTGCAAGGCTTTCATTTTATATGAAGGAGCTTGTCAAATAATGGTACGCAATTTTAATAATAGAATTAATCAACTTAAAGCAAATAACGAGTTGATATTTAAAGCAATAAGGCAGAAAAGAGCAACCTTTGAGTTTATTGGAACTATACACCATATTTGGAACCATGGATGCTACAGACAGAAATATAATTGAAGCAAATATTAAAAACATTTTCGATAATCAACAAGATCTGCAACATATGTATATGAAACAAACATCCTTAATAGATTCGACGTTAAATATCATAACAAAAACATCCGAGGAAATGAACGAACAGTTGAAAGCGATGGAAGACGAAATAATGAGATTGAACAAAGAAGTACAAGAAAATCAATATGTCAATCGGATGGCACTAGCATATCAAACGATGCTGTTTCAAATTACAAAATTGCTGGAAAGTTGTGAGAAAACGCAAGGATCAATTACAAATTTATTAATTGATCTCAATCACGGTCGGGTTAACCCTCAATTGTTAAAACCACCGCAAATAAAGAAGAGAATTGCACTAATTAAGGAAAAACTAGCACCGAACCTACAGCTACCTAGATCAGTAACTGGAACAGAAATAAGAGAAATGTACAATTTAATGTCAGCCCAAGCGATAATTATGGATGAGAAACTCGTCATACAGGCAGAAATACCGTTGTTCGATCAAGAAGCATCAAGGGTGTATAGAATGATACCAATACCATTCGGAAGTTATGGCAAAACACTCGTTCCTCAGTTAAAGGCTGATTTGTTAATATACAACTTTAACAAAAACTCTTACGCTTTGAAAACAAATACACAATTAAACGCCTGCTCTCGTCAAAGTAATCAACATTTTCTTTGTCGAGGAAACTGGGTCTGGAAATCAGCATCTGACAATTCCTGTGAGTTATCGGCCCTAAAGCATAGTCGGAACCCAATACCATAGTCGATAGTATCGATAAGTTATCGCAATCACCCATGAACATGCCAGCGTGCTGTTAAGCGCAAAGCGTTCTGTTAAAGGCAAGCTTAGTGCTGATGGCGCGAGCGTGCTGTTAAAGGCAAGCTTAGTGCTGATAACGCGAGCGTGCTGTAAAGCGCAAAACAAGCGTGTCGACGTGGCACAGCGATCCACTGAGATCGGTCTCTTTCTTTTGCGGCAGCCGAACAGGACGGACCACCAGTAAAACTCAGCGGAAGGAACCAGCAGACGACAACATCAGATCAAGCTCAGGAGTAAGATAAGCAACAGAGATCAGAGGCAGGCAGTACTGAGTGCGAAGGTTAGGGAGAATAAAAGTATAAATAAAAGGAAGATAAACTTGTGAAATTAAAAACCCCAAGTGCTGGTAGTAAAATTTAGTGAACTTCGCGGAGTGCTTTTTAGGGTTGGCCAGGCTGCTGCATTGCGTTTCTGAGGTTTGTTTTCTCTACGCAACGCGGACATCAAAGCTACCCACGTGCTACTCCAGTCGGACAAGTTCTCGTGTTGCGTCTACGAGGTTTTGTTTTCTCTACGCAACACGGACGACGAGTTCGGCCACGTGATCCCGATAACACAATCCCGGCGGCAACTCACAGTCCCGTTTTCGTCTCCTGTGTTTCTACAAATTTAACTGTAGAGGACACTGGCCGGACTGAAGCCTATCCCAGCCTATGAAAAAGTCCTTACAATATAAACGAGTATTGGAAAAGGCGCAGGATTTCTGGGAAGCAGCGGCGAAGAAAGGAGCAGGACCAAAACCATTGACGATCGAGGAGTACAAATTACCCCAACGATTTAAGAGGGGTATGAAAAGATAAAAATGGAAAAAAGAAATAAAGAAATTTGGATGCATCAGAATAAATTCGAAGAACGTCGAGTTTCTGTTAGGGAGATGGAGATTCCCGCATTTTTCGGAGACATTTCCGCATGGTCGGGATTTGTACATGTTTAAGGAAATGGTTGACAGCGATGAAATGATGAAGCCGAAGATGAATCTAATGCGACTAAAGGAAGTTGTAAAGGGTGAAGCATCTTATTGAAAAAGCATCTGCTGATATGTGATGAAAATTATTAAATAGCTATTGTTTATGAAAAATGTTCATCAAATTCTTGATTTGCCTATGAGGAACAGCGAGAAGTGTTTTTAACATGCTGGACACAGCGCAAAAATGCACTCATGTTATAAAGGGCATGGGTATCGCATTAGATATCACCGATGTTTTCATCGCTGGAATATTACTGAGGAAATTTGATCGACAAGGAAAACAACAATACGAACATTCTTCGAAAACAACAAAAGAAGTTAAGACGCTTAAAGATGTGTTGGAATTTTTGGAGAAACATCTGCAAGCCATAAAAGCAGTAAAGCAGCCCAGACACATGACCCGAGAAACTCCGAGAGTATTGGCTGCGAATATGAGTGGCAACTGCCCATACTGTAAAACTTAAGGGCATAAATTACAAGATTGCATTAAATTAAAAGTGGAATTTTGTTCGTCGAGAAAGGATTTGTTTCAAGTGCTTGGGTCACAAATATACCCTTTACAAGGACTGTCAAGTGGAACAAGGTTGTTCACAGTGTGGTAGACTCCATCACGAGTTGTTACATGGACAAGAAGAAACTAAAGCAACTCTTATATCAAGAACGGGAAAAACAACCTTGTTGGCCACTGCGCAGATTGAGGTCCAAGATGCGAGTGGAGCATGGATAACTCTTCGAGCATTAGTGGACTAGATGACACCGATGTTTTCATCGCTGGAATATTACTGAGGAAATTTGATCGACAAGGACAACAACAATACGAACATTCTTCGAAAACAACAAAAGAAGTTCAGACGCTTAAAGATGTGTTGGAATTTTTGGAGAAACATCTGCAAGCCATAAAAGCAGTAAAGCAGCCCAGACACATGACCCGAGAAACTCCGAGAGTATTGGCTGCGAATATGAGTGGCAACTGCCCATACTGTAAAACTTAAGGGCATAAATTACAAGATTGCATTAAATTAAAAGTGGAATTTCGTTCGTCGAGAAAGGATTTGTTTCAAGTGCTTGGGTCACAAATATACCCTTTACAAGGTCTGTCAAGTGGAACAAGGTTGTTCACAGTGTGGTGACTCCATCACGAGTTGTGACATGGACAAGAAGAAACTAAAGCAACTCTTATATCAAGAACGGGAAAAACAACCTTGTTGGCCACTGCGCAGATTGAGGTCCAAGATGCGAGTGGAGCATGGATAACTCTTCGAGCATTAGTGGACTAAGCATTTCAAATCACTGTCGTTTCTGAAGAAGCAGTTCAAATGTTAAACCAAAAAGAAAAAGAGAACCCAAATATATGGATTAACAGAAAGTTTGGTTGGGTTATCAAAAGCGTCGATCCAGCTAAAAATTCTTCCAAGATTTTCTAGCAATGATCGATTTGAAACCGAAGCATTGATTTTAACGAAGTTAAATCATTTGAGTATGATATGCGAAAATGAGAATATACAACCTTGGCGGACCCGACCTTTAACAAGCGTAGCAGGATTGATGTGCTAATAGCCAAAATTATTACTAAAGGATTGAAGCAGGAAGAAACCCGGATTGTTCAACGTACTAAGCTAGGATGGATTTTATCAGTAATGGTGGAAATACCGGTAGGCGCATTCACTCGGCAGTCAATTTGGAGAATTTTTGGGAATTGAAAGAAGTTCCAGAAACAATAACCATAAAAGATAATGAGAAATGTATGGAATTATTCGAAAAAACGACGATGATTGATGTCGACGGGCGTTTTGTGGTAAAAATGCCCTTGGTGAAAAATAAAGAGTTGGGAGAATCCCGGAAAAGCAGTGAAACGATTAATAAATTTTGAAAAGAAGTTTGGAAAAGATACAAAATTAACAACAATTACAACAATATTCGCAATTCATAGACGATTATATACGACAAAGACACATGGAGGAAGCAAAGGTCGATGATGTAGGAAAATATTTTATTCCCCATAAACCGGTTATAAGACAGGATAGTCTTACTTCTAAACTTCGAGTGGTTTTTGACTCATCGTCAAAAACAACAAATGGAAAAAGTCTAAATGATATTTAATTGACTGGCCCACACATTCAGAAGACTATATTGGAAATAATTATAAAATGGAGAAATTGGAAAAAGATGTAACGACGAAAGAATAAAAGAAATAAGAATAAAAGAAAGAAAGAATTAAATATTTAATGACAGGTGCTGAAGACATCGAAAGCTGTTTAAAAATTCAGAATAAAATATCAACAGAGCTGGGAAGATATGGTTTACATTTACGAAAACGGGCGGCAAACCATCGTGAAATTCTAGCATCTTCAATGGCGAAGATGTTTGAAGTTAACAAAGAAGAGACAGTGAAGACACTGGACACCGGAAGACGCTTAGGAGGATCGCCCAGCGTTACTTCTGGCCTGGACTTCATCGGGACGTGGTACGGTATGTCACTAGCTGTCTGACCTGCCAACAGTACAGCCGGCAAGATGCTCACCCGCCAACCTACGGAGCCGTTCGCGCTCCGCTCGCCCTTGAAGAAGGCTTCCGGGCGTTTTGCCGGAATAACGGTATTTAACTGGAATACACCGCTCCTTACTCTACAACCTGAGGCGACGCGATTGGCGACACCAAATAGGTTCACAGGTGCTAGTCCGTCTTCACCATCTGTCCAAGGCCAGCGAGGGCTTTAACGCAAAACATGCACCGAAGTACGCGGGTCCGTTTAAGGTGGGGAAATTTTTATCATCGAATGTCGTGCGGCTGCGGCAGGTAGACGGCCGGAAGAGGCGTGCATCTGGCATAGGCGATCTGAAGGAATATCATCCGCGCGAAGGACAACAAGACGACTCTACAGAAGACCCCAGAAGGAGCGGTTCTCAACCCACACTTTATGACTTACCCGATACAACTCTACCAAGGTAGACGTTAGCGGTGAACCCAGTAACAACTTACCTTTAAACGGGAAAAATTGTATCGAATAGACTAGTTAAAGATAGTTTGATCTTCGCACTCAGGCTAGGCAAGTTAGGTAACGTAGTACTAGGCTAACTATTAGAACACCTACAGCAATGCCTCTGGAAGGCCCAGCGGAACCCCCCGCGAGCCCAACATCCACTGACGACTCGGACGTCGGAGTCGACGATCGGTTTTGGAGAAACCGCCCGCGAGCCCCACTCGAACACGCCATAGCGGAGGCGAACCAGGCCTGGGAGGATTACGCTGGCGACATCGCCCCAGCTCCGGAGGACTCCGAGCCCGAGAGTGGCATCAGCTCTCAGCATGAGGACAGTGATGACGAGCGAGATGAAGTGCGGCATACCAAAGCGGGGATGAAAGTATAGACTTCCAGCTATGTATAACCGGCGGGGAGCAACTCGAAGTAATCCAGGCTCCCCAGTAAGATCGAGGGGAGGACCCAGCTCGAGGTAATTCACACTGGATCGAGACCGCAGCAGACTGGAGGGTCGACACCCCGGATCGCCGCCTGCTTTCGTCGCATCCATCCAGGCTCAGGATCGCCGGCGCGTGCGATTTCTTCGCCAAATAGACGGCGCTAAATTTCGCATCAACGTAGCTGCACGGGGAGAAGTCATCGTGGCCCTCCGCCCACTTCTTTAACCACCCCGAAGTAAAGGGCGGGTGTGAGGACGCTCAAGGCACCTCACATTTTCCCCACTTGAAAACCCAGTATCTCAGCCATTGAAGGCAGTATTATGTCAAGTTCTCATTACATGTTTAGTTTCCAAATAAAGATTTAAGCTTAAAAACCTAAGTTATCCTAGCTTCAAATATAAGCGCGCGAGGTTGCCAGTGTTGATCAGCAAGATCGGTCAACTGGCCAGTCGGGTCGAAAGTCGATAGTATCGATAAGTTATCGCAATCACCCATGAACATGCCAGCGTGCTGTTAAGCGCAAAGCGTTCTGTTAAAGGCAAGCTTAGTGCTGATGGCGCGAGCGTGCTGTTAAAGGCAAGCTTAGTGCTGATAACGCGAGCGTGCTGTAAAGCGCAAAACAAGCGTGTCGACGTGGCACAGCGATCCACTGAGATCGGTCTCTTTCTTTTGCGGCAGCCGAACAGGACGGACCACCAGTAAAACTCAGCGGAAGGAACCAGCAGACGACAACATCAGATCAAGCTCAGGAGTAAGATAAGCAACAGAGATCAGAGGCAGGCAGTACTGAGTGCGAAGGTTAGGGAGAATAAAAGTATAAATAAAAGGAAGATAAACTTGTGAAATTAAAAACCCCAAGTGCTGGTAGTAAAATTTAGTGAACTTCGCGGAGTGCTTTTTAGGGTTGGCCAGGCTGCTGCATTGCGTTTCCGAGGTTTGTTTTCTCTACGCAACGCGGACATCAAAGCTACCCACGTGCTACTCCAGTCGGACAAGTTCTCGTGTTGCGTCTACGAGGTTTTGTTTTCTCTACGCAACACGGACGACGAGTTCGGCCACGTGATCCCGATAACACAATCCCGGCGGCAACTCACAGTCCCGTTTTCGTCTCCTGTGTTTCTACAAATTTAACTGTAGAGGACACTGGCCGGACTGAAGCCTATCCCAGCCTATGAAAAAGTCCTTACAATATAAACGAGTATTGGAAAAGGCGCAGGATTTCTGGGAAGCAGCGGCGAAGAAAGGAGCAGGACCAAAACCATTGACGATCGAGGAGTACAAATTACCCCAACGATTTAAGAGGGGTATGAAAAGATAAAAATGGAAAAAAGAAATAAAGAAATTTGGATGCATCAGAATAAATTCGAAGAACGTCGAGTTTCTGTTAGGGAGATGGAGATTCCCGCATTTTTTGGAGACATTTCCGCATGGTCGGGATTTGTACATGTTTAAGGAAATGGTTGACAGCGCTGAAATGATGAAGCCGAAGATGAATCTAATGCGACTAAAGGAAGTTGTAAAGGGTGAAGCATCTTATTGAAAAAGCATCTGCTGATATGTGATGAAAATTATAAAATAGCTATTGTTTATGAAAAATGTTCATCAAATTCTTGATTTGCCTATGATGAACAGCGAATCAGAAAGAAGTGTTTTTAACATGCTGGACACAGCGCAAAAATGCACTCATGTTATAAAGGGCATGGGTATCGCATTAGATATCACCGATGTTTTCATCGCTGGAATATTACTGAGGAAATTTGATCGACAAGGAAAACAACAATACGAACATTCTTCGAAAACAACAAAAGAAGTTAAGACGCTTAAAGATGTGTTGGAATTTTTGGAGAAACATCTGCAAGCCATAAAAGCAGTAAAGCAGCCCAGACACATGACCCGAGAAACTCCGAGAGTATTGGCTGCGAATATGAGTGGCAACTGCCCATACTGTAAAACTTAAGGGCATAAATTACAAGATTGCATTAAATTAAAAGTGGAATTTTGTTCGTCGAGAAAGGATTTGTTTCAAGTGCTTGGGTCACAAATATACCCTTTACAAGGACTGTCAAGTGGAACAAGGTTGTTCACAGTGTGGTGACTCCATCACGAGTTGTGACATGGACAAGAAGAAACTAAAGCAACTCTTATATCAAGAACGGGAAAAACAACCTTGTTGGCCACTGCGCAGATTGAGGTCCAAGATGCGAGTGGAGCATGGATAACTCTTCGAGCATTAGTGGACTAGATGACACCGATGTTTTCATCGCTGGAATATTACTGAGGAAATTTGATCGACAAGGACAACAACAATACGAACATTCTTCGAAAACAACAAAATAAGTTCAGACGCTTAAAGATGTGTTGGAATTTTTGGAGAAACATCTGCAAGCCATAAAAGCAGTAAAGCAGCCCAGACACATGACCCGAGAAACTCCGAGAGTATTGGCTGCGAATATGAGTGGCAACTGCCCATACTGTAAAACTTAAGGGCATAAATTACAAGATTGCATTAAATTAAAAGTGGAATTTCGTTCGTCGAGAAAGGATTTGTTTCAAGTGCTTGGGTCACAAATATACCCTTTACAAGGTCTGTCAAGTGGAACAAGGTTGTTCACAGTGTGGTGACTCCATCACGAGTTGTGACATGGACAAGAAGAAACTAAAGCAACTCTTATATCAAGAACGGGAAAAACAACCTTGTTGGCCACTGCGCAGATTGAGGTCCAAGATGCGAGTGGAGCATGGATAACTATTCGAGCATTAGTGGACTAAGCATTTCAAATCACTGTCGTTTCTGAAGAAGCAGTTCAAATGTTAAACCAAAAAAGAAAAAGAGAACCCAAATATATGGATTAACAGAAAGTTTGGTTGGGTTATCAAAAGCGTCGATCCAGCTAAAAATTCTTCCAAGATTTTCTAGCAATGATCGATTTGAAACCGAAGCAGTGATTTTAACGAAGTTAAATCATTTGAGTATGATATGCGAAAATGAGAATATACAACCTTGGCGGACCCGACCTTTAACAAGCGTAGCAGGATTGATGTGCTAATAGCCAAAATTATTACTAAAGGATTGAAGCAGGAAGAAACCCGGATTGGTCAACGTACTAAGCTAGGATGGATTTTATCAGTAATGGTGGAAATACCGGTAGGCGCATTCACTCGGCAGTCAATTTGGAGAATTTTTGGGAATTGAAAGAAGTTCCAGAAACAATAACCATAAAAGATAATGAGAAATGTATGGAATTATTCGAAAAAACGACGATGATTGATGTCGACGGGCGTTTTGTGGTAAAAATGCCCTTGGTGAAAAATAAAGAGTTGGGAGAATCCCGGAAAAGCAGTGAAACGATTAATAAATTTTGAAAAGAAGTTTGGAAAAGATACAAAATTAACAACAATTACAACAATATTCGCAATTCATAGACGATTATATACGACAAAGACACATGGAGGAAGCAAAGGTCGATGATGTAGGAAAATATTTTATTCCCCATAAACCGGTTATAAGAGAGGATAGTCTTACTTCTAAACTTCGAGTGGTTTTTGACTCATCGTCAAAAACAACAAATGGAAAAAGTCTAAATGATATTTAATTGACTGGCCCACACATTCAGAAGACTATATTGGAAATAATTATAAAATGGAGAAATTGGAAAAAGATGTAACGACGAAAGAATAAAAGAAATAAGAATAAAAGAAAGAAAGAATTAAATATTTAATGACAGGTGCTGAAGACATCGAAAGCTGTTTAAAAATTCAGAATAAAATATCAACAGAGCTGGGAAGATATGGTTTACATTTACGAAAACGGGCGGCAAACCATCGTGAAATTCTAGCATCTTCAATGGCGAAGATGTTTGAAGTTAACAAAGAAGAGACAGTGAAGACACTGGACACCGGAAGACGCTTAGGAGGATCGCCCAGCGTTACTTCTGGCCTGGACTTCATCGGGACGTGGTACGGTATGTCACTAGCTGTCTGACCTGCCAACAGTACAGCCGGCAAGATGCTCACCCGCCAACCTACGGAGCCGTTCGCGCTCCGCTCGCCCTTGAAGAAGGCTTCCGGGCGTTTTGCCGGAATAACGGTATTTAACTGGAATACACCGCTCCTTACTCTACAACCTGAGGCGACGCGATTGGCGACACCAAATAGGTTCACAGGTGCTAGTCCGTCTTCACCATCTGTCCAAGGCCAGCGAGGGCTTTAACGCAAAACATGCACCGAAGTACGCGGGTCCGTTTAAGGTGGGGAAATTTTTATCATCGAATGTCGTGCGGCTGCGGCAGGTAGACGGCCGGAAGAGGCGTGCATCTGGCATAGGCGATCTGAAGGAATATCATCCGCGCGAAGGACAACACGACGACTCTACAGAAGACCCCAGAAGGAGCGGTTCTCAACCCACACTTTATGACTTACCCGATACAACTCTACCAAGGTAGACGTTAGCGGTGAACCCAGTAACAACTTACCTTTAAACGGGAAAAATTGTATCGAATAGACTAGTTAAAGATAGTTTGATCTTCGCACTCAGGCTAGGCAAGTTAGGTAACGTAGTACTAGGCTAACTATTAGAACACCTACAGCAATGCCTCTGGAAGGCCCAGCGGAACCCCCCGCGAGCCCAACATCCACTGACGACTCGGACGTCGGAGTCGACGATCGGTTTTGGAGAAACCGCCCGCGAGCCCCACTCGAACACGCCATAGCGGAGGCGAACCAGGCCTGGGAGGATTACGCTGGCGACATCGCCCCAGCTCCGGAGGACTCCGAGCCCGAGAGTGGCATCAGCTCTCAGCATGAGGACAGTGATGACGAGCGAGATGAAGTGCGGCATACCAAAGCGGGGATGAAAGTATAGACCTCCAGCTATGTATAACCGGCGGGGAGCAACTCGAAGTAATCCAGGCTCCCCAGTAAGATCGAGGGGAGGACCCAGCTCGAGGTAATTCACACTGGATCGAGACCGCAGCAGACTGGAGGGTCGACACCCCGGATCGCCGCCTGCTCTCGTCGCATCCATCCAGGCTCAGGATCGCCGGCGCGTGCGATTTCTTCGCCAAATAGACGGCGCTAAATTTCGCATCAACGTAGCTGCACGGGGAGAAGTCATCGTGGCCCTCCGCCCACTTCTTTAACCACCCCGAAGTAAAGGGCGGGTGTGAGGACGCTCAAGGCACCTCACATTTTCCCCACTTGAAAACCCAGTATCTCAGCCATTGAAGGCAGTATTATGTCAAGTTCTCATTACATGTTTAGTTTCCAAATAAAGATTTAAGCTTAAAAACCTATGTTATCCTAGCTTCAAATATAAGCGCGCGAGGTTGCCAGTGTTGATCAGCAAGATCGGTCAACTGGCCAGTCGGGTCGAAAGTCGATAGTATCGATAAGTTATAGCAATCACCCATGAACATGCCAGCGTGCTGTTAAGCGCAAAGCGTTCTGTTAAAGGCAAGCTTAGTGCTGATGGCGCGAGCGTGCTGTTAAAGGCAAGCTTAGTGCTGATAACGCGAGCGTGCTGTAAAGCGCAAAACAAGCGTGTCGACGTGGCACAGCGATCCACTGAGATCGGTCTCTTTCTTTTTGCGGCAGCCGAACAGGACGGACCACCAGTAAAACTCAGCGGAAGGAACCAGCAGACGACAACATCAGATCAAGCTCAGGAGTAAGATAAGCAACAGAGATCAGAGGCAGGCAGTACTGAGTGCGAAGGTTAGGGAGAATAAAAGTATAAATAAAAGGAAGATAAACTTGTGAAATTAAAAACCCCAAGTGCTGGTAGTAAAATTTAGTGAACTTCGCGGAGTGCTTTTTAGGGTTGGCCAGGCTGCTGCATTGCGTTTCCGAGGTTTGTTTTCTCTACGCAACGCGGACATCAAAGCTACCCACGTGCTACTCCAGTCGGAAAAGTTCTCGTATTGCGTCTACGAGGTTTTGTTTTCTCTACGCAACACGGACGACGAGTTCGGCCACGTGATCCCGATAACACAATCCCGGCGGCAACTCACAGTCCCGTTTTCGTCTCCTGTGTTTCTACAAATTTAACTGTAGAGGACAGTGGCCGGACTGAAGCCTATCCCAGCCTATGAAAAAGTCCTTACAATATAAACGAGTATTGGAAAAGGCGCAGGATTTCTGGGAAGCAGCGGCGAAGAAAGGAGCAGGACCAAAACCATTGACGATCGAGGAGTACAAATTACCCCAACGATTTAAGAGGGGTATGAAAAGATAAAAATGGAAAAAAGAAATAAAGAAATTTGGATGCATCAGAATAAATTCGAAGAACGTCGAGTTTCTGTTAGGGAGATGGAGATTCCCGCATTTTTCGGAGACATTTCCGCATGGTCGGGATTTTTGTACATGTTTAAGGAAATGGTTGACAGCGATGAAATGATGAAGCCGAAGATGAATCTAATGCGACTAAAGGAAGTTGTAAAGGGTGAAGAATCTTATTGACTGGCAACTGCCCATAGTGTAAAACTTAAGGGCATAAATAACAAGATTGCATTAAATTAAAAGTGGAATTTTGTTCGTCGAGAAAGGATTTGTTTCAGGTGCTTGGGTCACAAATATACCCTTTACAAGGTCTGTCAAGTGGAACAAAGTTGTTCACAGTGCGGTAGACTCCATCACGAGTTGTTACATGGACAAGAAGAAACTAAAGCAACTCTTATATCAAGAACGGGAAAAACAACCTTGTTGGCCACTGCGCAGATTGAGCATTAGTGGACTAAGCATTTCAAATCACTGTCGTTTCTGAAGAAGCAGTTCAAATGTTAAACCAAAAAAGAAAAAGAGAACCCAAATATATGGATTAACAGAAAGTTTGGTTGGGTTATCAAAAGCGTCGATCCAGCTAAAAATTCTTCCAAGATTTTCTAGCAATGATCGATTTGAGACCGAAGCAGTGATTTTAACGAAGTTAAATCATTTGAGTATGATATGCGAAAATGAGAATATACAACCTTGGCGGACCCGACCTTTAACAAGCGTAGCAGGATTGATGTGCTAATAGCCAAAATTATTACTAAAGGATTGAAGCAGGAAGAAACCCGGATTGGTCAACGTACTAAGCTAGGATGGATTTTATCAGGAATGGTGGAAATACCGGTAGTAAGCGCATTCACTCGGCAGTCAATTTGGAGAAATTTTGGGAATTGAAAGAAGTTCCAGAAACAATAACCATAAAAGATAATGAGAAATGTATGGAATTATTCGAAAAAACGACGATGATTGATGTCGACGGGCGTTTTGTGGTAAAAATGCCCTTGGTGAAAAATAAAGAGTTGGGAGAATCCCGGAAAAGCAGTGACACGATTAATAAATTTGGAAAAGAAGTTGGGAAAAGATACAAAATTAACAACAATTACAACAATATTCGGAATTCATAGACGATTATATACGACAAAGACACATGGAGGAAGCAAAGGTCGATGATGTAGGAAAATATTTTATTCCCCATAAACCGGTTATAAGAGAGGATAGTCTTACTTCTAAACTTCGAGTGGTTTTTGACTCATCGTCAAAAACAACAAATGGAAAAAGTCTAAATGATATTTAATTGACTGGCCCACACATTCAGAAGACTATATTGGAAATAATTATAAAATAGAGAAATTGGAAGAATGTTATAACAGCTGATGTTGAAAAAATGTAAAGACAAATAAGGGTACATAAAGACGCTCAAGACTTTTTGCCAATATTGTGGAGGAGGAAATCAAATAATAACATAAAGGAATTTAAGCTAAAAACGGTAACATATGAAACTGCATCTGCTCCATTTTTAGCAACAAGAACTCTATTAGAAATTGGAAAAAGATGTAACGACGAAAGAATAAAAGAAATAAGAATAAAAGAAAGAAAGAATAAAAAATTTAATGACAGGTGCTGAAGAAATCGAAAGCTGTTTAAAAATTCAGAATAAAATATCAACAGAGCTGGGAAGATATGGTTTACATTTACGAAAACGGGCGGCAAACCATCGTGAAATTCTAGCATCTTCAATGGCGAAGATGTTTGAAGTTAACAAAGAAGAGACAGTGAAGACACTGGAATTGATTTGGAAACTCCAAAGTGATAAGTTCGGGCTTAAAATCAATATGACAGAAGAAAGGATTATAACAAAAAGAGGAGCTCTATCGACCTTAGCAAGAATTTTTGATCCAATGGAATGGTTGGCACCATTGACAATCTTAGCAAAATTATTTATTCAAAGGCTGTGGATATCTGAAGTTGGATGGGAAGAAGTGCTAGACGAAAAATTGCAAATTTAAAAGCAATAGAAAACATAAGGATTCCGCGATGGACAGGAGGATCGGGAACTAAACCTATAGAAATACATGGGTTTGCAGACGCATCGGAGCTAGCATATGCATCAGTTGTATATGGGAAAAAAAAAATCTGCCAAAATTGGAACTGTGTGCCGCACACCTGCTAGCAAAATTGTTGAATTTAGTTACTGCGACCATAGCGACGAAAACTATGCTTGGATTGATTCAACAATTGCGTTAAGTTGGATAAAAAATTGCAGAAATAAAAACAGGTTTATACGATCAAAAGTAGAACAAATCAAGCAACTGGCACCAAAGACTGCATGGAGACACATAGGGTCGAAGGAAAATCCTGCTGATTTAGGAACAAGAGGCATACAATTGGACTAGCTTGGAAACTCTGAACTTTGGTAGAAAGGACCGATGTGGCTTAGTAAAGAAAAGAAAGACTGGTACAGTACTACAAAATTTGAGCACGGTAAAACAGGAAATGTTCTGCATGATATGGAAAATAAATTCAGCAATATGGGAAAATTGATTAAAGTAATGGCATATGTACTGAGATTCATAAATCGATGTAAAAAAGAAATCGTGTCAGAATCGAATAATTTATCAGTAGAAGAATTGGAACGAGCAGAAATTAAAAATTTCAAGCTACATCAGCTTAAAGAATTTTCATTTATGGATAGCAATGGAATTTTAAGAGTCAGAGGCAGACTACAATTTTCGGAGCTAAATTTTAATCAAAAACATCCAATTATAATAAACAAGTCACATTTGGCTAAGCTGTTAATCGAAAAAACACATTTAAGCACGATCCACAGAGGAAATAGGATCCGAAGGCGATTCTGGATAATGAGTCTAAAAAATATAATAAAAACCTTCGTACATCATTGTGTACGGTGCACCAGATTTCGACAGCAATGTGCACTGCAATTAATGGGGCAGATTCCGGAACAAAGAGTTACTACATCACAACTGTTTTCGCATTCAGGAGTAGACTACGCCGGATTTATACATATGAGAGTTTCCAAAGGAAGAGGACAAAAGTCGTACAAAGGATACATCGTCGTTTTTGTATGTATGAGTACAAAGGCCGTTCACTTAGAAGCAGTAAGTGATCTTACTACCGAAGCTTTTATGGCAGCGCTCAAAAGATTTATAGCAAGAAAAGGACGATGCAGACATATATATTCTGGCAATGGTACTAACTTTGTTGGTGCAGAAAGAAAATTAAATATGGACCTCATTGAAGCTAATAAACAAAACAGTATAAATCCGAACCTAGCGGATGAACGCATACAATGGCATTTTATTCCCCCGGCAAGTCCTGACTTTGGAGGAATTTGGGAAGCTGGAGTGAAATCAGTAAAGTATCATTTAAAACAAGTCATAGGAGATAACCTATGAAGAAATGAGCGCATTATTAGCAGAAATTGAAGCTGTATTGAATTCCAGACCATTGTATCCGATCGACGATGGAAACAATATTGAAGAGATTTTGACACCAGCGAATTTTTTAATTGGCAGACCAACACTTGATATACCGGAAGATACAAGGGAGAAATATGTATCACCTTTTGATAGATGGAAGCTGTTAACAAAAATCAAGACTCAATTCTGGCAGAAATGGAAGGACGAATATCTCGTTACGCTTTAGAAACCACCAAAATGGGAAGGTGAAAACATTAATTTGGAAGAAGGGCAAGTGGTACTTATAAAAAATGAAAGTACAAGTCCAACTAAATGGCCGCTTGGAAGGGTAGTAGAAACTCATCCTGGAGCCGTTGGAAAGGTCAGAGTCGTTCCTGTTAAATTTCAAAGCGGAGTTATTAAAAGACCCATTGTAAGGAGGCCTGACAACAAATCATCAGTTTTAATAAATTGTCTTTTAAAGTTATCTCTTATTACCGGGATAAAAGCATTAGCAAAATCGGATAAAATAATACGATGATATACCTGGACAATCTTGGACTTATGGACATCGCAGCGTCGAAATGGAATTTAATTGTATATTATAGCTTGGAGCCATACAATACCGAGTTAAGACAGATAGATAAATATATCTGGGAGCTAGCAGTTGATTGCAAGGCTTTCATTTTATATGAAGGAGCTTGTCAAATAATGGTACGCAATTTTAATAATAGAATTAATCAACTTAAAGCAAATAACGAGTTGATATTTAAAGCAATAAGGCAGAAAAGAGCAACCTTTGAGTTTATTGGAACTATACACCATATATTATTTGGAACCATGGATGCTACAGACAGAAATATAATTGAAGCAAATATTAAAAACATTTTCGATAATCAACAAGATCTGCAACATATATATATGAAACAATCATCCTTAATAGATTCGACGTTAAATATCATAACAAAAACATCCGAGGAAATGAACGAACAGTTGAAAGCGATGGAAGACGAAATAATGAGATTGAACAAAGAAGTACACGAAAATCAATATGTCAATCGGATGGCACTAGCATATCAAACGATGCTGTTTCAAATTACAAAATTGCTGGAAAGTTGTGAGAAAACGCAAGGATCAATTACAAATTTATTAATTGATCTCAATCACGGTCGGGTTAACCCCCAATTGTTAAAACCACCGCAAATAAAGAAGAGAATTGCACTAATTAAGGAAAAACTAGCACCGAACCTACAGCTACCTAGATCAGTAACTGGAACAGAAATAAGAGAAATGTACAATTTAATGTCAGCCCAAGCGATAATTATGGATGAGAAACTCGTCATACAGGCAGAAATACCGTTGTTCGATCAAGAAGCATCAAGGGTGTATAGAATGATACCAATACCATTCGGAAGTTATGGCAAAACACTCGTTCCTCAGTTAAAGGCTGATTTGTTAATATACAACTTTAACAAAAACTCTTACGCTTTGAAAACAAATACACAATTAAACGCCTGCTCTCGTCAAAGTAATCAACATTTTCTTTGTCGAGGAAACTGGGTCTGGAAATCAGCAACTGACAATTCCTGTGAGTTATCGGCCCTAAGGCATAGTCGGAACCCAATATGTGAATTCCAGGAGAATCGTGCCGAAAACATATGGGTAGAATTGTTCACTTCAAATTCTTGGCAGTATAAGGTTTTCAACGACCCGGTGTTGGAATGGACATGTGGAAACCATCGAAGTCAGGTCACGTAAATTCAAACCCAAGGAGTACTGAGACTGCGCAACAGATGTTCAGACCGCAATGGACAACACTTTTTAACAGCTGCGCACGAAATAATCACAGAAGACAATATAACGGAGCCGGTAGCATCACTGATTACAGTAGCTTTTAATATTAAGAAAGAAAAAATAAAACCAATGGCATCAAGGCTTATAAATAATACATATGATATAATAAACATTAAAAAACAACTAGAAGAACAAAAAGCAGAAAATATTAAGTTAAGAGGAATTAATATCCATACTGCTAGTGGGCAAGGCTCTAATAGTTATAGTTTTAACAAAATTCGTAGTAAGTTTAATTTATGTTAGACGTACTTGTAAGAATGATAAGAAACAAATTAATATAGAATTCGGGCTTCCAATGAATACATTAAATTCAAATAAATAAAGGCATAAGGGCCCCCGCAGAATTTTCACGCTTAAACATGGATAATTAGGTTGCTGGTGCAAAACCACTTCAGATTACACTTGTGACCTAAGAAGTATGTCCCCCTTCCCACGTAAATTATGACATACACTTATCCCCGAAATAGAGTATACATATAAACACCTAGAATTAAACGCTAGAATTGGTTAAACATAAGAACACTGTAACTAGTACATAAGTGGAAAAGGGTATAAAAGACGCGATGAGCGCCAAATAAAGATCAGTTCCTAACGAAATAATGTTGTGTTTTAATCAGGGACTCGGCGGTTAGCGGTATAAGTTGCTGCACCCAAGAAACGCGATATACGCCTCTAACAGGAATGCTTGAGAAGAGTAAATAGCCAAGGTCGAAATCTGTGTTGGCTATTTGAATTTGTTGAGTGTGGCCCATAGTGAATAATAGAAACAACATCATTGTACAGAAGGGTCCTGTGGAAGTTTACCGGCATTAGTTTTCTTTTGTTACTTAAATTGTGTTTTGTAGTATTGGGATTCTCTATTTCGATTAGAAATTTTGTAATGGTCTTCGACTATCTTTTCTACATTTTCATTTGCCTTAAATGGATTTTCTAATTTTCCCTTTTGAAGTGGGCCTTTTCTGTATCTAGTGTCAATGTTAAATTCCTGTCGATCTTCATATATTTTATCTTTCTTCCTTTCTTTAATATTTTGAGTCTCTAATATTGGATGTCCATCGTATATGAATATTTGAGCTGGTGTTTTTCCAGTGGTGTCATGTTTTATTTTATGGTTGTATGTGTAAAGAATTGTCTCTGTCTTGCTTAATTTTACTTCTTCATCATCGGATGAGTTGATTATTCGGATTTTTTTTTTCATTTATTGTCTTATGTAGTCTTTGGACGTCTGCTACACCGGTTTTTGCCGTGTTGAGTTGTAATTCAATACATTTTGTTTCAAGCCATCACTTAAGAGTCATGCATTTTCTTGGTTATCGACATCAATTTCGTGCGCTTGGGCAAGTGGGTACTGTTTTGAATAAATTGAAGAGTTATGTGTTGTATATAGTACGTGTTTAATAGTATTTGCAAATGTTAGATTGTCTCCTTCTTCATATTGAAGATTTTTAAATTTATTTGATAAATCTTTCAACCTTAAAGTTTCCTCCTGATTCAGGTGATCTAATTGAAACAATCCAAAATGTATTTTTTTTATTGACTCCTGAGGTGCTTTTTTAATTGGTTCTAGTGCCTTTTGGACAAAAAATTTTTGTTTTTTTTCTGACTTTGAAGTTATTAATTTGTATGTTTTATCAAAAAGGGTCACCCTGTGTTATTTTTGTAATTTATAATTGATTGTGCATTTTTTAACAATTTTCTGCCAAATAATATATCAAAATTATTAGAAAAATGGTGTACCTAAAATGGTTATTGGTTTTAAAAATCCTGTTGATGGGTCACATAATTAAGTTGTTCAATGTAATAGGACCATTTGATGTCAAAACTTCGCACTTAGTATTTTGAATAGGAGGACAAAATATATTTTTGTTGATCATATTTATTGTGGATCCTGTGTATAAGGCAATTGTATGTGTAATCTTTGTATGCTCTTTCTATGTATTAGTGTTGTCCGGGGCTGTTCACCGAAAATTTATCTTCATATATTTGCTCATTTAGTGCAATAGTAATTAACGATCTTAAGTCTGCAGTATCATGATGAACCAAAATAGTGAAAAATTGTATTGATAATTTTCTGATCAATATTTTAATGGAATCTTTAATCACCTTGATATAAATAAGAAAATCTGGCTGGTTACCTTTCAGATACAATTTCGAAATCAGTTCTTGACGTCTTCCTTCTGCTTCTTCGCAGAAGGCTCTCAGATTTCCTTTGGAAGGTGTCTCCCTCAAGTTCTCCAGTAGTTTGTAATTCGGTGTTTGGGGTTTAAACTCTGCAACTAGTCTCGATCTAATCTTCATTGTCCGGAAGGCCCAATGATCATGTTCTGTGTCCGTCCAAGTTTCTCTGTTGTCGCAAATCATTAGTTTGGTAGAGAGAAATTACATAGTCGTCTCTTTTGACGAAGGTGTAGAGAGTTTCTGGATCACCCTTGAGTGGCATTATGTTTCAGCAATGTTGTTGTCGCTTAGCCAAACGATTTGTGGTGCGGTAATAACTGGTTGTGCCATTGTTATAGTATTTTTTTTAGTAAAATAAAAATGTTGGTTTAGTTTATTTTTAATTTTACTTATTAAAGTTGAAATGTTTTTTCAAATTAATTTTTCTTAAGATATATATGTTGTTATTAACTGTTAGGTGCCTTTTTATTCATTGTATTTTTTTCTATTCTTCCACTTTTTGTTGGACAACCGAGTTGGAATTATAATCCAAGTTGAAAGGTTTTGAAATGTGTTGCGTAATTATTATTCGATAACTGAATTATAAAATTTCTTCTTCTTCTTGAATGTTTATGAGTCGAACAACGACTAAGGACAACGCCAAGGGGAATAAATAATCGAAGAATTAGTTTTACGTCTTTATTCGATTGATCTCAGCTTAAGACTAAATGCTTCTGACAAAAATTATATTTGTGCTGCCCTTTGTTCACATAAGTTTAGAATCGAGATCGCTCGCTTGGGATATTGATTGTACATAATAATTTGAGAGTAAGAGTGCCACTCATGTCTATGTGCAATTTAAACATTTATATATATAAACCTCATACATTATATTTAAAGTCATGTGGTATCCATCCTAAATATACACTTTTATTTTTCAATTAATTGTACACCTTTTTAAATGAAAAATCTTTTCAATAAATGAAACGACGATAAAAGGGGGACTTGGCGCAAATGGAAAAACTCGGGTCAAGAACAATGACTTAACTTTCGACTGACGACATTGACAATAGGGGATCGCATTGCAGTGTCCGGCGGCGATCCATCGGCAAACGAGACGTATGAATGGGCAGAGTAAAACAGCCACACGCTGTCGATCGAAATTCGGTCAAGCGCTTTAACTAGCTACTTGAGAAGCTTGTGGGCAGCGACGACAAATGACAAAACGAACTGGACGATCTCTATCTTTTTCCTAACGCACTATAAATTTGTTCTCGTTATGTAGGGGAGGGAGGGGTTTCCAAAGAACCCACCCCGTCCGGATATCTGAGCCGGCACCCAGCGTGCCTACTCAGGATTCAACTCCCTCGGCACAAGTCCTTTGGACTGGGCCCAGCGGAGGATTCTTTGCATCCTTAGGACTAGGACTTTTAGCATCTGAAGATCTTTTTTTTATGTATAAAATGATACGATTTCAAAATCGGAATACCGGATGTAGGGCATATCTGCAAAAAATTACACGCCAGACATAATTTTCAATTTTTCTGAACAAAGATCAAAAATAGTCTGTGGCCACACCTTAAATTCCTCTTCGCAGGTACATTTAATTTAATTTGTGTGACCGTCTGAATTGAGAAGGCATCTCAATCGGAACTTTGTCTCAGAATAGCCGTGCGACTTTATGACTCTTTTCAATATCTAGTAATATCTAGGGACCTTTTTATTACTTCTTGGGGGTTAATTTCGAACGGTTTCTTGATCCATAAATAACTTCCAATGCCAGCGAACCCGATTTAAAATTTCTGTATTTTTTTTCATAATATAATTTTCAAATAAAACTGCTGTTGTATGCAAAAAGAATCAAGCAGCAAAAAAAGGGAATAAACACACACATATATTTGTCCAGTCTTTTTGAGTATTGGTATTAAAATACTTCGGCTAAGGCCAAAACCTTGTAATAAGAAGATAGGTCAGTAAATGGCAGGGAAGAAGAAGAAGGACTGCAAGGACTTCAACCCTAGCCGCAAGACAGGCCTGGAGAGCAAGGCAAACCGTGACAACTAGCGATCAACAGGCACAGGAAAGACAACAGTCGGTCAGCTTTGACAGCAAGCTAGATAATTAAGGAAGCCTGGCAGATTATCACAGTTCCACCATGGAGGAGTCGTCAGGAGGTAGGGGGTGAAAACAACTACTTAAAACCGCCAGAAGGAAGGTCCAACGTGTTACCTAGTACAGGGGCACGGTCGCGGCATTCGGAGTCAGAAAGCAGGCTGGAGCGAATGATGCCTGCGCTGATCATGCAAGGAAACGAGTTAAATAGCACAAATAAGTGAATCACAATCAAGTAATTCACAAACAACCGGAGATACGCCTACCCAAAACAGCACTACTACTCCTTCCAGTCGCATGAGAGTCAACTTAATACCGAAACATGTGTTCCGGGTTCGGCACCGCCGCAGAGACTTAATTCTCTGGACCAGCATAATCTGAATGACTCTGGCAATCGGAACAGCGAGAGCGCATGGGAAATATCATGCTCTGAGCACCGACCAACAGAGAACCGTAACATTGGGCACGTGGAATCTTAAATTTGATGGGACCAGCCGAGGGATGTCAATAAAAAGTTTGCTCTTCCGAGTAGATCGCATGAAAACACTGTATTGGTATACCGAGAATTTCACTGTCTTCTCACTGTATCCGCCAACAAGTGGTATTGGTAAATGCTCGAAGACAAAGCAGACGATCATTATTTTGGGTACCTCTCTTTAACCCGAGCAATGACCAGAGCCTTTTCGACATCTGAGGACAACTATGTCACCATAAAAGAATTAATGGAACGAAGACAGGGATATAACGAGAGTTTGGAGGATTATATTTCTGCAATGTACAATTTGCGATGCATCTCAAGAGGCAAAAGCGCCTAACAGCTGTATTCTCTCGCCGTGGAGATATTTTCGTAAAGGAGAGAGAGGGAGGGGAGGCGATTTGCGTGCAAAGCCTGGGCGAACTGGCTCAAATGGAGATTTGCACTTCCGATGAATTAGCTACTCTGGAAGCTGCTAGTTCTGGGACTTTAAATGATAATTCATTTTGCACCTAACAAGCGCTTATATTGTGAAATTATTAGTAGTTTTATTATATTTATTTAAGATTAGAATCAGTCGCATTAATTTTATTTTGTTTCTTGGCGTGGTGTGTCTTTATGTCATAAATATTTATAGACTGCGAGCGCAGCAAATATTTCAATTAAATAATTTAAAATGGGTGACAGCAATAACATAAACATGAATCCAAATCGATCAAATAGCTATGCGATATTAAGGGTTATCGGAAAGAAGAGGTCTGGTCTTAGTGTGTGTCATATAAATGCCCAAAGCCTTACTCGAAAAATTTAAGAATTTATCAATTCGAGCGTCGATGTTATATGCGTTTCTGAAACTTGGTTTGTTCCTAATTTGCATCGCTGTGATCGTGATAGTCATGGGGGTGGGGTTGTAATATATGTGAGTAAAAGTTAAGAATAGAATACTTATTTATAGAAATTAGATGCCAAAGATATGCTGAAAAGCTGCTATTTGGGTGTATATACCGACCTAACTGCCGATTGACTATGAACAATTTTTAAATATCCTTCCTGTCGTGTCATTAAAATATTCAAAAGTCATTATAACAGGCGATTTTAATAGCGATATTTTAAGAGAATCCCACCTTGCAGAGGACATGAAATCGCTGGGGATGAAGTCAACTTCGTGACCCCTACGCATTTTACCAAAACCCGCAACTCGCTTTTAGATTTATTTTTTGTGTCTGATACAGATAAGTAGCTACATATGACCAACTTATTGTCCCATCCTTTTCAAAACATGACCACATATTCTAGACTTACGTACTTGACCTACAATACCTTGACCATCCAATAGATTTTAGGGACTTTAGAAATATGAACTATGACCTCCTCCTTTAATTCGTGCAATTGGAATAACATATATTCCCTTTCCGAAAAGTAGAGGAACAAGTTAACCTTTTACAAAACAACATTTGTTATTTATATAACTGTTTCGTGCCTGTCCGTAGAAAATTGATTCGTTTTTTTTTAAATATGCAATATTACAGCGTGACGAGGCGTACAATAAGTGGAGAAGGTACAGGACACCTCTAACTTACGCGGTGCTCAAGTCATTGAGAAAAATAGTGACCCAACTTACTGATACCGCCATGATCAAATTTATATTCCCATAAATTCAACAACGTATCTTCCACTGCTCAGACATGGAAAATAATTAAAAACCTGGGAATATGTAAAGTTAAACCAAGACTTGATCAAGACATAAATGATAATGAACTTAATAAAAAGTTCTTAAACTGCACAGTACCTGAAATCACTGAAAATAAATATCTGAACCCTCGATTTGTACATGAAACTGTCTGTGATATTAGATTTAGGTTTATGTGTGTTAACAAGTGTGATGTCCTTCAAAGTATAAAATTAAGAGTGACGCCACTGGGTCTGACAACATAAGCCCCAAATTAACTTGCTGATCTGATTCTGTTGACGATCAAGCCTCGGTCTCGAGCTTTTCGGGATTTGAGTGACTTGTGAAATTGTTCTGAGAAACTTTCGACAACTTTTTTTTTTATTATTTTTTTACATATGCATTTTATTTTTTGAATCTTCTCTGAATTGAGACTAACAATAAGTATATAAAATCTTAAATTAAAAAGCTATATCTGACAGTCAAGTTGACTGACGCGGGATGTAAGGGCTCCAATAACTATTGCTGAGCTGGAAAATCATTTCGTTGCAATCGGTTCCGGTTGGAAACCCTGGCTAGGCCCCTGGCGAGCTTGGTTGGATGAGAAGTTAGCTTGGTGTGGTAGGACGCCTTTTGTTTTGAAATTTCATCTTTTACGGGTAGAATGCCAAGATCTCTGTGGATGTTGTCGTTCCGAACATACCAAGGTGCCCCAGTGATAGTTCTCAGGATTTTTGATTGTGCTCGCTGGATAATGTCGATGTTACTGCTGCTCGCGTTTCCCCACAATTGGGAGCCGTAAGTCCAGACTGGCTTAAGCGTTGAATTGTAGAGCAGAACCTTGAAGTGCAGGCAGAGGGGTGAGCGAGCGTTTATGAGCCAATGGAGGTTATTGGATTTTAGTTTTAGATGAATTTTCTTAGCTTCGATATGTCTCCGCCATGTAAGTCTTCTGTCAAGGTGGACGCCAAGGTACGTTACATCGTCAGCTTGGGCCGACTTAAGATCGCTATATCGTCTGCGAATGTAGAAGTAGTTAGCCGCTCGTTCGTGGGAATATCTGCGGTGTAAAGGAGAAATAGAGTTGGACCAAGGGCGCTACCTTGAGGAACTCCAGCCTCTATCGTGTAATCGTCGGATACAATGTCCTCACGGCGAAGGCTCTGTTGTAAAGGTACGATTCAAGTATCCTGTGAGTGTTTTCCGGTAGTAACGTTCTGATTTTATGCATAAGGCCATCGAGCCAGACTCGGTCGAAAGCCTGCGCAACGTCAAGGAATACCGCACTGCAGTATTCCCGAGACTCGAATGCAGTTCGTATTTCTGTTGTTAATCTGTTAAATTGCTTTATTGTTCCATGGCTTTCTCGAAAGTCAAATTGATGCGCCGGAATAATGTTGTGCTCAAAAGGCATTTTTCGAGCAGTTTTGACAGACACGAAAGTAAACTTATCGGTCTATATGAGGCTGGTATTGTGTGATTTTTTTCTGGCTTTGGGATCATTATGGTTACCGACTTCTTCCATTTTTTTGGGAAGTAGCCAAGTCGTGTAATCCCGTTAAATAGTTTACAAATTACCTCAACTGCACAGTTTGGGAGTTCAATTAGCATCTTAGGAGTTATTAGATCACAGCCTGGGGCCTTTTTTGTTTTTAATTGCTCGCTGATGACTTTTGCAACTTCGTTTGTTTGAAAAAGAATTGGCGCCGTCTCAGTTCCACCTCGAATTGACGGCGACGGTAGTGTGAATGAATTATTTGCAGGGTTTGGCTGAAAAACATTTCGAAGGTGTAAAGCAAATGTACAGGCTCTGTCTTTGTCGCTTCTGGCCCAGCTGCCTGAAGAGACTCTTACGGGAATTACTGTTTCGGTCGGCGCACTTAGATTTGGGTGGGCCCTCCACAGGGGATGCTTGGTGCTGGTGGGTGAAAGTTTCTCAATGTACTGGCGTTGTGCTTTTTCTTCTTCGTGCCTTAGAGCCCTGGTAAGTCTGCGACCAGCTTCCTTAAGACTATGTTTTGAGGATGGCGATCTGCTGGTTTACCAAGCACGCCTCAAACGTCTTTTCTCCAAAACAAGCTGTTCGATTTCAAGGTTAGTTTTGTGTTGGTGTGTGTGCCCATCCCTCCCTTGCGGTGTGGAGACTTTGGCTGCTGCGACGAGTACAGACTCCAGTGCATTGGCATAGCAGTCGATGTCCTCCTTGAAGTTGAGCTATGGAGTTAGTTCCATGTGGGAACTTACGTACTTTTTGAACTTCAGCCAGTTGGTTCGATGCGACGTCAGCCTGCAAGGGTGCTCGATTAATTCCGGGCTTTGCAGAAGAGTTATTAGCACTGGTGAGTGGGCCGATGATAGATCCATAAGCGATTTTGCAGATATTAGATTGCGAGAAATATTTTTTGTCACAGCAAAATCAATTAAATCAGGTAGTTTTCTAGGATTTGTTGGCCAGTATGTAGGACTGCCTGGTGAAACGTAGTCCAGTTTGTTGCATGTTTTGATGAGTGCATTATATAGTTGCCTTCCTTTGGGGGTAACAAGGCGGGATCCCCAGTATGTGTGCTTGGCGTTGTAATCACCTGCTGCTATGAATCGCTCTCCAAGTGAATTGTAAAAGTCCATGAATTGGTCTTCTGAGACTGTAAAGCGGGGTGGGCAGTATACAGCGGCAATGGCAAGGTTGCAGTTGCCCGATTGTAATTTTATCGATGTAGCTTGTTGTCTCGTATTAGGATGCCGGTTTCACCATGTGCTTTACCATCTGGATGATCGGTGCCGTAAAACGTGTATCGCCGTATTTGAAAGTTATATTTGCTGGAGAGATGCGTTTCTGCCGGCGACATAACGTCGATGTGGTTTTCGTACAGAAATTGAGTTATTACTGGTATATGCCGTGAAACACCGTTGGCGTTCCACAGAGTTATGCGAAGGCTAGGCATAATTTATTTGGACTGCTGAGCTGCAAGCATTTGTAACAAGATATTTTGGTTTTGCATTAGAGTTTGCATGGTGGTTTTCATGAAGGACATAAATGCCATCATATTTTGTTGCAAAGTTATCATCATAGTTTCCATGTTACTTTGTGGCTGTCCCATGGCCTGCTGTATGTTAACAGTTTTCGGCTCTATGTGAGCTGTGCCTGATCTTAGAGCACTGGCGTAGGAAATGCTGTTGGTGGTAATTGAAGGGCCAAATGATGACCTGGCTGCTTTTGCGAAGAAAACTTCGGGTGTCGTTTGTGATTTCATGTAAATGTTCTGGCGTGCCGTTGTCGCTCTTTGCATCCGACTTTTCATCTCCTTGTAGACTGGACAGCCTCTGTAGTTTGCTGAGTGGTTTCCTTGGCAGTTTACACACTTTTTAGTGAGAGAGTCTCCCTTGTTGGCAGTTTCCACAAGCTACACAAACTGACCTGAGGGTGCAGTAAGACCTGGTGTGTCCGTATTCCTGGCAGTTTGTACATTGCACTGGCCCGTTCCATTTGTGCGGCTCTTCAACTGTGATCCTACGGTGCAGAAGGTACTGCAACTTGTAGATCGGGTGCACTGCGTTTTTTTTCAAAGTTCTGCTGTCTGGCTCCAGCTCGACCTTGAAAAGTGGTTGCGGCTTCTTGTTTTTGTTCATAATGTTTATAACATTTTTGGCGCAAAACCCGTTTTCCTTTAAAGCCTCTATAATTTCAGAGGTGGTCACATCGGATTCTTTCCCTTGAGGACAACTTGTAGGAACTTGCAACTTTTCAGCTGGTAGGTGTAGTAATTCTTTTTGGCATTGTTTAGGTACTTCGACACTGCTCGGAAATCATCTTAAGTTTTAATTTGAAGTTTGGTTTCGCTTATATTCCCTTTCATAAGCGGAATAACATGAAAGTTATCCTTCCCGACAAGCTCAACTATTTTATTGACTAGGACGTTGGAGATCTTCTCCCGAATAAAGATAGGTTTCTTTGGGGCTAATTCTTCGTACTCTGTTTCAGGCTCCGCCAGAATGGAAAAACTATTTTCATTTAATGGCCCGAGATTTTCAGGGCCTTTGTTGGTACGGATTATTTTGGGCATATTGCCGTCAGATTTTTTGGGGGGTTAGCTTGCGCTTGGAAATATTAACAAGCGATCCATGCCTGTCTGCATGGCCGAACCCGCTTGCTGAATTGTTTTTTTTTTGTACCGTAGCTTTGTTTTTGCCGTTTGACCCGATTTTTGCACTTGGTTGTGTTGTTGCTTTTCCCGCTGCAGAAGAAGAGAGTGGAGTCGTTATTGCATCGTTGGCGACAGAGACCGTTGTAGTTGACGTAGCAGTTGCTGTTGTTGTTGCACTAGGTGGCAGAAGCTCGGTTGGAGTTTTGCATTGCTCACTCCACGGTGTTTGTGCGGTGAAAAGCAGGGCGGGAGAGCAAGGACTAGCTCTCTGGTTTTCGGCGGTCAGTAAACTTGCACTTTCTTGCACTTTCGGTTCTAGAGTATTACTCGTGAACGATAAATAAGCATTGTTTCGGGCCAAAGAGAGACGACGTTTGTCTTGCTCTCTCTGAATTTTTTTCACGGGCTTCGTCTTGTTGTTTTTGGCGTTGAGTGCGCTGATCCACGTTCTTACTCATTTATTGATAGAGCGTAATGTTAATTAATTAATTAACTAAAACTTTAGTTTACGATATGCGAATTAGCATCGCGAATCGCAAAACCTCGCGTTTATAAATTTTTTCGAACGTTTACGACTTAGAGGCATATTGTTTTTCCGGAGCGTTAAGAAAACACGTCTACATGCGACCGAAGTAGTGATACCCGATTTCTTTTGAGTGAAATTTTAATTACTCTGGATACAAGTGCGCTTTTAGATTTTACGACTCAGAAATGTTTTCGGATTGAAATAGGAATTTATGTGTCTGCGAGCCGAACTTTGAGTATCTTTGAACGTGACAATTGGGTTGAGTTGTTTAATCTACAGTTTTGGGTGATAAGCTGGGATTGACATTTGGTGATTTTCCGTTGGCGTTCGATTTTGGGCTTTGTTACAAGGGTGTATAATTCTAGGGTAGTAAAGGGTATATTGTGGATACGTAATGTAATGGGTATTTTCAGAGTGTTATGGGACTGTGTGTGTGTTGCTTAAATATATGCAGAGTCTTATAGGAATATGGGCATGTCACTCCCCCAACCTTTGAATTTGGCCTGTCCTCAGGGCGATAACGTAGGGTATAACATAATATTATCTGCTGCAATATTTTCCTCAGTGGTTTTTGCATTCTTATTTGTTATGATTGGTTGTTCTTCATGTTTAGAATATTTTACAATAAGTTTCTTAGGAATATTTTTAAATTTGTAAATTATATATATTGTTAAACTTATTATAGTGATTACAAATGATGTTAAACATATTATCTGAAATGTATTGATATATTTTATATGTGATTCGACTTTAGTTTGGATATATGACAATGGTTCGAGTTTTGTGATATTGTTGTTAACATAAATTGATTGTGATAATCTGCTATATTGTTGGATATAATGAACTCATCTAACTGTATAGTACAATTTTTTATTTTAACAATATTATTACCAACGATCGAAACTTGTGTGCTTATACAATTTTGATTTATAATTGATTTTTGTGTATTCCATTTTAACAAAATATTTGTTTCGATATAATTTATTTGGAATTTTCTATGGGTTTTTTACATATTTGCATTTTATTGGTTCTTGTTTTAAGATTCCAATTATGCATTTGTCAAAAATAATTTGTCCTGTGTTCTCACTGAATACTTTATCTTCATAAATGTAATATTTATCAAATCTGTTTTCTGTTAAGATGTTATCAAATTCATCAGGATATGGAATTATTTTCGTTATTTCATTAGGAATTTGGGAAATTATAAGGTTTCGTTCGTGTCTGTTTCGAGCCAAGTTGATGTCCTTTTTTGAATTAACCTGTTTTAAATAATCATGTTTTTATAATTTTGGGTTAAATATACCTAGCCTAGTTAATTGCATTCCTAATTCTATGTCCTCTATGTATTCTGTGAATTGCTGGAGATTAAAAATCAGAACTGCAGCTTGTTCTTCCTTAGTTTTAGATTCTTCAAGTTTGATTATTATGTCAAGTCCGTTATTAACAACGTCAGTAATCATATTTAAATCATGATTTTGGATGGAATTATCTGATAGATTATTAATTTTTGTTTCGAGTTCTTCCTTATCGTCTTGATCTAGTGTGCCAAACAAATATTTATAAACTGAACCTACCACGTTTAAAAGCCCGCGTTTGCTTCGTCTGACTATTCTTAACCCATTCATTTCCCTTTTTAATTTTTCAACTAAATATTGTCCAACAATGTGTTGGAATTCTTTGGCTTCGTTCATTAGGTTGTCGAATGTCATTTCGGTCTTTGTTAAATTTATACTTAAATGGTGGTATTCAAAATTCGTTGGGATTTCCATTGATCTGGTTTTGAATACCAGATATCCGTTTTTTGCGTTTATCGGACTTATTTCGATCTTTGTCCCTTGGTTGTACTTATAAGCGAGATAAATATCAGGGATAATATAGGGATGACTTGGTTATGTTTCGTCTTCCTCGGCTTGTCTGGAATTAACATATTTGCTCTTATTAGTCTTCTTTTGTTTTTGAATTTTGACTTGTAATGTGTTTTTCCTGCCTCTAATTGTTTCTTTGATGTGTTTGTTGTCAACCTGTCTTATTAAACCTGTTTTCTTGAAGGGATCGGTAATCTTGGCTTTAACTAGTGGTGCTTGTTTATATTTCGTATTAACTTCAAAATCGTGTCTATTTTCGTTTAGCCTATCTATTTTATTGATTTTATTTTGTTGAGTGATATTAATCTGGACTTCCTGCATATAGAATAACGTCTGCGGGAGTTCTATCAGTCGTGTTGTGTTTTCTTTTATGATTGTACACATATAGGATTGCTTCGAATTTTGTGCATTTGTCCTCTATATTGTTTTCAATTTTCATTTACTGTCAATTTTTCATTTACTGTATTATGAAACCATTCTACATCAGATACACCGTTCTTGCTGTTTGTTACTGATATATCTACTACATCAGATTTTTACCAGTTTTGCAAGGCTATATACATAAAACCTGAATCTTTGTCTGCTTTGATTTCTTGTGGTTTTCCCATATCGTTAAATACCTTCATTATGGCTCTTTTTGCTTCTAGCCAATCTCTACTTTTCACTTCAATTAAAGTAGCGAATTTCAAATAAATGTCGATACAAGATACAATTGCTAGTTACCGACCACATAGAAATCATTTACATATTGTTCTATTGCGTTAAGTAGGAGTTATTTCAAATGACAGTTTTGTATATCTGTGTTCTGTTTTTGCAATGTTGCAGATTTCACATTCATTGATTATATTTTGAATTAATAATGTTCTTCTTTAAACCAGTTGATAGTTTTTTCGATTCCTGGGTGGAAAAGTTCTTTATGCATTTTTAATATCATATGTTTGAATTCGGCGTAAGTCAGAATATCTTTTAATATAAGCGTGTGTTTTACAAATTTCGTTAAATTGTTGGGACTTGTTATTTGTACGTATGCCCTTTGGAATGTTAAGAAATCATCAAAATTATGAAAATAAATTGCGCTTTTCTTAGTGCATACATATTCTTTAATGATGTTTTTAGCAAAGTCATCTGTCATTACTTGTAAGTTATTTTAATTTTCAATATGTGAAAATAATGCCTTACCTCAGTTTCATCGTTGTCTCCCTTCTCTGATTCTAATTGTCTAGAGAAATAATAGAATGGTCGTTCTGTGATGGAGATATAATTAAGATTATCTTCAGAAGCGCTGTATAGTTGCATCTGCACTGTTGGCAATTTCACCAAGCATTAATTCTTCTATTGTGGTGCGCGATAATGAACCTGCTACATAATTTTTTTTTTTCGGGAAGATACGTATTTTTATAATGAAATTCGTTTAATTTAATTTTTCATCTTTGAAGTTTCATGTTTGGTTCTCTGATGTTATTAAGCCAGACAAGGGGTTTATGGTCACACAGTATTTCAAAAGATCTCCCGAATAAGTATGATCTGCAATATTTTGTTGCCCAAACTATTGCTAAAAGTTCTTTCTCTATAGTATCATAGTTTATTTCATGATCATTTAAAGTTCTACTGGCATAACAAACGGGTTTATGATTTTGAGACAAAACTGCACCGATGGCAATTTTACTAGCGTCAGTAGTTAGGGAAAAAGTTTTACTAAAATCAGGGTAGATTAAAATCAGATCTGATGTAATAAGTACTTTTAACCTTACAAATGGTGCTATGTAATCTTTATTTTCTGTGTCTATTGTTGCTCCTTTTTTCATTTTAATGAACATGGGCTTAACTATGCTAGCGAAGTTTGGAATGAACTAGCGATAGAATCCACATAATCACAAAAATGATTTTTTTTTTGTTTTGGAGGAAATTTGTAAAAGCTTTGGTTTTATTTGGATTGGGCTTGATACAGTTAGTAGTTACAACATGACCTAGGAATTCTGTTTCTCTTTTCATGAACTCGCATTTATCCAATTGTAGTTTTAAGTTTGCATCCCTAAGTTTTCCAAAAACTTTCTTTAGAGATAAGATGTGATCCTCCAATGAAGTGGAAAAAATTATTATATCGTCTAAATAAACTAAACAATCTTTGTAGATTAAATCTTCCAAAAGGTTGTTCATACATCTTTGAAAAGTTACGGCGGCATACTTAAGGCCGAATGGCATTCGAGTGAACTCGTAATGGCCATGTTTCATAGAAAATGCGGTTTTTGCAATTGATTTGCTGTCCATATGGATTTGATGAAATCCTTTAGCTAAATCTATGGTTGTGAAATACTGGTATTTTCCTAATTTGTCAAGGATCTCATCCATTCTAGGAATTGGAAATTTATCATTGATAGTGATTTCGCTTAAATTCCTATAATCTACAACCAACCTTAACTTTTTCTTGCCAGACGCGTCGGTCTTTTTTGGAACGACCGAAATAGGTACGGAGTAAGTAAGGAGATTTCGAATTACGAATTATTCCCTGCTCTATCATTTCTTTAATTTGCTATTAACTTCTTCATCAACGCTCTGGGGGTATTTATATGGCTTACGATAAACTGGGTCTTCGTGCTGAGTTTGGATTGTGTGTTTAATGGTACTTGTGAAAGTCAAATTCTCACCTTCTCTGTACTGAATGTCACCATATTCAAATAGAACCTTCTTAAAACTTTCAATCTCCTCGCTATTCAGATGTTCGAGCCTAAATTCATTGTTTTCGCGTAAATCATTATGAATCGCGAAGTTTACCGATTGATCTTCTGTAGAAGGTAGATTAAGGCACTCCTGTGCGGTCTTATCCTCTTCCATGTCTTCGTCGTTGTATCAGAATTTATATGTTTTTGGGCCTAATTTAATTGTTTTGTTTTCATAGTCAATTTTAGCCTTAGCAGCTTCTAGTTAATTTCGTTAGGTCGAATGGAAGGATATCATAGTTATCGGAAAATTTATGTAAATAAAATTTTTGTTCTGACGGACATGTTACGCTTGGTTTAACTATGATACTTTTATGTATTGTTACTGGACCTCTAATAGTATACACTTTTAAATCTTCTTTTGTCTCTTTTAATTTAGCAAAAGTTTTATTAGTTATATTAATTGATTATCCTGTTTCTATTATTCCTTTATAAAATTTATTATGAGAGACAATTTTTACATAGGGATTGTATCTTCGGTCTCCGAGGCAGTTTGATGAAAATTTACGTCCATCCTATTTTGGTCACCTTGACTTTCTCTATGTCTTTTTACTGGGGCACCACTAAATCTATTTGTATTAGCCTGATCATTCAAATTTTGATGATTATTTGGGTTTTGTAGTCTAGCTTGACTTAAACCGTTCCTAAATGTTTGGTAATTGCCTTGCAAGTGTGGGGAAATGGGACGTTATTGATATTGGTTTTGATTATTCTGGGAAGTTGTTGCATTAGGATAAGAATTTGAATCATTCCCGTCATTCCGACCAGGCCGAAGCGCCAACTGCAGCTCCATCTGTGGCTCTCTGTTGCAGCATCAGAGTGTGCAAATCATCCCGACGGCCATCGTGGTACTCGACACAGGAACCAACAAATACGAGACGGGTGACCTGATCGACCCGTGCTCCCCGGTGAGCACCATCGATAGATCGCTTGCTGCGGCGTTCCGTCTCCCCACGACAAGCGTCGGAGACGAGACGGTCTGTTCGGCGACTATATGGTCACGGACAGGCACCTTCAAAATCGACGTGGTGCTTAAGGTCAGAACCAACTTCTCCACTCGCACTCCAATCCGTGCACTAGCCGACGATGTTCGCGCTCGGTTTAACGATATCCGTCTTGCTGATAAACAGTTTCATCGCCCGGCGACGATATCTCTGGTGTTGGGCTCTGACGTTTATCGTGATGTCATCCAACCCGGTTTCCTAAATCTGGATGAGGGGCTGCCTGTCGCACAAAGCACTGTGTTCGGCTGGATTGTCTCGGGATCATGTAGGCAATCTTAAGGCGCCAGGCGTGTGGAAATTTGGTTGCTACGTTTATCGTCGCAAGGGGGGGGAGAATGTCCGCGCCAAGGAGGGGCCACTGTCGATATTATTCGTTAACAGTCTCATCTCGCTCTCGGTCTGTTAACAGTCTCCACCCCCGCTCTCCAAGCATTAGATTTAAGTAGAGTTAGTTAGTTCTAATTACGAAGCCATATAGTGAAAGTTACCTAAAATAAAACCTTGTAGAAAACGGAACCCAGCGAGTCGCCATTCTCAACCAGCAACTACCACGGGCAGTAATCCGCCAACCCCCCACCGATCCATGCACTATCATGTGATTCAGGAAATATCTGTCTTTACAACGGCCATTCCGACAACTTGCACGTCCACTTGAAATGCGAAGTAGAAACGTCCACAACTTTAATTTCCACATTTATTTAACAAGAATTGCTTAACCTTTAGTTATAATTTTTCAATTATTTTCGTTCTTTTTCTTTTTCACATAAGTATCTATCCTTAATAACTTAACCTCGGGGCTAGGTACCGTTACACAACATCGAGTATTCGACATTACAACACGCCAGTGCCACACTGGTCTTTCACTAACGCTGGTGCCACACCAGCCACTACAGACCTTCTCGAATGTCTTATTCTTCTCCCAGTGCCACACTGGTCTTCAACGGTCTCTTTCATCCGTATTACACATGGCTAGTGTCACACTAGTCTTCACGGCCTGTTTCATTCGTTTCATCCGCACCAGCGCCACATTGGTCACCACGGTCCTCTACCGCTTCATCAAGTGAACTTAATTCATCTTCATCAATGTCGAGCTCACTCGGTACCTGCCCTTTTGGTATTCTACGTAAGCTCTCGTGGAGATATTTATATTGTTTCTTACTATTCAAAGATTTTAGCTGGTATCGATCGCCGTCTAACACTTCCACGAAAGGTCCACGGAACTAATTTAATTTGTTGTCGCTCACTATTCTTGAGAAGGACATAATCTCCTTCGGAAAACTTAACAACTTTAGCTTTGCCCTTGTCGAATCTTGTTTTATCATATTGTGTTGCGCTTTTATAATTCTTTTCAGCTTCCGTTCTCTGTTTACTTAAGTCACATTCACTTTCCTCGTCACAAATGGGTACTAAACCTAAAGGTCGTGAGCACTTGCCAATTAATGGCTGTAAAGGACTAGATTTTGTAACTCGACTAATAGTACAGTTCAGTGAAAGCTGTACTTCACCTAAAGCATCCTGCTATGACCGATCACTGGACTCGACCACCGTCAATAAATTCTTTAATGTACTCATTACGCTTTCGACCTGTCCATTGGTGCGATTAGCACCGGTTGCTATTAAGTGAAGCTGAACTTTCCGTGAGGCGCAGAACTCAACCACTAGACGATTAGGTACGCCGAACTATGCAATGGACAATTTTAAAGCATCAATGCAACTGTTTGCATCTAATTTGAAAATAAACATATTTTGTAAAACCAACAGATGCCGATTTTGTCACTCTGCAGGTTATACAGTTTTCTACAAATATTCGAACATACTTTGACATTCCTGCGTACCAATACTGTTCATACATCTTGTCGAGTGTCTTTTCCCAGCCTAAGTGTAGAATAGACTAGTGAACTTGATTAATAATGGACCACCTGAAAGCTCTGGGTATAACTGGTAGACAACGAGTTCTGTTGTTCCTTTGAATCTTTCTGTATAAGACGTTGGCCTTCATCTCATAAGTGGTAAGCAAATCTTCTGAAAGTTCGCGTTCATTCAGTTTTTTATTTGTCCTGATCACGCTGCTGTTCTGCTTGGATCCAGCTCTCGGTAATAGACTCATGAACTTGATTAATAATAGACCACCTGAAAGCTCTGGGTATAACTGGTAGGCAACGAGTTCTGCAGTTTCTTTGAATCTTTCTGTATAACACGTTGGCCCTAATCGCATAAGGTGTAATCTTCAGAAAGTTCGCCTTCTGTCAGATTTTTAATTGTATTTAAAATGTCCTGATCACGTTGCTTTTCTGCTTGGATCCAGTTCCACACGCTTCTTAGCAACCTTATTTTGTATTTGACTACACTTTTCATCCACTGGATTTCTTGAAAAGAATGTGCGCATGTGCCATGCGCTTTCCTTCTCGGTACTCTAAATCAAACTCAGATGACTGTAGAAAGGCCCACTAACGGTAACCAATAATGTTCGTACACCTTGTCGAGTGTCTTTTCCCAGCCTAAGTGTAGAATAGACTAATGAACTTGATTTATAATGGGTCACCTGAAAGCTCTGGGTATAACTGGTAGACAACGAGTTCTGTAGTTCCTTTGAATCTTTATGTATAACACATAGTCCCTCATCTCATAAGTTGTAACCAAATCTTCAAAAAATTCGCCTTCATTCAGTTTGAATCCAGCTCTCTCTCCAGATGAGCGCTGATGACTGTATAAGACCCACCAACGGTATACTCCAGATGATAATTCAATTTTTGCTCTGGATGCTTTCAACGAATGGCAATCAGTAAAAATAACAAACTTTCTAACGTACAGAAAGTAAAAATACTTAACAGCGTTGACAACAGCAAGTGTTTCTAACTCGTACGATGTGTATATTAACTCGCAAGTGCTTGTAGCTTTTTGAAGTACTCCACATACGGTTTGCTTGCAATACGATGCAAGAGCATGGTGCCATAACGAATGGTTATGTTGGATCAAATATTGTTAAAACTGGGATGCTTGTGAGAATTTTAATAATGTGCTAACGGATAACCTCATGCTCCCTTTTCCAAACAAAATTGGATTTCTCAGATGTGAGTGAATACAGAGGCTTCATAACCTGAGAAAAGCCTGAAACGAACTTTAAATTGGCGTAAAGGACTTAGGTGGCGGCAAAGCATATAGCGCCTCAACCTTACGCAAATTTGGACGAATATTGCACAGTTTCTCTCAAGAAGGAACATTTTTCTATATTAAACGAAAAACCAGCTTCTATTAAAACGTTTAATACAATTTTCAGTCTCTCAAATGCTTCTTCCTTAGTGGATGTCACAATCATAATATCATCCATGAAGACAATCACAAATGAGTATGCTAGCTCGCCTAATCGCACGCCATGTCTAAACAAGGGAAATACTTGGCTTCCCGCAATCTAGCAATCTGATCAGATATTAACGGTAATGTAAATTTGTCAGCAACTGTGTTTCTATTGAGTTCACGATAATCTACGCAAAGCCCAGCAGATCCACTTTTTTTACCAACAGTGCGGGACTTGCATAAGGGGAACAGCTACGTCTGATTACTTTATGCTCAATTAACTTTAAAATTTTTCCTCTTTACATTTCCTTTTCTCTGGGACTGAATCGATATGGACGCCTTTGAACTGTCTTTGTCGGGTCAGTTAGACGAATGATCATTTCACCAGTGCTTACACGAGTTAGAGGAGTTCCCTAAATGACCGAATTTAAGTATTTTTTTAGCAACTGTACTTCGACATTCCTGCGAACCAATAATGTTCATACACCTTGTCGAGTGTCTTTTCCCAGCCTAAGTGTAGACAAGACTAATAAACTTGATTAATAATGCACCACTTGAAAGCTCTGGGTATAACTGGTAGACAACGAGTTCTGCAGTTTCTTTGAACCTTTCTGTATAACACGTTGGCCCTCATCGCATAAGTTGTAACTTAATCTTCAGAAAGTTCGCCTTATTCTGTTTTTTAATTGTATTCAAAATGTCCCGATCACGCTGCTGTTCTGCTTGAATCCAGCTCTCTCTCCAGATGACTGTATAAGACCCACCAACGGTATACTCTAGATGACAATTCAATTTTTGTTCTGGATGCTTTCAACGAATTGCAATCAGTAAAAATAACAAACTTTCTACCGTACAAAAAGTGTTTAAAATACTTAACAGCATGACAACAGCAAGTGTTTCTAACTAGTACGATGTGTGGTTCGGTGGTAAGCACAGAAAGAAGAAGAGATGACGCTGGTAGTTGCGGTTAGGATTTCGTGCGTGTGACACCGAAACTTGCTGCGCTATTACAATGGCGGGAAATAATAACAATGCTGCAACATCAGAAGTGGGATCTGGTTCGCTGCGTAATAAATCAGATGGACCATGGCGAATTTTAATGGAAATGCAAAATACAAATTTGATCGAGCTAATCAAAGCTGTACATTCATCGACACCGGAATCTTTCCACAATCAAGTGCCATTTTTGTGGAAAATTAGGCCACAAAATGATGGAAGGTCGAGCTAAACAGCAGCAAAATCATCCTTCGTCTCACGGAACATTCTGGCACAGTAGCGATAGGAGCGCATTTGCTCACCATAAAAAAAGCGAATGTAACCTGCTGTAAGTTTGGTAAACTTGGCCATATTTCAACACATTGCAATAAGTTCAAGATGGATAAACACAAGGATACACATCAGATGAAAAGAGTGAAGCTATGCGAAGTGGTTGAGCCCAAAGGAGAGATGGTTTATCAAGGCGAGACGTTCATAACAACTTTCAATTATGGATCGGAATGCTCATTGATAAAACAGAAGATAAGTGTCAAATCAGTTGGTAAAAAAATTAACAATGTAGTGATGTTGAAGGGTTTTGGTAGTGGCGGCATATGTAGCACATTACAAATACTTTTCAACGTAAAATTTAACCAGCACTGTATTGAAATTTTGTTTCATGTTTTGGACAATGAGTATTTGAAGAATGATATTATGGTTGGTCGAGAAGTACTGTACCCTGGATTTAATGTTATAACATCACCAGGAAAATTATTTGATCAAAAACTGTAAAACTATTGTTCAAATGATGCGAAATGTTGTGAATTTAATACCGATCTTGTTGGAGAAGATAGAGATAAATTACAGTATACATTGGAAAAATATTCAAAAGCTTTTATTAATGGAATTCCTTCGTCTAGAGTTAGTTCGGGTGAAATGAATATTAAATTAGTAGACCCAAGAAAAATTGTTCAAAGAAGACTATAAACGCTTAGCCCAAATGAATAAGAGAATTGGTACGAGACAAGATTAAGGAATTATTACAACGTAAAATCATAAGGCTAAGTTGCTCACCTTACGCCAGTCCCATAATCTTGGTTAACAAAAAAGACGGTACTCATCGTTTGTGTGTTGATTACCGTGAATTAAATTCTAATACAGTCGCAGATAGGTATCCCTTGCCACTTATTTCAGATCAGATAGCCAGACTTTATTGAGCAAAATATTTTACATGTTTAGACATGGCAAGTGGGTATTATCAAATTCCCATGCACAAAGAATCGGTAGAGTGTACAGCATTTGTCACACCAGACGGGCAATATGAATTTTTGGCAATGCCTTTTGGGCTCAGAAAGGCACCTTCTGTATTTCAGCGCACAGGCATGCAAGCACTTGGAGACCTTGCAAATACGTTTGTTGTCGTTTATATGGATGACGTAATGGTGGCTGCTGCAAAAAAAAGTGAGGATAGGTTGCAAATTACTCGTAATTGGGTCACGGAGGCTGGATTCTCATTCAATGTAAAAAAAATGTTCTTTGCTCAAGTCAACAGTTCAATATCTGGGGTATAAAGTGAGTGCAGGTGAAATTGCTTAAAGTTACAGCGTTAACTACCTTGCCACCTCCTAAGACAGTCTCTGCTTTACGCCAATTTATTGGATTAGCGTCTTACTTCAGGCAATATATGCAAGGATTTTTATGTTTTATGAAACCGTTATATATTTTAACTTCGGAGAAGAATGATTTTCTTTGGAGAGCGGAACATGAACAAATTAGACAAAAAATTAGTTCTATCCTTACACAAAAGCCAGTTTTAGTAATTTTTGATCCGAACCATACGGTTGAGTTGCCACGATGCAAGTTCTCGGGGATACCGTGCCATCTTGTTACACAAAATCAACAACAAGTCTCATGTCATTGAATATTTTAGTAAGGCTGCTCCTCAGGCTGAATCAAGGTATCATTCTTATGAACTTGAAGCTCTTGCTGTTTTTTTGTCTATAAAACATTTTTACCATTATCTATTGGGTAGATATTTTGCTGTCTTCACTGATTGTAACTCACTTAAAGCATCAAGAACTAAAAAAGATATGTGTCCCAGGGTGCAAAGATGGTGGGCGTATTTGCAGTCCTTTACATTTGAGTTACAATATAAAGAAGGCAAACGAATGTCTCATGTTGACTTATTTTCAAGAAATCCGCCTTCAGCAGAATTGACCATCAAGAAAAAACGAGTAAATTTGACGAAAATATCTTACAATTGGCTTTTGGCCGAACATCGTAAAGATTCTGAAATAGTTAATATTGTAAATAAATTGAAAGAAATTTCTCTTGCTGAGGACATTGCTAAAATTTACGAATTGAGAGCAGGAATACTGTATCGAAAAAGCGAAATGGTAGAACTCGAACCTTATCAATTGTTCCTCGACCATTTAGATGGTCCGTAATAAATCAAATTCATGAGTCCATCATGCATTTGGGATGGGAGAAGACTATGGATAAGGCCTATGACTATTACTCGTTCGATAATATGTCCAAGTATATTCGGAAGTTTGTTGATAACTGCATTACATGTAAAATCTCAAAGTCTGCTTCGGGTAAAGTTCAAGTAAGTCTTCATCCAATACCAAAAGTAAATACACCTTGGCACACCATTTACATCGACATAACTGGGAAGTTGAGTGGCAAGTCTGATCAGAAGGAATATATAACCATTCAGGGGGACGCTTTCACTAAATTTGTTTATTTAACCCACACGCTTAAAATTGATGCTGAAAATTGCATAAATGCTGTCACGTTGGCTATTTCTCTGTTTGGAGTACCAAATCGCATAATAGCGGATCAGGGCAGATCTTTCGCCAGCACTCGATCGTTGGGGTTGCTTCCACCCTGCGATATGGTAGAAGAGATCGACTTGGCAGAAGTAAGAACACGAGCAGGTCAAAATATTTCAGCTGCAGCAATTTGATAAAAACAAGGCTAAGGCTTGTTGGATGCAAGGTTGGAGATTTCGTATTGTTAAAAAATGAAGAAAGGCATCAAACTAAATTAAGCCCAAAGTTTAGGGGGCCGTTTCAAATAACTGAATTGTTAGAGGGGGATAGATATATGCTCAGGTCTTTGACAAATAATAGAAAATATAAATATGCTCATTATGACATAAGAAAAATGCCAAATGCTCAAATACTAGTTGAAGTTGTAATAAGGATTTAAATAATGTAATTGAAACAGAAACTGTTGAAAGAGACAGTAATAAAAAAGTTGAATCAGAAACTGTTGAAAGAGACAGTAATGTAATAGTTGAAAAAGACACTGTTGAAAGAGACAGTAATGAAGTAGTTGAAAAAGACACTGTTGAAAGAGACAGTACTGAAATAATGTAAAAATAAACTGTTGAAAGAGACAGTAATAAAAAAAAAAAAAGTCGAATCAGAAACTGTTAAAAGAGGCAGTAATGAAATAGTTGAAAAGGACACTGTTGAAAGAGACAGTACTGAATAATGTAAAAATAAACTGTTGAAAGATAAACTGTTGAAAGAGACAGTACAGTTGTTTTTAAGAGTTAATAATAAAATCTGTTATAATAATGCTTACATGTGCAAAACAATTGTTTTGATCATGGCGTGTGGCGCATTAGATAATATTTTGAGAAACCTGAGTGGTTAATGATAATGTAAAAATGAGCTGTATTAATAAGAAGATGTTATTTGTAATGGAAATAATAGATTTAGATGAAAAATTAAAATATTTGAATTAACTTTTATAAGGTAATTAAATGGTAACAAAGCATTTTTGGTAAAATTGCACGAGGTCGTGTAATGGTCAGGATGGCCGTCTCAGCGCACACTTAGAGTGTGTGGATGTTGGTATGAGTGTATGGGTATACAGTCTGTGGAAAATTCCAGAAGACTAATTTCATCATTATAGTAATATTGCATCAGCCTCTAACGGTGCTGTGTTTGGTTGTCTTAAGAAGTACCGTTTTAGCGGGGCGACAGCGTTGTGTCGCTGTCGCCGAGTGTGGTTCGGTGGTAAGCACAGAAAGAAGAAGGGATGACGCTGGTAGTTGCGTTTAGGATTTCGTACGTGTGAAACCGAAACTCGCGCGCTATTACAGTGTCGGAAAATAATAACAATGCTGCAACATATATTTAAAGTCATATTATGATTTTTTTTTTATAAATTAACTCCAACTATCATTCTTAAATTTATGTTCATTCTTAACAATTTTTCTGCACGTTAATACAAATATGTTATACACCGCTGAGACAATTTCTCAGCGTGCCTATACAGGACGCAACTCTCTCGACCCAAGTCCTTTGGACTGGGCACTAATACACCGACGTAAAAATTTATTAATTATGACATTGACGAATACATAATTTTTAATTATTCAGAACTTACTCTTGACAATAAAAATATTCTCAATCCATATTTCCAAATTAATAAAAAAAAATACCCATTTCTTTTATATAATTAATTGTAATCATAGTATATTACATTTTTTCTCTTTTTATAAAATATAACAAATTAATTTTTGTAAACAGAATACAATAATTGAAAACAAGAAAATACAAATCATGAAATTTTACTAAATGAAAATTCAAACCTTGAAATTTTAATACGTGAAAGTACAAATCAAGAAGAAACTGTCACAGAAATATATACTAACTGTTTGCGCACTAGGCGCTTTTATTTAAATTGAAGTCACTAGTCAAACGAGCTTATGTTAAACGCAAAAGAGATCCTTTAAATGATTTGATGGACCTTAGGCAAATAAGGAATAAAATCCAAGGAAAGGCCGATGACATTTTGGTAAAATCAAATTGTGGATTAAATTGGGATGAAATTAAAACAATTTTGTTAGCCCATTTCAATAAAAGACTAACAGTAGAATTATTTTACTCGAAGGTATCTGATGTGCATAAGGCATTGTGTAATGTTATAGACAGAACAGATACAATACAAACCCCATTGCAATAAGAAATTATAAGAGGAAACGTGTATGGAGGCGTTTGTAACAGGTCTAAAAGGCAATTTAGGTAGTGCTGTCAGGGGAAGAGTTCCAAAGACGCTCGTGGAGGTTATTATAGAAACAGAGGGTACAATAATAACTTTAACAAAGATAATGGAGGATATAGGCAACAAGGAGGAAATAATAGGAACCTCAGGTGGAATATTGAAGAAAACAGGAATAGAGGAAATGACGATCAGTCGACATCCAAACAGGAGGTTACAGAACATTCATCAATTGGACCTAGAAGCGATGGCAGTCAGGACAATACAGTAGAAAGAGAAGAGGAGCACCAGTTGAATAACATTGAGGATGAACAAACCGGGTATATAAGGAAGGATACCCCTCAGGCGACATTACCATACGTGGTAGTTAAAGAAAGGAACAAAAAGGATTTAAAATTTTAATATACTCGGGAGCTACGAGTTCATATCCTAATCCCGCAATAGTTAGTAAAGTTCAACAGTTACAATTGTTATTAAAACACCAATAGAAAGTCATAAAATTAACAGTTATGAAAAAGATATTGAGCTGCAGGAAATTGCCAAAGGGGAATCGTTTGATTTCAATCCATTTCATTTCCATTCCTGGTTTGATGGATTATTGGGAATGGACATATTAATTAAGTTAGGTGCAAGTTTAGATTTAGAAAATCTCGTATTAAGAACTAAGACAGGGACAGTTAAGGTCCATTTGAAGCCCAATAGTCCATTTCCCGGAGGAGGCGACTAGAACAAATGTTACCTTACTAGTTTCAATAAACACTGGTTCATTTTTGATACAAACAAAACAACACTAGTAGAAGAAGGTTTAGAAATAACTGGCGGAATTTATAATGCAAGAAAGGTACAGGCCGACCTGGAAGTTGTTAATTTCACACGAAAAGAATAGAAATTATACCTCGAAAAACCCTTGGCTGTCACTGCATATGATTCCAAAGATTATGTAGAAATCGAAATGCTTAGACCATTTAAACAGAAGTATGTAAGCAGAGAAATGAACACAATGGAATTATCCGAAGGTGATGCAAGGCATGCAAAATTGGATATGTCGCATCTTAATACAGAAAACGCGGCAAGTCTTAAAAAACTGTATTCGGAATTTCCAAGTAATTTTCACACATAGGGAAATCAATTGACATTTACCAATGCGGTAACCCACTCAATTCCAACAACGGACGATATCCCTATCTATAAAAAGCCGTTCAGATATGAATTTAAACAAAGGGAAGAAATGAAGAATCAGATACATGAGTTGTTCGAACAGGAAGTTATTAGGCACAGTCACTCGCCTTGGAATGCACCAGTTTGGCTAGTACCAAAGAAGAAGGACCTATCAGGAAAACAAAAGTGGAGATTGGTGGTCGATTTTGGGAAGTTGAATGAGAAGACTGTAAAGAATAAATATCCGATGCGAGGAATTGGCTAACCACTTGATAAACTGGAAAAGGCGATGTGTTTCTCGGTATTAAATTTGGCTAGCGGATACCATCAGATTGAGATGGAAAAACAGGACATTCCAAAAACAGCAATATGTAGGATGCCATTTGGATTGACAAATACTCCATCGACGTTTAAAAGAGTGATGAATCACCTGATGGGAGAGTTGGTAGGCGAGATTTGTCTGGTCTACATGGATGATGTAATTGTGTATTCCCCGTCTTTGCAAAGTCACATGCAAGACTTGAGGACAGTTTTCAAAAGGATAAGTGGTGAGAATTGTAAACTTCAAACAGATAAATCAGAATTTTTAAAGAAGGATATTTAGGCTGTTAAGCAATGATCCATTGTTGAGATATCCAGATTTTACAATGACCATTATTTTAACCAAGATGCTGGAAATTTTGCTATGCTATCGCATTTGCGAGCAGAACGTTAAGTGAGGCTGAGGTCAATTATTCCACAGTAGAGAAGGAAATGCTTGCCATAGTTTGGGGTATAATACACTTCAGACCATACTTGTTCTGTCACAAATTCACAATAGTCCCAGATCACCGCCCACTAACTTGACTCATGGGATTTAAAGAACCCAATTCCAAGTTGGTGAGGTGGAAGCTGCAACTATTGGAAAATGACTACGAGGTAACCTACAAAAATGGGTCATAAAATGTCGTGACAGACGCCTTGAACTAGAGTCAACTCAGGCCACTTGTGCGGGTCATACAATTGAACTGAAATTGAGTAGCATTAATGTGGCAGAAAAGCCACTGAATGACTTTAATATCCAGTTAATATCTGAGGTTTGGCCGACACCAGGCAGAACAGTGGTGCCACCTTTTAGGAACAAAATAAGAAGGACAGTAACAGAAAATAAGTTCACAAAAGAAGAAATTGCAAAAATTCTTAGGGAAGTGCTTAGACCATTCAGGATGTGTGCGATATACACGTCCGACAAAGTCTTTAAGCAGGTTGAAGAAGCGTTTCGGAGTTATTTTAGCTAGAGCAAACTGTATAAAGCAGTATGATGTCTTACCCTCATGCGGGAAATAACAGATATTAGTGAACAAAGAGAAGCAATAGGGAATAGGTGAAACTTGCCAGACATTGAAACATGATCGGCAACCAGTCAAGGTGGTATTTCAAAATACGGAAACTCCGTGCAAGCCACTATACATCGTTCATACGGATTTATGCACAATCAACAAAAACTATGTTATAACAATAATAGACAACTTTTCAAGGTTTGCTGTGGGGTACACCATACCGGCAAAGATAGTTTAAATGTTGTTTAATCAAATAAGAAGTTCATAAGACAGTACAGTGTCCCAAAAAAGATCGTATGTGACCAAGGCGCAGAGTATGCCTCGGCATTATTCAGGGATTTCTGTTGGCAATACGGAATTGAATTGCATGTGACGTCGTTTCAACAATCGTCCAGCAACTCACCGGTTGAAAGGCTTCATTCAACGCTGACAGAAATTTATAGAATAACTATGAAAACAAGGAAGGACTTAAAACTAGAAAAGGAGCATAAGGAAGTTTTTGATGAAGTTTTCCTAATATATAGCAACTTAATACACTCCAGTACGAAATTGAAGCCGTTCGAATTGTTCTCAGGGAGAACACCCGTTTTTGAACGGGAGATCAATTTTGATACGGAGCATGAGTACTTAAGAAAGTTAAATGCTTATCAGGAGGAAATGTATAAGGAAGTTGAGGACAGGTTAGAAAGACAGAAACATGAAAGGACGCGAAAACTCAACGAGGGAAGAGAAGAACCCATGGAGTTGGAAAAAGGAGATGTTGTTCATAGGAAGGAGAATAGACGAAATAAACGAACACCTAGGTTTACGGAGCACACAGTAGATGAGGATAGTGGGGCTACATTCGTTATAAAGAGGAAACAAAAGATACATAAACCATAAATAAAAAAATTTATTAAACAAAATAAAATCTAATCAATTGCAGTTACAGGTGCATATTGGTCCATGGACAGACAATGGACGTGCGCACACTAAAACGAGAAGAAGCGATCGTAAAAATGGAGCTGGGAAAGGCAAGAGTAATGGTCGGAGCGAAGACGTTCGACCATATAATAAACTTTAAGGACTACGAAGGTAATATAGCACAGATCGAAAATGCGTTGTAAGACATAGAGAATGTTAGATTCTTAGGTGAGGCAATCCAGGTGGTTAAGGAAAAATTGTACCAGGTGAATGAGAAGCTAGAAACACTTAGACCAAGAAGTAGGGTCTATAGGGGAATTTTTAATATATTAAGAAGCATGGTAAAAATAGTTTCGGGAAATATGGAACCGTATAATGAGGAGAAAATATGAAATAGAGCAAAAGAATTAAGAAAGAAACAAGGTTTCTTACAAAAGAAGCGGACGAGCAAAGAACCTCTTATCAGGAAACCTTGAATAAGTTTACGAAAATTACTAAGCTGGAGACGCTTGAGGAACAGTTGGGGTCTTTCAAGTCACTGTGAAAATTATTCCAAAGCCCTTGCTGGCCTGAAGCGGGTGTACGATAATGATTGTCTTATTTTTTTTGACAACATATCGACACTTTTTAATTTGCAAAAAATCACGCAGCCTTCAGCTACAGCCTTGAGAACCCTCATCGACACAGTCACAGCCTTGTATGACTCCTTTCTGTCTATTGGGGATGATAGACGCATTACTAATGTTATTTTAATACACCAGGTAGTGAGCAAGGTCGATGCAGGAACTAAAAGAAAATGGGAAGAACAGTTAGATTACACCTCGCTTCCACTTTGGAGCGAATATGAGGTGGCCCTCAACAGACGATACCAACACATGGTAGCGGAAGAGGCTTTCAAGCCCAAAACTGTTCAGCAAACCCAATCTAACCCGAAGAAGAATGCAAATAGGAGTTTTTCGCTTGTCGCTGCCAGGAACGACTCTGTTCAATGCATGTATTGCAACTCAGCTGAAAATCAGATTGGAAACTGCGCTTCCTTCGCAGCCCTAACAGTTCAGCAAAGATTCGATTTCGATAAAAGAGCACCCTTATGCATTAACTGCTTAAGAAAGGGTCACACGGTCAAAAAATGCAAATCGAACAGATGTAGAGTGTGCAATTCCTTACATCACACTTTGCTACACATTTATTCCCCAGACACAAATTTCGCATTGCCACCCCCTTCTCAGCCCACGCTCATGGAGGAGTCTCCATCCACTTGCAAGAGGCTGCATCGGATCGAGTCATTCTTGCAACTGCTGTTGTGAGCGTTCAAACCAAAACGCGAGTTTGTATTAGCTCAAGCGTTGCTCGACTCTGGTTCACAAATAAATTATGTGACCGATGAGCTCGCTCAGAGGCTCAAAATTACAAGAGAGGACGTGTACATGAGCTTGCGAGGCATTGGTGGAACTAATGCCCAAGCCCCAAAAATATACACACGATTGTGAAGTCGCGAGTAGGGAACAGCCAGTTGTCGGCCGATTTTTGGGTCATGAAAAATATTTCTGGTTATCATCCGGATCAAGCGGTGAACACCAGCGGGTGGAGGGTGCCTGATAATATTCAGTTGGCAGATCCATATTCTTCAAGCCACAAAAAATAAATATGCTTATCGGCGCTGATACGTTCTTTGAACTGTTATCTATTGGCCAGATAAAGTAGGGGCCCGAACTCCCCACCTTACAAAAGACAGTTCTCGGCTGAATAGTGTCAGGGAGATGTGCCTCTGAAAAGAAAGTAAAGGCTGAAAAAATAGTATATCTCAGCTGCCAAGAGTGTCAATTGACACAACCCTGCACAAATTTTGGTCTGTGGAGGACTTGCCGCCCAAGGCTTAAGTCCATACTCCTGAGCAACAACTCTGTCAACAACACTTTGAGAAAATTTTCGGTTCACTTGCCGTTCAAATCTTACCCAAATACTCTAGGTTCATCATGGGAAGTTGCGAAACGTAGATTTTTGTCGCTAGAAAGGAAATTTTCAAAGGACCCTTCGCTGAAGAAGATGTATCTTGAATTCATGGAGGAATATGCTTCACTGGGCCACATGTCCTCCACCAATGACAAAATTCCGAACACTCCGCACTATTTCATTCCGCACCAACGCGTTCTACGGCCACAAAGTACTTCAACTAAGTTGAGAGTAGTTTTCGATGCATCGAGCCGTATTTCCACGCAGGTAGCGTTGAATGACATCTTTATGGTAGGCCCAACTATCCAAAAGGAGCTGTACTCGACTCTGCTTCGGTTTAGAAAGCAAGTTATTTAAATGTCCGGGCCGGCTGGCGTCTCCTCTGTGGCAGGGGTAGAGCCGGTAGGTGTTATAACCGTGGTGGACCGGCAGTAGGATACTGCCGCTGGTTGAGGTATTGGTGACCACCTGGTTTGGCAGCCACTGGGGAGTCGGGTGGTCGCTTCGACTCCTTACTTCTTCCGAAGTTATGGTGGGAGATACTTATCTCCGTTGTCACGGCCCTTAAGGCACGATAACCAAATTCAATAATCAGAATCAATTTAACGGTTAAGGCCGGAGTTTTATGACAGAGCTAGTGCTCTTTATTTCAAATCCAAATTAAAACTAAAAATTAAGATTGAACAAAAGCTCATGCATAGCCGGATGCCCGTGGCAGACCGCTGACCTTGCACATTTTGCAGAAGTCATACGATCGCTGTCCTTCACTGAAAGGGAGCCACGGCTAGGAGTGGCACAATGTGCTGGCTCAGCTCTAAGGCCATTAAAGTGGACCCAATATAGGGTGGACATGCATGAGGGAGAAGTGTAATAATAATAATAATAATAAAAGGTGATTAATATTAGAGAATGATAAACATGATAAATGATTAATATTAATAGAGGAATAAGAACAGGCCTGCTCAGCCTAAGCTGGGAGTTGGTTGTTAACTACTCCCCCCTTAAGTTAGACGCCGTGCTCGGCGAAAGCCAATTCGTCGATGGATTTTTTGTAGCTGGGCTGCAGGCTGAGCAGGACTAAGCCACATAGTGTGAGGCTGATGGCAACTCCTGCGGCGAACCAAATCCTCGGGGGACCTCCATCCGACACGTCATCCCGGAGCTCCTGCATTAGACGCAGGTTATGCTCATTCATCCGCTGTAGCAATGGCAGACTCAGTATGTGATCGTGTCCTGTGATGTTAATTAAGGGGGAGGCCGCAATTCCCGGGCTCATATTCACTGAGTGATTGAGGTTCAAATATACGGAGTCGTTGATCACCGCTTTTCTCTCAAAGGTGATAAGGTGGGTCCCAAAGATGGTTACTGTGGGACCGTCATCGATGGTGATACTCGTCAGTTTCTCATTAACGATAATTACCTCGTCGTCCACAATTGTAAGGGGTTCCAAATTGCTGGGCCGCGTCCGGCATGTAGCCGCCCCACCTGCATGTAATTGCCTGGCGCAGGAGTCGTGGTGCGCTTTTTTGCAAAATGTGGCCAAGTTGGTGGATGTGCAATCGGAGACTGCCAGGATTCCGTCACTACATTCCGCCACGATGTTGTCTTCTATTTGTAGCATCGTGTGGTAGTGCGCGACAGGGAAGAGCAGGACTTTTTACAAATACGCTTAACTCTAGGATACTGGACTATAACGTGGACAAGAACATTATTTTGAAGAATTTTAATCCTAGATACATCCATAAGGTTGACTATTGGGACCTCTGTGAGCTGTTCGTCAAAAATAGCCTTTAAGTCATTGTGATTAAAAATAGTAGGATTGATGATATTATTTTTAGCAAGAGTGATAGTGATCATACAATTTTGGATTTCTGATATTAACATTCTATTCCTGGCGAGGAGTGTTTCATACAAATGGCCTGAGTCAACAAGCCCGTACTTCTTCTCCCTGAGGATCTTGTTTACTGTATCTGTGAGTGGGTTGATGTGTTTCTGTGTCTCTGTATTAATTATAACCTGTCTATTATTAGCCTCGATAAGCGAAGCTTGATTGGTGTTGATTCTACTTAAATCGTTAGCGTCGGGTGTACCCGCCACGACCTTAAGGACTGAGCCCAAAAAATCAAGGCTCCTGGCCATTCTATGATGTATCTTAAGTTCCTCCAATAGGTTTTGCGCATGCTCAACGTCCACTTCCAGCAGCTTCCTCATATGGGACTGTGGGAACAGTTCCAGCACTCCGACTGTGGAGTCGATTATGCTGGCAAACTCGGACAGATTTGTCGAGTGCCTGACCAGGCCGTACTGTTCCCATATCCGCTTCTACACGCTCTTCTGAATAAAGCGGTGTCAATTTATTCCCTAATCTTTTGTTGTTGCGAAGGTATTCTCTTTCACCGACTTCGAAGACTCTGTTTTGCCTAGAAGAATTAACCCTGTCTAGGTTGGATCGTTGTGCTTTGTCAATCTTGGTTTTAATTGCCAGCTTCATCTCATCGCTGCTGGCGTGGATGACCTCTACTGGCTTAGACTCTGTGACTGAATGTAGCGACTTGTTGTATTCTATAGTAGACCTCAATATTAGTTCCACAGTATCCTCAATTTTTTTATCAATTTTGAGGCATCTGGCAATTTCCGCCAGGGTACTGTGAAATCTCTCAACTTAGCCATGGGAGCTACTGTGTAACGGTGGCGCGTTGACAACGTCAATGCTGTATTGGTTTTTCAGCAATGATGTGATTGTCTCCGAATTAAAGGAGGCCTCATTGTCACAGTATATGGTCTTGGTGTTAGAATTAAAGTTTACTAATTGAAGACCACTTCGCTAGCTAATTTTGACATGTTCGGGAAGTAATAATCCCGAAGAATTTGTTTTGCGTTCTCCTGGGCAGCCCTATGGGCGCGGTTGTGCTCGGTGTTAGTGATTTCCAGTTGTTCATTAGCGTTGGTTATGTCACTGACAAAGGTTTTACAATGCCAGAACTTTGTCGCAGGAAATTCCTGCCTCAAGGCATGTTGGATGCGAGCCAGGGTAGGGAAATCGCAGTGAATCGCGTTCACAACGTTGGCGTTGATGATCTCTTTAACGGATTCAACAAGCAAGTCCTTGTTATTAAAATTGATGATATGACGAGTTCTATTTCCGAAGACTATGAAATCTCGCCGAAGCGGTTTGTTCGCTTCTTCCAAAATAATTTGGTTTCTAAAGCAGTTAAGAGGTTTGTCTGTGGTCTCTATGGTGTACGAGAGCGAAATCTCACTATGCACCGTGGCCGCGTCAGACTGAACTTCGGCCTCTAAATTATTCAGGGGTTGCCTCGATAGCGCGTCAGCTACTAGGTATTGTTTTCCGGGTGTGTAAAACACGTTCTCATCAATGAATGCTTTCCATCGCTGGATTTAAGCGTTGGTATTTTTGTCGGATACCGCATACGTGAGAGGCTGGTGGTCTGTGAAGATCCGTACCTCGTTGTTACCGTACAGGTAATTTTGGAGTTTCCCTATTGCCCAGATTATCGCCAATAATTCTCTTTCGTTGGTGGCGTAGTTCAACTCGCAGTCCTTTAGCGTGCGTGAAATCATGGTAATGGGTCTTTTGTTCTGGGACAGTACCGCGTCTATTCCACTCGCTGAGGCGTCAGTGGTTAAGTCAAACGGTGATTTAAAATCAGGGTATGTCAACATGACATCTTCGGATGCCAAAATGTTACGAAGGTGGTCGAATGCATTTCGCTGGGTTTCATTAAACCTGACAGCTACTTTTTTCGACATATTCTTGCTGACCGTCCCGTTTTCCCCTTTGAGGATGGCTGTTAGGGGAGCAATAGATGCAAAGTTTTTTACAAAGCTTCTGTAATAGCTCGCCAGGCCTAGGAAGGACCTGAGGCTAAATAGATTTTTTGGTTCTGGGAACTCTTTTATTGCTCTAACCTTTTCTGGGTCTGTTTTTGTTCCTCCTCTGGTGACAATGAACCCTAGGAACTCAACGCTCTCTTTAAAGAACTTGGTTTTTTCTCGTGCCACCCTCATGTTGGCATCGAGTAGGCGCTTAGGCAACGTGTCAATATGCCTGACATGATCCGTTTCATTTTCGGAGAAGATGATAACATCGTCAACGTAGACGTAGCATATTTTGCCGATTTCTTCCCGCAGCTCTTTGGAACATACTCCCTGCGTTTTTTAGGCCGAAGGGTAGTCGGCAGAATTCGTACTTCCCACCATTAACTGATAACGAGGTCTTCTCTCGGTCCTTTTCAGCCAAGTATATTTGGTGGTACCCTGACTTCAGGGTTCGCTAGAATCATGGGTATGCTCGGCATGGGATAGCGATCGGCGACTGTTCGCTCGTTCAGCTTCCTGAAGTCGATTACTAATCGCTTCTTCTTACTGCCATTATCATCGGTCCCTTTTTTGTCAACCACCCAGGCAGGGCTGTTGTATGGGGATCTGGACGGCCTGATTATGCCATTTTGCAGTAGCTCTTTGATTTCATTGTTTACAAAGTCTGCTGCCCCCATAAGGTAGGGGTATAACTTGGAGTAGACAGGTTCGTCACTCGTAGTTCGAATAGTAGCGATGACCGATGTGTTGAAGGTGAGCGCCTCGTTAGAGGTCGAGAACACCTTAATTCTTTTCAGAATAATTTTTTTGAATTTAACCGAACTTGGCACCACTATGTCATCGATTTTTGTGAAGTTGACATTTTGGCAGGCAAAAAATTTGAGCTTTTCGGTGACGTTTGCGTATTTTATTACGCTGTTGCCTAAGTCCAATGCTACTCCTGCTCGCGTTAGCGAATCGAAGCCTATTATAGCATCGAACGTGCTCAATGTATCCAAGAGGAAAAATGGGACGTCTAGTCCAAAAATGCGCATTATGCACTTGTTTTTGACATCACTGGAGCCGTAAATAGAGCTCACAGTGAAGGGGGTTTCGAACGGCATTACGTTTCTTAGCTCCTTTACAGGCTTCACGTAATTTTTTGCCGCCCCGGTGTCGATGAGAATTTTTAGCTCGTTTAGCTCGGCGGAGTCGCTATCTTCCTCAATGGTGGTGACCTCAGCCTCAGCTGTGGCGGTATAATCTGTTACCTCCTGTTGGGATTGGGCTATATTGTTAACGCGTTGGCGTCTTTGGTCCGACTGACGCTGGGACGAGTTCTGCCTTTTGTAGTTGTTGTTACTTTGAGGCTTTCCCAAGCTTGTTTCTTGTCTGAATTTAGCCGTTGAAGGGTCTACCTCCATGGGCTGAACTTTCTTCTGGTCTAAGGGTTCAGGATCCCTGCGCTTGGGCCAGGGATTGTCCTCATGAGACTTACTTTGGTTTTGTTTGGGGACGAAGTGAGGATTCTTATCCTCACTTCTCCACTGCCTTCCCTGACCCTTATTATTGCGTCTATTTCCCTCATAAAAAGGGGCCTTGTCTTCTATGGCCTTCGCGTAGGACGCCGCGAACGCACTTCTTTCAATGCTGTTCTCAGCTTCCCGCGCTAAAGCTAGTGCGGACGGAAGGTCCTTAGGTTGTGCTGGCAGCACGAGTGATTTGAGAGGTCTTTTTAACCCTGCAATGAAAGCATGTAGGGCGTCGTTTTGTTTTTAATTATGACAACGGCCTCGTAGTGTGCCTCGCTGCCGTCGTATTTCTTGAATACTTCATAGGCATCTGATGCAGCCTGCCTCCATGAAACGTACTCATCGTGGCTTCCACTGAACGTCGGCAGAGATTTTACTATATCTAACTTGACATCGCATCTTACTGCAGGGTCTGGTACTACCCTTTTATAGACCTCCACCTGCGGCACTTGCACTGACAGCGCGCTAACCTGTGTTCTAACCGCTTCTAATTCTGCGGCGAAAGCGCTTCTCAAACGCCCTTCCTGTTCGTTAAGAGCGGCGCTGACCGCATTTGCGACAAGCGCTTGGATCATTTCTGCGTTCATTTCTGGTTGATCTGTGTCCCTAACTTCGGGGCGAAATCCTACTTCTTCGCTATCGTCGCTAACAATTTCCTGTTTTACTTCTCTATACTTCCAACTCATTGGCAGTTAAGGGGCGCGGGGAGATACGAGGGTTTGACTGATTGATTGGGCTCAAGACAAGAGGTTTCGACGGGCCACTTTGGTGGTGTAAAGCCGAAAAAATTTAGTGAAAAATATGGGTCGTCACCTAAAACACAAAAATGTTGGATTAATTTGTCCCAAGAATAAAATTAAAATGCAGAACGGTGACAACAAGTGTGGGTCAATTTGACTGGGTGTATTATTAACACAGACACACTGGATAACTCTAGTACAAAATTCAATACAAGCACAGTGGGGAAAATTGTAGCGAAACACAAGGAGAAAAACAACTGGGCTCTCTGAATGCGTATAAAGGCCAGCCTTAACAAGGAAATAAAATATTCCTTTGCATAATTAATTCATATAAATGTTGTTGCCTTGGCACAGTGTACGTTATTTGAGACGTATGGTTTCTTTTATTTATAGCACACTTAAATAAATCTAGATCGAACAAAATTAAATCAACACGCAGAACATGGAAGTATCTTTTAATTTAATATTTGAATAATTCATTCACACAAAAAATCGCCAGTACGAGTGTACGTAACTTGAGTTGTATAATTAATTTTTTTTTTGCCACGCACTCATAAAAATCTGAATCAGAAATCGAAAATCGAGTCACTTTTATATATATGTAAAAAATTCCTATTGCTGGGCATAGGAAATTGTATGCATTGGTATTTGTGTGTTGTGTATGTGTAGACTTTGGCTATTGCCGGCGCTCAGCTACTTACATAATGTACAACTTCAGGGGTGGGATTCGAATATTAGTAATAATATTAATCCGTTGGGCGTCAGATATTTAAATGTCCGGGCCGGCTGGCGTCTCCTCTGTGGCAGGGGTAGAGCCGGTAGGTGTTATAACCGTGGGGGACTGGCAGTAGGATACTGCCGCTGGTTGAGGTATTGGTGACCACCTGGTTTGGCAGCCACTGGGGAGTCGGGTGGTCGCTTCGACTCCTTACTTCTTCCGAAGTTATGGTGGGAGATACTTATCTCCGTTGTCACGGCCCTTAAGGCACGATAACCAAATTCAATAATCAGAATCAATTTAACGGCTAAGGCCGGAGTTTTATGACAGAACTAGTGCTCTTTATGTCAAATCCAAATTAAAACTAAAACTTAAGATTGAACAAAAGCTCATGCATAGCCGGATGCCCGTGGCAGACCGCTGACCTTGCACATTTTGCAGAAGTCATACGATCGCTGTCCTTCACTGAAAGGGAGCCACGGCTAGGAGTGGCACAATGTGCTGGCTCAGCTCTAAGGCCAATAAAGTGGACCCAATTTAGGGTGGACATGCATGAGGGAGAAGTGTAATAATAATAATAATAATAAAAGGTGATTAATACTAGAGAATGATAAACATGATAAATGATTAATATTAATAGAGAAATAAGAACTGGCCTGCTCAGTCTAAGCTGGGAGTTGGTTGTTAACTTGCATAATTTTGTCCTTGCGGCCGACGTCAAAAAGAGATATCGCCAAGTGATGGTGGACGAAGCTGACCGAAACTTCCTGCTCATAGTATGGACGCGAGATCCTTCCGAGTCCCTGAAAATTTTTAAGTTAAACACAGTTACATATGGAACTTCGCCAGCATCCTTTTTGGCGATTTGGTGTTTAATGCGGCTAGGAGAGATGGCGAAGCCCTGTCAACTGCTCATCGGCGGCACTCTTCTGGCCCCACCATCAGCGTTACCTGCTTGCGACGATGGTGTCCGTCTCTCAGGCACATGTTTTGGCAGCGATGGTACCGGGAGTACATCTCCAGCCTCCAGCAGCGGTCCAGGTGGCACCAGGCGGACCCCAACATCGTCTTGGGAGCGCTCGTCGTCGTCGCCGAAGACAACCTCCCGCCCCAGCAGTGGAGAATAGGCCGTATGGTACCAGTGCACGCCGGCGCCGCAAGCAAAGTTCGCGGATTATCGGCGAGAACTCCACCGACTTGCGCTGTTGCCCATTCTGTGCTGCAGGACGTCGTCCCTTCAGAGGGGGCGGTGTTTGCGCACTTGGCGCTGTTATTTAAAATGAAGTTACTAGTTGTAGGGCGAGAGCGGGAGCCAATAAAGCTTTCTTTCGCTCGCTCTTCCGAATTCACCCCGTCTCTCGCCACCTTAGAATATGTTAGGTTCTAAGAGAAATTATTGGAACATTAAATTCAGTGATCATTTGAACTCCATCGAAACCACTCGCAATTTCGCTAACTTTTACACAAGTTATTGTCGCAAAGAAATCCCCCGAATCCTACTGCAGTCACACATGTTTCGCGTTCGTTAATACAAACTAGTATTACATTTTCAAAGGGTTTATGAACCTTGGCTTGCTTCCTTTCTTGTTAATTTATATATTTTTCTGATTTAACATGAATTGTGTGATTGGTATTTAATTACTTCGGTACGGTCCAAAACCTTCAAATAAGAAGATAAATCAGTAAATGACAGGGAAGAAGAAGAAGGTAACATTAACAATGCCGCCGACCAGGACAGCCAGGACTTCAACCTTAGCCGCAAGACAGGCCTGTAGTGCGAGGCAAGCCGTGACAGCTAGAGATCAACAGGCACGGGAAAGGCAACAGTCGGTCAGCTTTGGCAGCAAGCTAGATAATTTAGGAAGCCTGGCAGATTACCACAGTTCCACCATGGAGGAGTCATCAGGAGCTAGGGGGTGAAAACTACTACTTAAAACCGCCACAAGGAAGGTCCAGCGTGTTACCTAGTACAGGGGCACGGTCGCGGCATTCGGAGTCAGAAAGCAGGCTGGAGTGAATGATGCCTGCGCTGATCATGCAAGGCAACGAGTTAAATAGCACAAATAAGTGAATCACAATTAAGTAATTCACAAACAACCGGAGATACGTCTTCCAAAAACAGCACTACTCCGCCGGCACCTTCCAGCCGCAATAAGAGTCAACTTAATACCAAAACAAGAGTTACGGGGTCAGCTTCGCCGCCGGAACTTTATTCGCTGAACCAGCATAATCTGAATGACTCTGTCAGACGGAGATTGCATTATTCCCCGAATCCCTCCCATAAAACCCCAGCATTTGTATGACATGACGCCCTAGACAACGAGAGAAGCAGCTAAAACTAAGAAGACGAGTAGATGGTCAGAAGACGCATGGAAAAGAAGACGACGATCACTACAACGAGATGTGACGCCGAGGAAACGAGCAGAGCAACATATCGAGAGGACGAGCGTCAGTTGCTGACGGGATCGAGTTGAGTAAAGACGTGCTCAAGCGAACGACGTGTGACGACGAGACGACGGTTAAATCAAACACAAAAATTCAGATTTCTTACTATGTTAATTAATATTAATAATCAAACTTTTAAATAATAACCTACTTAATAAATAAAAACCCCACATTTAGGAGCTCGCCGGGACGTATCCGAGGAAAGCTGAAGGTGAAAAGTGACTAAAGACGACTGTGAAAATAACATTTTTTTTCTAAACCATGGCTTGCCTAAACGATCTGATTTCCAATAAGCTGAAAAGTGCATCGAAAGAAAGCATTTGTGAACTTCACAAATTCATATTCGAAGGGGAAGGGGACAGAAACAATCGCAAACGTTTACGTGAATTGCTGGCTTTCAGTATGACGAAAATGACGCAATATATAAATCCAAATGTGTATACATACACGCAAAATTGAAAGACAAAAATTTGATATCAAAACGCGCAGTTTTGGGAATTAACTACGACGTAGAAAATTTGGAGCTGCACATTTTTCACAATCTGCAGTTTGGCAAAGTTCTCTTTTTCAACGTAGTGGACGATTCAGAGAACGAGAAAACCGACGAAGAGAAGGCAAATGACGAAGACAGCCAAAATGATGATGAAGATCAAGCCTTACTTATGGGATGCGCTACAAAAGCTTATCTTCGCCAGAAAGTCACTTAAAGGTGTCGCTAAGATGTTTATATTGAGCGAAAAGGGATTAAATTCGTGGAACGCATTAAAGGAGTCTTTTTTAAATGAGTTCAGGTCGAGAGTAAGCAGCAAACAAATACATATGCAACTAGGAGAGAGCAAACGACGTGCAAATGACGTGCAAACGAAAATGTGCAAGAATACTTTTATCGCATGAAAAATATTGCATTCCGAGGAAATGTTATTCAATATGTGATCGACGGTATCGACGAACTTTCTTTAAATAAATCAATTCTGTACGGTGCTAAAAACATGAACGAATTCAAGAACAAATTGGTGGACTGCCAAACAATAAGTGCAAAATCGAAAGTTCTGGAAGGAAGTGTCAAAGACAAAAACGCATTTGCAGGAAAAAGTGGGTCAAAAGGTGGCAAAAAGGAAGTCGTTTGCTACAACTGTGGTGAAAAGGGACATATTTCTGGTGGCTGCAGCAACAGAGAAAAAGGAAGAAAGTGTTTCAAGTGCAACAAATTTGGACACATTTCCAAAAATTGTCCACAAAGTGAAAAGGCATTCGAAGAAAGCAAGCCCAACGCGCGAGTTTTAAGTGAGCACAGTGACATGACGAGCAAAGCAGTTTCAATCCAAAATCAGAATTGCGTGGCGATGTTTGATACGGGCAGCAAGTTCAACATTTTGCGCGAAGACTTATACAAGCAGTTAGCTTTGACAAGGTTGAAAGAGTACAGTGTATATCTAATTGGATTTGGAAAAGATCGCAATGCAAATAAGATCAAGCTGATTGGACAGTGTAAGCAAACAGTATCGATTGACAACAGTGTTTATGACTTGAACTTTTTCATAGTTCCGTGTGATTGTATGGACACTCGTTTGATAATTTGGGAAGGACTGTGCTTGTAAGCAGAAGTTTCGTTCTGCCCAAGTGGTTTGCGTGTGCGAAAGTTGAACAATCTTGACGAAGATGAATTGGAATCAAATTTAATGCAATTCGAAGCAGTGCTTGACAACGAAGAACTCGATATTAATCAATCAGCCAGTGAGTATGCAAAGAAGGAGGTGCGTGAACTAATAAAGAAGTACATTCCTAAACCATCGAAGTCAACAAACATTGAAATGAAAATCATTTTAAACGACGAAACCCCAATTTTTTCGCGTTCGCGTAGATTTGCATTCGCTGAAACGGAAGTAATTGATGATCAGATCGAACGGCGTAATCAAAGAGTCCGACTCTGAATTTACAAGCCCGGTAGTGCTTGCTAAGAAAAACGACGGTTCCCAACGACTTTGTGTGGATTTCAGGCGTATCAACAAGGTAATAATAAAAGACCATTTTCCGTTGCCCCTGATTGACGACCAGCTTGATCGCTTACAGGGTGCTATGATGTTCAGCACGATTGACATGAGGAATGGCTTGTTTCATGTGTTTTTTCCGATTCCAGCAAGAAGTACACCTCATTCGTGACCTAAAACGGGCAGTACCAGTTCCTTAAGGTGCCTTTTGGTTTGTCGAACTCACCTGGAGTGTTTCAGAGACACATTAATGCGATTTTCCGAACGCAGACTCCCAGAGGAATCGCTGTCCCTTACGTTGACGATATCATTATACCAGCAAAGGACGAAAAGGAGGCTGTATCGAACCTCAAAGAAGTTATAGGAACTTGCAGCATCTATGGGCTAGAACTTAACCTAAAGAAATGTCATTTCCTGCAGACCCGTATTCAGTTTTTAGGTCACATCATCGAGAATAAAACAATTTCCCCGACGCCTCAGAAGATCGACGCCGTTTCGAAATTCAAGACTCCACAGAATCTCAAGCAGCTAGAGAGTTTTCTGGGTCTTACCGGATACTTTAGAAAGTTTATCTACAACTATGCTCTTATTTCGAAACCCCTGACTGATCTGACTAAAAATAAAGCAAATTTCGTAATTGGTCCAGAAAAAATGAATGCGATTGAATCCTTAAAAAAGTACTTGACTTCCACCCCTGTTTTGGCAATTTACAACCCGAAATATGACACCGAGGTACATACTGATGCATCAATCGATGGTTTTGACGCCGTGCTTTTGCAAAAATCACCAGATGACGGTCAATTTTACCCTGTCTACTTCATGAGTACAAAGGATGCTCAGCGAAAATATTCAAGCTACGAATTAGAGGTGTTAGCGATTATCGAAGCCATAACAAAGTTCAGAGTATATCTCCCTGACATTCCATTTAAGATAATCACAGATTTTAATGCATTCGCGAAGACGCTAGACAAACAAAGCCTGTGGACTAGGGTTGCACGCTGGGTACTTTTGCTCCAAGCGTACGACTTCACGTATGAAGCACGTTGATACCCTTGCTAGGGACCCAATAATGACGATCGTTGACGACTCCTTTGACCTTGGTTTTAAACAAGCGCAAGAAAAAAATGAACACCTGAAAGCGATTATTAAAATCCTTGAAGACTCCAACTCACTATATGAAGACTATTTTCTGACTATTTTCATTGGTAGAGCACATGACCGAGGACACTTTGCTATTAAAAAAAACGAAGGCGCTGATTTGCGACGAGTATTTTATCGAAAACATTGACAAAAAAAATACAAAAGTACATCGACTGCTGCATTCCGTGCATTTTGACCAACCGCAAGCGTGGCAAACAGGAGGGCTGGTTACATCCATTGCACAAAGAGGATTTCCCGCTGCATACCTATCACATTGATTTCTTAGGTCCACTAGACACCACAAGCAAAAATTACAAGCACATTCTCACCGTAATCGACTCCTTTACGAAATTACCCTACCAAGTCAGCCACTGCCAGCGAAGTAATAGCCAAACTACGAGGCCAAAGTTATATATATGGTAACCCAGCTTGCATTATATCGGACCGAGGCTCAGCTTTTACCGCGCAAGACTATCTTCAGTATTGCAAAGACGAAGGCATAAAGGTTGTAAGGATGCTCTCTGGCCGGGGTACAGATCTCAGTCAGATCCAGGAGTCCTTTACAAGAAATTTGTAAATCACCGAAACACCGGACTAGAGAGTATCATTCAACGAGTGAATGAGTCGTTTGGGGAGTTACACCGAAGGTTCTCATAGACGCCAGGAGAAAGAGAGTTGGTGTCGGAGTTGGTCACGCCGTACCTTGCTCCTGGGTTAAAAATTCCACGGGCCGGACCTTAGGGCGAGGCCAAGCCAGGCGAACAGTTTTCGCGAGTATGGGGACGCCGGATGGTCCCGCTGATCACTTCCGCGATTGGGACACGTAAGTCGCTTTCCGCGTGTCGCAGGCCAAAAATTCACCGGGCTGGACCTTGGGGCGAGGCCAAGCCAGACGAACGGTTTCGCGAGTATGGGGATGCCGGGTGGGGTCGCGTCGCACGCAAGTCGTTCTCGATGTATCGGATGCCAAAAATCCACCGGGCTGGACCTTCGGGCGAGGCCAAGCCGGATAGGATTTGTCGGACACGAGGGGGGATTGGAGGAGAAAGGATGGCGGTACGATTGACCAGTCGGGAATGATGTCCGCGCGCAGGTCACATGCACTATGAAGAGGAAAGCTATTGTACTAGGCCAGACGGGCCGGGTGTCCACGTGCCGGTCGCATGCGCTACGAGGAGGAAAACTAGGGTACTAGACCAGACGGGCCGGGTGTCCACGTACAGGTCACATGCACTACGAGGAGGGGGATCTAAGGTACTAGACCGAACGGGATGGGTGTCCACGTCCAGGTCCCAAATACTACAGGGAGTGAGGTTAAGATACTAGACCGGACGGGACGGATGTCCACGTACAGGCCCCATGCACTACGAGGGAGGGGGATCTAAGGTACTAGACCGAACGGGATGGGTGTCCACGTCGGGCCTCAAATGCTACGATATGGGGAACCAAGATACTGGACCAGACGGGCCGGGTGTCCACGTACAGGTCCCAAATACTACGGGGAGGGAGGTTAGAATACCAGACCGGACGGGACGGATGTCCACGTACAGGTCACATGCACTACGAGGAAGGGAGCTAGGCTACCATAAATAAAAAGAATCACGATCATGGAATTTACTTTGTTTTATTATTATATTTTTATTATTATTATTATTATCTTTCCATTTATCTACTGTCTTCCTATGAGTCCGCTACACCGTCTTTGCCTGACGGATAGGAATTTTGCATACACTAACCTCAAACACATTCACTAGTCCACTTCTTCGTTAACCGCGTACCTTCGCGCGGTCGAGGCGTTACTCGAATTATCCGTCAAGCGAGCTAAGGGAGGCGCGTCCGCTCCGTTCTACTTTTCCGGCACGAGAGACCGCCTGCTCGATCGGTGTGAGACCACCTACCCCACGCTCCCTTTTTCCCACTTTCGGGATTTCTAGCATATTCCTTAATTTCTAGTATTTTTCCTTACCCACTAAAATCTGCTGGCGTTGCCACTCGGGTTCGGAACTTAGCTTAATATCCAGTTTCAACTTAAAATTTATTATTCATTATGGATCACTTACACCTATAACTTACATACTACTAACTTAATATTTAATATTCACGGTCTGACGCTTATACCTATAACCTAACATATTATTATTCAAAAATTGTATCGTACGCCTAAGTGTGTACGTTACACCCCCCCCTTTCTTCCCGCGGCGCGATAAAAAGGCGCCCGTCGTCGGTAAACTAACCTTCGAATTCCCTACGTGACGGCGTAGCTAAGGACTCGGTCTTAATCTATTACAATGGTTATACGCGGCTTATACAGTGTTTATACAATGGTTATACGGTGGTTAAACAATAAATATTAAATTTATTGCGGCTGCATGCTGCTTACTGCATCGGGTCGTTCGATCCGACAATACTATCGTCGATCCTATCCGGAGGGGCTTCTGCGTAGTACGGTTTGAGCTGGGATATGTTAGCGATGCGTCGCCGTCGATCTCCGGGACGTTGCAGGCGTACCAAGTTCGGAGATGTGAATTTTGTAACGGTATAAGGGCCGTCATACTTGGGAGCAAGTTTGGCGGCGAATCCCTCGGCTGCTTTCGATAAGGGATGCTGACGCAGCCAAACTTGACCGCCGAGCGTGGGTCTCCATTCTCGTTTTCGTAGGTTATAGTGTCTCGCCTGGTCTTGAGACGCTCGCTGAAGATTCGCTCGTACGATGTCGAAGATGCCTTTGAGGTGAGACGCCTTGTCTTCAGGACCTGTATGCACGACCGCCGATCCGGGGGTCAGTTCATCATACAGCATCGCAGGCAAGCGTGGTTCCCGTCCTTGAGTTAGGAACGCGGGACTATACCCCGTCGAATCCGATACACTACTATTGATCGCGAGGGATATCTCTGGCAGCATACTATCCCACGAACTCTGGTCGCCTTCCGACAGCTGGGATATCAGCGTCTTCACAGTGCGGTTGGTCCTTTCTGTGGGATTCTCTTGTGGACAATATGGAGCCGTGTACTGGACTTCTACGCCGAGCTGGGTGAAATAGTCTTTCAGGACCCGGCTTGTGAACTGGGTTCCATTGTCGCACACGAACTTCCGGGGAATGCCCACTCGCGCAAGTATACGTTCCCGAAACGCTTTCTGCACTTGAGCTGCGGTGGCTTTCCGGAGTGGTATCAGTTCTACCCATTTCGAAAATACATCGTGGAACACCAGAAGCATGGTATTTCCTTGTTTTGACCGGGGTAGCGGGCCTACAAAATCCGCGCAGAGAATGTCGAAAGGTTCGCTGACAACCCGGGTTAGCATCTTACCTGCCGCTTTAGTTTGTTCCGTCTTAAACTTTTGACAAGATTCACAATGGCGAACATGGCGTTTCGCGTCGCGATACATACCGGGCCAGAAATACCTCTGGGTCAGACGCGTAATTGTTTTTCGGACTCCCAAGTGTCCTGCGGTCGGGGAATCGTGACATTCACGTAAGACGCGGTTTCTACGGGAGGTTGGCACGCAAAGCTTCCACGGGAAGTAGTCCTCATCGTCAGCTCGGTAACCCATGTTCCTGTAGAGCTGGTCGTTTTCGATCATGTAGTCAGCGAATTTCTCGGGTTCCTCCTGTATTTGCTCCTTCATCTTTTTGATCCAGTCGCAGTGGTCCTCGAGTTCGACAGCACCCTGCAGTATCTCACAAGGCTGTCGAGAAAGTGCGTCGGCCACGACGTTCAATTTACCTCGTCGATAGCGTACGTCGAATTGGAATTGCTGCAATTCTAGCGCCCAACGTGCTATTCGGCCAGAAGGGCTCTCGATAGAATTTAGCCACTTGAGAGCTAGATGGTCAGTAACGACCTCGAATCGGTACCCTTCCAGGTAGCACCGCATCTTCCTGATTGCCCAGATTATGGCCAGACACTCTTTCTCCGTGGTAGTGTAATTTTGTTCCGCGGGGGTTAATCGGCGGCTAGCGTATGCGATGACCTTCTCTTGACTTTCGGAGCCCTGTGATAAAACTACGCCCAAGCCGACGTCACTCGCGTCTGTTTGCAAAATGAACTTCTGGTCGAAATCCGGACAGCCTAATACGGGAGCAGTAGTCAGACATCTTTTAATTTCTTCCAAGGCGGCTTGCTGTTCTGGTCCCCAAGTCCATTTCCGTCCTTTCTTTAGTAGCGCGGTCATCGGTTGCACGATGGTCGCGAAGCTAGGGACAAATCGCCGATACCACGAGGCCATCCCGATCCATTGGCGGAGTTCCTTTAAGTTGGAGGGGGCCTTCAACCCGTTGATCGCAGACACCTTCTCGGGATCAGTCTGAATTCCGTCACTGCTGATGACGTGGCCGAGGTAGACGAGTTTCTGCTTGAAGAAGCAACACTTCTTTGGATTTATCCTTAAATTAGCGGCCCGCAATCTGCGGAAAACTTCCGAGAGATGAGTAAAGTGCTGGTCTTCTGTCGCGCTTATGATAATAATATCATCTAGGTAAGCGAAGGCGACCGGTTCCATTTCCACGCCGATTACACTATCCAGAGCGCGTTGAAACGTGGCGCTGGCAGAATGCAACCCGAAGGGCATGACCTTCCATTGATACAATCCTCTCCCAGGGACCGTAAACGCTGTATATTGGCGACTATCCCTAGCCATGGGAATTTGCCAATAGCCATGCTTCAAGTCCAACGTGGAGATATATCGGGCGTGGCGTAATTTCTCCAGAATGTGATTGATTCTCGGGACTGGGTAGGCGTCGGGCACTGAGTGTGCGTTTAACTGACGGTAATCTATACACATGCGCCAATCGCCAGTTTTCTTCTTGACCAATACGATGGGAGCGCTGTGTGGGCTTCTGGAGGGTTCGATGGCCCCGTCACGGAGCAGTTCGTCTACTTGGGCATCGATGACATGTTGCATCGCGGGGTTCCGGGGATAATATCTTTGTTTTACGGGCTTGTCGTCGCGCATGACGATGGTGTGCTCGGCGACGTGAGACACCCCGTGCAGTTTCTCAAATAAGGCCAGTTCCCGATCGATGAAGCTTTGCTGCGCCGGACTCAATAATGTGCTCTGTCGCTGTTCTTCGTCTTCTACCGTCCCCATCCTAATGGGCGCACCGGCATTGATGTTCGGGGTTATAGTTCGCGTGGGAATAGGACTGGGTATCTCTGCTTCTTCTGGCCTGGCAGTTCCCAAATGGGCACCAACCGCAACAGGGTGTACCGTTTTCTCCTGGTTGCCCCGCGCCTTTATAAGTACTGGCTGTAAGAAAGGGTCTCCAGCCGCTTGGGCTTCGTTTTGCAAGTCGAGTGTAGCTCGACCACATCGCACCTGAGTTCCCGCTACTTTGAGGAAGTCCATTCCAAGTATTACACGATCTAACATGGTGGGCATTACTAACATGGGTAAGAGCACCGTAGTGCCGGCTAACGTAACCGAGGTTCGCCAGAGCTTTGTCACATCCAGACATGACCAATCGGCCAACGCTATTCTAGTGACAACATCCTGTAACTCGTCTGCACGCGCGGCCAGTCGAGTAAAACTTTCACTGACGAAACTCCTCGATGCCCCTGTATCAATGGTGGCGTCCACACGTTGTCCTCCGACTTCTATCGCTGCTGTGATGAGCCCGCCGTGGAATCTCAACGGGGGGTTTTACTGGGGGCGGGTTGCTGCTCCGTTCGTCTCCGCCGCACCCGGGTTCCGGCGGAGGCGTTCTCCGTTTCCCGACACATTTCGACGGCAACATTCTATCGTTAAAACTCCTGGTCGCCCACAGTCCCAACAGAAATCCCGACGTGGGTTGGGGCAGTTCCTTTGGAGGTGTCCGTTCTCTCCACAGCGATTACAAGCCCGCCTTATGTCTACTCGAGAGGTTCCTTGACCGATCATCTGATGGGTCACGTGTCCTGTCTGCGTTGAATTCACCGGATTCCGGAATGGGTTCGGCGATCGGCGAAGTTGAGGTTCTTCTTGGTTCCGGTCCGTGGTTACTTTTGGCTCGCGTCGAGTCATCTCGAGTTGTTTGACACTCTCATATTCTGTGGCCATATGAGTCAATTGTGTCAAAGTCGCGAATTCACTGCGTTTAATATACAGTCGGTATTCCGGAGCCATGTTTTCATATGCTCGGTACAATTCTTCCTCTTCTCGATAACCGGCTTGCTGCATCTTGGTTCTGAGCTCGATCAAGTAGGTCTTGAAAGGCTCTCCTCTCCGCTGCACGTGGGTCCGTATCTCATCTTCCAACCGCTCGAAATATCGAGGTGGTAGGAAGAAGTCGAGGAATTCCCTCCTGAAAGTTCCCCATGAGGCCGACTGTAGGTGGCTCGTGCGAAACCATCGTGCCGCTGGGCCCTCCAAGATCTCGGACATAACGCGGGGCACCTCCTCTGGATTTATCCTGTAAGTCGTCATCTTTTCCTCGAGCGCGGCGATGAGAGTCAACGGATCTGAACTCCCATCGAACCGTAAATTCCATTTGTGCATCTTCTCGGGGAGCAGATGTTGAGTTGGAGCCGTGCTGCTCCGTGTGTCTTGTGCTTGTAGGTCGGCGGGAAAGCGGGCGTCTACCAGTGGCATCCAGCTACCGTGCGTCGATCCTGGGTGGATCCCTCGATGGCGGGCTGGTGTCCCGATCGATGTGGCTCCGGCCGTCATGGGAATGGTGAGGGATTCTGCGAACTGTCCCGTCTCACCGTTCCTGCCTGGAGGGTTCGGACTTGGGGCCCGGCTACTATATTGCACCTGCAACTGAGCCAGTCGGTCCCACACACTTTGTGGGAACGACCCTGTGTTGACGAGGTTGGCGAATGCCTTCCTGGTCTCCTCGACGGTTCCGTCGGTTTTAAAACCAAACTCCAGGGCGAGAGCGCTGAGTTCGTCTTTTCGGCGAGCGTATATCCAGCGGACTCCTATACCTGGATTCTTAACAAAATCGGCTTCTTCGTACTCACCGTCAGATTCCTTAGGGTTACTCATCATTGGTTATCCTCTTCGATTTAGTTTGGCGTGAACTTCCTTCTCAAGTCTTCTAGATCCTTCCGGAGTCGGTTCGGGTGACTCTACCCTTCCTTCCTTCTTCAGTGGGTCTTTAAGCCACTTGGGTGATTCTCTAGCTAGTCTCGGAGTCCCTGTTCGGGCGCCACTTGTAAGGATGCTCTCTGGCCGGGGTACAGATCTCAGTCAGATCCAGGAGTCCTTTACAAGAAATTTGTAAATCACCGAAACACCGGACTAGAGAGTATCATTCAACGAGTGAATGAGTCGTTTGGGGAGTTACACCGAAGGTTCTCATAGACGCCAGGAGAAAGAGAGTTGGTGTCGGAGTTGGTCACGCCGTACCTTGCTCCTGGGTTAAAAATTCCACGGGCCGGACCTTAGGGCGAGGCCAAGCCAGGCGAACAGTTTTCGCGAGTATGGGGACGCCGGATGGTCCCGCTGATCACTTCCGCGATTGGGACACGTAAGTCGCTTTCCGCGTGTCGCAGGCCAAAAATTCACCGGGCTGGACCTTGGGGCGAGGCCAAGCCAGACGAACGGTTTCGCGAGTATGGGGATGCCGGGTGGGGTCGCGTCGCACGCAAGTCGTTCTCGATGTATCGGATGCCAAAAATCCACCGGGCTGGACCTTCGGGCGAGGCCAAGCCGGATAGGATTTGTCGGACACGAGGGGGGATTGGAGGAGAAAGGATGGCGGTACGATTGACCAGTCGGGAATGATGTCCGCGCGCAGGTCACATGCACTATGAAGAGGAAAGCTATTGTACTAGGCCAGACGGGCCGGGTGTCCACGTGCCGGTCGCATGCGCTACGAGGAGGAAAACTAGGGTACTAGACCAGACGGGCCGGGTGTCCACGTACAGGTCACATGCACTACGAGGAGGGGGGATCTAAGGTACTAGACCGAACGGGATGGGTGTCCACGTCCAGGTCCCAAATACTACAGGGAGTGAGGTTAAGATACTAGACCGGACGGGACGGATGTCCACGTACAGGCCCCATGCACTACGAGGGAGGGGGATCTAAGGTACTAGACCGAACGGGATGGGTGTCCACGTCGGGCCTCAAATGCTACGATATGGGGAACCAAGATACTGGACCAGACGGGCCGGGTGTCCACGTACAGGTCCCAAATACTACGGGGAGTGAGGTTAAGATACTAGACCGGACGGGACGGATGTCCACGTACAGGCCCCATGCACTACGAGGGAGGAGGGAATCTAAGATACTAGACCGAACGGGATGGGTGTCCACGTCGGGTCTCAAATGCTACGATGTGGGGAACCAAGATACTGGACCAGACGGGCCGGGTGTCCACGTACAGGTCCCAAATACTACGGGGAGTGAGGTTAAGATACTGGACCGGACGGGACGGATGTCCACGTACAGGCCCCATGCACTACGAGGGAGGGGGGAATCTAAGATACTAGACCGAACGGGATGGGTGTCCACGTCGGGTCTCAAATGCTACGATGTGGGGAACCAAGATACTGGACCAGACGGGCCGGGTGTCCACGTACAGGTCCCAAATACTACGGGGAGGGAGGTTAGAATACCAGACCGGACGGGACGGATGTCCACGTACAGGTCACATGCACTACGAGGAAGGGAGCTAGGCTACCATAAATAAAAAGAATCACGATCATGGAATTTACTTTGTTTTATTATTATATTTTTATTATTATTATTATTATCTTTCCATTTATCTACTGTCTTCCTATGAGTCCGCTACACCGTCTTTGCCTGACGGATAGGAATTTTGCATACACTAACCTCAAACACATTCACTAGTCCACTTCTTCGTTAACCGCGTACCTTCGCGCGGTCGAGGCGTTACTCGAATTATCCGTCAAGCGAGCTAAGGGAGGCGCGTCCGCTCCGTTCTACTTTTCCGGCACGAGAGACCGCCTGCTCGATCGGTGTGAGACCACCTACCCCACGCTCCCTTTTTCCCACTTTCGGGATTTCTAGCATATTCCTTAATTTCTAGTATTTTTCCTTACCCACTAAAATCTGCTGGCGTTGCCACTCGGGTTCGGAACTTAGCTTAATATCCAGTTTCAACTTAAAATTTATTATTCATTATGGATCACTTACACCTATAACTTACATACTACTAACTTAATATTTAATATTCACGGTCTGACGCTTATACCTATAACCTAACATATTATTATTCAAAAATTGTATCGTACGCCTAAGTGTGTACGTTACAAGGTGGTGAAATCAACGACAGGCCTACCACGTGTTAACGGACAAGTGGAAAGACTGAATGCCATCATTATTTCAGTTCTATCCAAACTGAGTGTGGATGATCCCACAAAGTGGTACAGACACGTCGATCGAGTTCAACAAGCCATTAACTCCACTATTTCGAGAAGCATCGACGCCACTCCTTTTGAGGTTCTAATCGGAGTCAAAATGAGAAACAAAGATGACCAGAAGCTTCAAGAAATTATCAACAACGAGTCCATTGCCTTGTTTCAGAACACGCGCAACGACTTTCAACTCAATTCAAAATGTCAAATTTTGAAAATCCAAACCGAAAACAAGAAGACCTTCAACTTACGACGTAAACCGGCAAAGACTTATAAGATTGGTGAACTAGTAGCCATAAAACGAATGCAGTTTGGCGGCGGGCTCAAACTAAAACCGAAATATTTGGGTCCTTACGAAATAACCAAAGTGAAGCACAATAATGCCTATGATGTCCAAAAAGTCGGCCACTCAGATGGATCAAAAATTTCTTCAGTCTGTGCAGAGTTCCTTAAGCCGTGGCCCACCCTCGAAGACAAAGACGAAACATTCGAGGCGAATGTTTAATCGGAATGACCGAATGTGGGAGTGAGATTGCATTATTCCCCGAATCCCTCTTATAAAACCCCAGCATTCGTATGACATGACGCCCTAGACAACGAGAGAAGCAGCTAAAACTAAGAAGACGAGTATATGGTCAAAAGACGCATTCCAAAGGAAGACGAGCTGATAGAAAAGAAGACGACGATCACTACAATGAAATGTGACGACGGGGAGACGAGCAGAGCAACATATCGAGAGGACGAGCGTCAGTTGCTGACGGGATCGAGTTGAGTAAAGACGTGCTTAAGCGAACGACGTGTGACGACGAGACGACGGTTAAATGAAACACAAAGATTCAGATTTCTTACTATGTTAATTAATATTAATAAACAAACTTTTAAATAATAACCTACTTAATAAATAAAAACCCCACATATCATTCCCTGAGCACCGACCAACAGAGAGCCATAATACTAGATTGGACAAATGGAATCTTAAATTTGATGGGAACACCAAAAGGATGTCAATAGAAAGTTTTCTCTTTCGAGTAGATCGCATGAAAGCACTGTATGGATATACCGATGAACAGGTATTCCGGCAAATGCTCGAAGACAAAGCAGACGACTATTATTTTGGGTACAACTCGTTAACCCGAGCAATGACCAGAGCCTTTTCGACATCTGAAAACGACTATGTCACGATGAAGGAATTAATAGAACAACGACAGGGATATAACGACAGTTTAGAGGATTATGTTTTTGCAATTCAGAATTTGCAGTCTAAACTTAGAAATAAGAAAACAGAATCCAACCTTGTGGAGATATTGAAGGGTTACCTAAATTCTCAAATGGGAGCCTTTTTGTTGGCGTCAAGCATATCTGCAATAACCGAGCTTAAGAGAGAAGGAAAACGTGTCGAAAAATGGTTGAAGGTCAAGAGGTCGGGCTCGCAGCACGTTAGCGAGATCATAAATGAATCGGACTACCAAGTAGAGGCTTTTCAGAGCAACCGGCCAGCGAAGGGTACTGGAATGGTCCGGCATGGGGAAATCCAATCCGCCAAAACATGGACAAGAAAACCTTCCCGGAGTCAAAGGGAACAGAACCTGGAGAAGAATGCACGTCCCCGTTTCACACATACCTTTGCTATACTTGCAATAAACCGGCGTACTTTTATCGCCACCGTAAAATTGTAGACGGAACAGGGTGGCAAGTCCGGTTCCATTCCACGCAGTGCCACTATTGTGGCACTCCACTCACTCCTCTTTATTACGGTAAGGTCTAATCGGATAGTCGGGGACAACCGGCCCCAAAAATCGCTTTTGCTTGGACCCACGCTGTTACCACACATAAAGGTTCTACTATACCGCCTACAAGAAACATTTTATACAACCGCTATCGACTTGAAAGATGCAGTTTGGCAAATACATCTGGATTGAAGAGAAGAGAAAAAATAGCTTTCACAGTGCCCGGTCGACCTTTATACCAATTTACCGTCATTCCGTTCGGCCTATGTAATGCTGAACAGCGAATGTGCAGACTGATGGACAAAGTTATTCCAGCAGCATTACGAGAATTTTTCTTCGTGTATCTTGTTGATTTACTGGTCTGTTCTTCAACTTTTGAAGAACATTTGGAAATGTTGCGGCATTGATTGCTTGAGGAGAGCAAAATTAATAATTAATGTGGGAGAAAGTAAGTTCTGCCAAGATAAATACCTGGGATATGTAGTAGGCTGGGGTTGAATAAAAACCGACCCCCAGCAAGTATCCGCTAAGCAGACTACCCACAAACTGCAGCACCGCTTCATGAAAGTCTCAAAAGCGATGAAGAAAGCGATGAAGAAAGCAAAATATCCATTGATGCACTGAAGACTAGCCTGGTATCAGCATCTGTTTTAACAACTTCGGATTTTTCAAAACCTTTTAGGATTCAGTGCAATGCATCGATGACCGGAGTCGGAGGGGTGTTGTTCCAGACAGATAAAGAGGGTGACGAGCATCCTATAGCATACATGTCCTCGTAGCTGGACAAAGCCCAAAGCATCACTGAACTTGAATGTTACTCGGCAATACTGAGAATCAGAAAGTTCAGTCCATACGTTAAAGGTATGCCATTAAAGGTCATAACAGATTATGCCAGTTTAAAGTGGCTCATGGACTACAAAGATTTATCTGGCAGGCTAGTAAGGTGTAGTTTGAAATACCAGGCCTTTGATTTTGAAATCGAACACCGAAATGGGTCATCAAATGTGGTTCCAGCTGCGCTTTCAAGGGTACATACTTGTATGGATGAGGTAACATCGGGACTTACAATTAGCAGCCTTTCAGTCAAAAGAATACAAAGAATTAGTTCAAGCTGTTGAAATACACGCAACAAAGACTCCTGATACCCAGACGTCCGAGGTATACGTGTATAAGAGGTTAGGATTCCGAACAGGCGGAATAATTAACGAGGGCCGTGCTTGGAAGCTGTGGGTTCCTGAGGACCTTCGGCAAGAAAGCACACCATTCTCGAGTCGCAGGTCACGGCGGTATACACAAAAACTTGGGGTTGACTAAAAAACAAATAACTGAACGGCCAAGGCAAAGACTTAACATTGATTTCATGGGACCTTATCCCCGGACCAAATCCGAAAACACCGTGATCTTTGTGTGTCTGGACCATTTCACCAAATTCGTCTGGCTAAAGGCAATGCGAAAAGCAAAAGCAAGAGCCGTGGTAACCTTTCTCGAAAGAAACATCTTTCATCAATTTGGAGTGCCAGAATAAATTCACTCCGATAACGGAAAGCACTTTGTGTCTTCAACATTTGCCGAATTAATCACCCAACATGGAATCCAACACATTCGAACGGGCTCTATTCGCCACAAGCGAATGCAACAGAACGAGTAAGCCTATATGTGCTACAATTGCTCAGGGCAGCTGACAAAGACCAATGGCATTGGGACACTCACTTGAATCGAATCGCGTGTACACTACGAAATGGCTATCACGAAGCTTTGGGACTTGAACCACATTATGCAATGTTTGGGGCCAACATGGTCACACACGCAAGTGCGTTTCCGATCATGAGACGTCTCGGCGGCCTATCAGCAACAGATCAAGCTTTATGCCTGGCGGAAAAGTATTGAGTACATCTCGCTAAAGATCTTTACGCTGTTTGTTTACTACACAGCCAAGCAAGAACAGATTTGCCGTTTAGCAAAACTTCGAAGCGATGTTTGAATACATCCACGCGAAGAACGAGCGGGTCAGGAGAGAAAGCCAATTTACCATTCGCCGGCAACAGGGGAGGCAAAGTCTGCCTCCAGATTACCGTGCTCCTACAAAAGAAGAAGACGACGGCAGGACGGCGTTTATCAATATAAAATAGGACAATTTTTCATATATATTCAAATAAATAAAAGCAAAAAAAAGGATATATATATAAACATATAAAATTAATGATAATTACAATCGCTCCTCGTAGTTCTTTTTTCTCGAGTGCATTCCATGCTGAATCAGAATCGACGAACTTCAAGCGTGTTACGTGTGCGGGCTAAGGCGAGGTAAGGAATAAAACAAAAAATAAATAAAACAACCAGAGACAGAAGACACTGTGAAGTGCAGGTGGCGAAACACCAAAATTGGCCAATACAGTGACCAGCAACGAATTGGTCAGAGTAACAATTCACAAGAATATACAGCAGACAATAAGACTCGTCTAAACAATAATATATGAACAATTAAATGCAAGCAAAAGACCAACGTTTTTATTTGTAATTGGAACTACCAGAAGAAATTACTCCTAAATGCGCCACCGCCAAACATCGCGAGTGCCGTTTTCACTCTTCTCTTCCTCGCAATTATCGCAATAAAGCGAATACCTTTTTTTCTGTTTGTGAAAAATTACCAACATTGATCAATTCAAAGAAGTGTCATATAACATTATTATTTATAAATTAATTCAACAATTTATCAATAGTGTTAAAAAGGTGTATTTGCAATTAGATTTTGGCTGATTGGGGTACTAAGGGTGTATGTGTGTGGCGTGTGGACATGTGCATAAGAGCTATGTGGGATTCTTTGATTTTGGCTTATTGTCAGGTGGATAGGGTTGGATATAACATTACATTTTCTTCTATTTTAATTTGGTTTGGTAGACCGTTTACAATTTCTGTTATTTTGGTGATTTTTCCTTTGATTTTACATATTTTACAATAAGTTTTCTTGGTACAATAAGTACAATAAAATGCTTATAATAATGTGATTATTTGGAATACATTCTAATATTTTCCTTTGTTTTGATATAAGATCATGGCTCTAACTTTGTTACATTATTATTTATGTAAGCCCTCTGGGTGTAATCATTGTACTTAAGGATTTTAACAAGGTTATTTCCAAGGATCGAAATTTTTTTATTAATACAATTTTGATTTAAAAATGTTCTGCATCTTTGCTAAATACTTTATTGTCATATAAGAATAAGAATAAATATTATTATTTTTTTTGAAGATAAATAATAATTTCAAAAACGGGAGATTTAACTATCTCTGAAGAAAGAATTAAAATTTTATTTGAGTCTGTTTTAAACCAAGTGGAGGTTTTGACAATTTCTAAGGGTTCACGTTCTTCAAATAATCATGTTTTAATAATTTTGGCTTGAATAAACCTAATCTTTTCAGCTGCATCCCTAATTCAATATCTTATACATATGCTGTAAAGTATTGTAAATTAAATATTAAAAAGCTGACTTGTTGTTCCCATTCTCCGTCTGCGTTACTTTATTGATTACCTTAATTTCATTATTTATTACATCGATAACCATGTTTAAATCGGTGTTCTGAGCACTAGTGTCTACTAAATTATTAATTTTTTCTTCAATCTCATCATTATCATCTTGGTCTAATGTTCCGAATAGGTATTTATAAACTGATCCTATAATATTGAATAAACCTCTTTTACTGCGTTTTGCTAAAGTAATTCTATTAATTTCTCTTTTAAGTTTTTCTACTTGATATCGAATTTGTATTATGTCACTAAATTCATTAGCCTCTTTCAAAAGACTTTCGAAGGTTTGTTCAGTTTTTGTTATGTTTACACTAAGATAATGATATTCATAATTAATCGGGATATCTATTGATCCCGTTTTAAAGACAAAAGGGGCCTAATGGGATTTATTTCGATGCTTAGACCGATTGTTAGTGGAATTATGTTGTTAATATTATGGAGAAAACCATTTTTTTCATTGAGTTGTATTTGAGTCCGTTCATTTTCTTCTGCTTTCCTGAAACTATCATATTTAATTTTATTAATTTTCTTCTTCTTTTTGAATTTTGATTTATAATAAATAATCTATCTTCCCCTATTTCTTTCTTCAAAATGTTTTTCGTCTATTTTTTCAAAGGTTCCTGTCTTCTTAAATGGATTAGTAGTTTTGAACTTTACTAAAGGTGCTTGTCTATATTTTGTATCTATTTCATAATTCTGACGTTTTTCATTTAATTTTTCAATTCTATTTTTTTTCTTTTCTTGTGTGCCATAATCAGGAGATCCTGCATACATAAATATGTTGGTTTTATGATTATAATTTGTACAAAATTAATTCAAATTCTCAATTTCTCATTAACCATTTTATGAAATCTTTCCCTGTCTGATATACCGTTTCTACTTGATGTTATTTGAATCTGTACTCCTTCTGAATATAACCAATTGTGTAGAGCTACACACAAAAGTGCTGAATCTTTATCTGCCTTGATTTCCTGTGGTTTTCCCATTTCGTTAAATACTTTCATGATAGCTCTTTTAGCTTCTAACCAATCTGTGCTTGTGACTTCTACTAGGGTACATGATACAAATTGTTGCTCCCCAACCATATAAAAATCCATGACAAATACATTTTTCAATGATATAATATGTTCTTCCAATGAAGTGGAGAATATTATAATATCATCTAGATATATCAAACAATCTTATAGATTAAATCTTCTAATAAGTTGTGGCGGGGGCGTTTTTAAGCCAAATTGCATTCGTGTATATCCGAAATGACCGTGTTTTGTTGGGAATGCTGTTTTTGCTATTGACTCTTATTCCATTTGGATTTGATGAAATCCTTTGTCTAATTCGATGGTAGTAATATATAGTAATATATTCCCAATTTGTCCAATATCTCATCCATTCTGGGTATCGGAAATTTATCATTGATAGTGATATCATTTAAATTTCTGTAATCTACTACTAATCTATACTTCATATTGCCTGAAACATCGTTTTTTTCTTTTTAACTATCCAAATGGGGTAACAGTAGGGAGATTTTAATTTACGAATAGGTCCCTGTTCAATCATTTTATTTATTTGCATATTAACTTCTTCATCAAAGGTTTGAGGATATTTGTATGGTTTCCTATATATTGGGTCTTCATGTTTTGTTTGTATTGAATTTAATATACTTGTAAAAGCCAAATTTTCACTTTCTTTGTACTGTATGTCATTATATTTAAACAAAACTTTCTTTAAACTTTCTCTTTCTTCTTCGCTCAAATGTTCTAATCTGTATTCATTGCATTCTTTTAATTCATTATTAATGGCAAAATTAAATGATTGATTCTTTGATAAGGGCGTATTAAGGCATTCTAATGCGGTCTCATCCTCTTCAATTTTTGTTTTAACTGATGGTGGACTAAGCCATTTAACTTCAATCTTGTCCTTTTTTATAACATTTTCAACATATTTTATGTTAATTAATGTGTCTCCTAACTTCACTGTTTCTTCTTCATAGTGTATTTTTGCTTTACTTTCTTTTAAATAATCTCTACTATTAAAATGTCATAATTCTCAGAAATCTTATGTAAATAAAACTATTGTTTAACTGTGCGGTTTTTTCATGGGTTTAAGTTATACTTTTATTTAATTCCATTGATCCATTTATTGTGAATACTTTAAATTTCTCATCTTGTTCTTAATTATCTCCAAAATAGTTCGTCATTAAATTGATAGATGATCCTGTATCTATCATAGCCCTAAGAAGTTTTCCTTTAATCATTACTCTGACATATGAGCACACTTTCTGTATCCGAGTCAATTTGCTGAAAGTATACGTCCATTCTATTCTGTGTACTGTCATTCTCTCGTTGTCTCATAATAGGTGTATTCGGGGAATTATTATTAATTAAGGGGTTTTGGGCCCTTGATGGAGGTTGCTCCTATTCTCATGATAATTTCTCTGATTTGAGCCGGAATTTGATTTCTGTTTGGTGAAAATTGAGAGTTTGTTACCTTGGATAGCTATAAGAATGGGATTTATTCCTTTAAAAAAATAATTTTATGTGTAATTCCCGAATTCCTTCGACTATCATGGCGCCAGGGCTTATAATTATCAAGAGGATCTGCATCCCAATGCCCTAGGACCGTTACTGGTTCTTTTAAATTGACAAGTGTTGTTATATCTTTTTTGGACTAGGAAATTTAAGGAGTTTTGGGCCCTACCTTGATCTAGGTTCCTCCTATTCTCATGATAATTTCCCTGATTTTGAGGGGGGATTTGTTTTCTGTTTGGTGAACTTTGAGGATTTGTTGAATTTAAATTATTATTAATTCTTGGATAATTATTATTGTTGTTTCTTGGATAGCTATAAGAATGGGAATTATTCCTCTGATAATAATCATTTTGATGAGTATTTCCCGAATTTCTTCGACTATCAAGGCGCTTGGGCTTATAATTATCAAAAGGTTCTGCATCCCAATGATCTAGGACCATTGATGCTTCTTTTAAACTGGCAAGAGCTGTTATATCTTATTCCTCTTCGATGACTGTTTGCGCGGAATCGACGATGGTCCTCTTAATAGCTCCATACTCTAATCTGGCAATGTAGCAACTTAATTCCGATGTATTTCCGTTGAAATAGCTCTGGTAGATTTGCCATGTTTAATGTTCTTTGTTTTTCGTTTTCAATACTGACACTTTTTTGTTTTTAGCGCGTATTGACCGAATTGTATTTTATTTCTTATAGTAATATCCTTTAGTTGATCAGTACCGATGACTTTTTAAAAGACTTCAAAATCCTACCGACTGCGCCAATTAAATTTTCGAACCATAAGTTTAATATAAAAAAAAACGTTATTTAATTTATTTTAAACTGATAACAAATATTTTTATTTTGAAGAACACTAACTGTCTTAAAACAAATCTCAAACTGAACTCGATTCTTAATTTAAACTTCTTTGACGATCATACCTCGGTTTTGAGCTTTAGAGCTTTCTATGAGTGGAGTTGGCTTTACTTGAGTGAGTTTTCTAATTGCCCTTTGGATTGTTGATTGATAATGCACCAGCTACTAAATCTGATTGTTTAGTCTAGAATCTAGGCGATTCGTTCGCATGGTTATTTTCCATTGACGGTCCGAAAGTGTGAGAACGAAATGATAATGTTGATTCGTTCTGGATGTTTACTTCAAGGCTTGGTTACATTTGCAATTAGATATTAGCAGATTCATTCTGAATGTTTAGTCTAAGGCTTGGGTACATTTGCAATTAGATATTGGCTGATTGGAGTACTAAGCGTGTATGTATGTGGGCGTGTGGACATGTACATAAAAGGTATATATATAAACCTCATACATTAAATTTAAAGTCATGTAGTATCCATATTATTACTTTTATAAATTAACTCCAAATATTATTCTTGAATTTATGTTCATTCCTTACAGTTTTATTGCACATTAATACAAATATTATACACACCGCTTATAATATATCTCAGTTTATTTAATTTGGCACCTAAATTCACAATTTTATTTTTCATTTAAATGTACAACTTTGTAAATGAAAAATCTTTTCAATAAATTTGTTTGTTAGTGATGGCACTGATCTTCTTTGGATTTGATTTTATTCTTGTAGTTGAATTTTTGAATTTTTCTTGTAGTTTGAATTTATTTAATTGTAGTTTTAAATTGGCTTGCCTGAGTTTTTTAAAGACTTTCCTAAGAGACAAAATGTGTTCCTCCAATGAAGTGAAAAAATTATTATTTCGTCAAGATAGACTAGACAATCTTTATAAATTAAATTCTTTAAAAGATTATTCATGCATCTTTGGAAAGTTGCAGAAGCATTTTTAATTGATTTGGGATTCATTTGAGTTTGGTAAAAACCTTTTGCTAAATCAAGTTTGTCTTATATTTCTTCCATTTTTGGGATTAGGTATACATCGTTGACAGATATCTCATTGAGATTCCAATAATCGACTACCAATCTGTATTTTGTTTTGCCGAATGCGTCACTCTTTTTTGGGATCCAAATGGGTGAACAGTTAGGATATTTAGATTTTCTAGTTATTCCCTGTTAAATCATTTCATTTACCTGTTTATTGACCTCCTCATCAAAAGTTTGAGGGTACTTGTAAGGTTTTTTAGATACTGGGTCCTCTTGTTTTGTTTGTTTTAAAGAAGTGGTGAAAGTCAAATTTTCACTTTCTTTTTAATCAATATCTTATTTCAAAAACAAGATGATAACAAGTTCCACTTAAAAGCTTTTTTTTTCAGAAATTGGAAGCATTAGCTCTAGTTTACTCATTACGAAAGTTTAGAATATACCTAGATAGAGTTCCATTTAACATAGTATCAGATTGTAATGCGGTAGTTTTATGTCTAAAAAAGGCGCCTTAATTCAAGTATTGCCAGATGGCCTTAGCATCGTAGTCGAAAATATGGTGCATATGTTGATACATTGAGTAGATACCCTTCAGCCTTAAATGAGAATTTTGAATATGATCCTGTATTGAATATCCAAGATTGTGACAACAAAGACCAAATAGTTTCAGTAATTGACAGTGACGACATCAATCTTCAGCTTCAGATAACGCAAAATAGGGAAAGAACAATTAGAACTTGGAGATGTGAAAAATTTATATTGGACAATGGAATTGTTTGTAGATTAGGGGAGAATGAATATTGAATTGTTAAATGTACCTGCTGAAATAGAATCCCATAAAATTAGAATAGTTCATGAAATTTTATGTCATTAATGTTTAAAGAAACATGAAATCGTATTTAGTTTTGGCGACCTTTCCAAATTATAATAATTGTTAGCCGGCTCGAGGTCAGGATGATGAAAAAATAACACAATTTTATTCAAATTTATTTATTTATTAAATTTATTTAAAATTAAATTTGTCCTTAAGACGGTTGCCAAAGAACATCCGAAATATATCGACAAATAACCAAAAATACAACTGTGTTATTTTTTCAACATCCTGACTGTTTATGGGGAAATCAACCAAAATGCCACCCTTTAGTTTAGAAATATAAATTATACGCACTATAGGTTCAATTGAAATTATTTCTTGATTTTATTAGATGTGCTCGGAGTTGCAGCGATTTTGTATAACTGACTTGCCGAAAGCTTGACTTCAAATTTGTGTAAATGTTTTCGCTGTAGCTCAGCTGATTAGATAACGCGACAAATGTAGCGAGATAAGAAAGACAAAAAACAATAAACATGCAAAGCTGTATAACAGACCTGCATGTGCAGCGCACACCTATTAGCATTTTACTAGGTGCTGGCGGTCTGCTCTAAGCACTGACCTCGAGCCGGCTAATAAATTGTTAGAAGAAACATGAAATATAAAATACAAATATATATAGAAAATTGTTAAATTGTATCATATTTACAGTACACACACATGCGAATAATCGAACCCTACATAATATACTATAATGTTTTCGCTGTAGCTCAGCTGAATAGATAACGCGACAAATGTAGCGAGATAAGAAAGACAAAAAACAATAAACATGCAAAGCTGTATAACAAACCTGCATGTGCAGCGCACACCTATGAGCATTTTACTAGGTGCTGGCGGTCTGCTCTAAGCACTGACCTCGAGCCGGCTAATAAATTGTTAGAAGAAACATGAAATGTAAAATACAAATATATATAGGAAATTGTTAAATTGTATCATATTTACAGTACGCACACATGCGAATAATCGAACCCTACATAATATACCCAAGCGACCAATTCCTAAGCTTCCTAAGCTAAGATAACTGAACATGCTATTAATATGAATATTAACAATTTAATGAATATGCTATTAATAATTCAGTGCATTCAACAACGATGGAATTACCATCAGTATTATTATTTCTCGTGTTGTGAGGACCTAGGTACAATACCTGTGCCCTTCGAAGACAGTTCGAGCTTTCCACATTTCCTTCGTGGAAAACTGCGATCAAGTTGTGGAACTCCATTGTCAATATTACGAATCGGAAAAAAGCCTACTGCTGATGACGCACAGACCACAAGATTTTTAAATTTTCGGAACTGATCAATTTAACCCTAGAAGATCGTATCAATACAGTTAAACGCCTCACCATGTCACCAATTGCCCGTCGCAGAGATGACGCATTTGCTCATTAGGGCACTATTCGCTGCTACATTAATGTGCACCTGTATCAGTGCCCCTGCTGATAAAGTATCCCGCAAAGATGTATTTAATTTCAAGCCATTTCTGGAAATGATCCTTTTGATCCTGGCACCTACTCATCTTCATCATTAAATGTGAAAAACAACGAATCTGTTCCGGCTATGAACCTTTTTACGTCATAGAACGTCTGAATCACGTAACTGACCTCAGGAAAAGAAGAAGTCTGACTTCGCTGATAAAGCCTGTTGGTAATCAAAAACGTCCTCAAGCTGCCGTCTCTGCTACGATCTCTCAACAGTCTCCCTTGAACGAAGAGGAGTCTACCTACTTAGGGAAGAACAATAGCTTTGCTGTTCTGTCTGATAATGAAGATCATACAAGGACTGAGCAAGGATTCAATCTGAGCTTGGCCATCGTTTGTCTGAGCCTGTCCAAGCTAACTTTCGTCTGGTATCGCCAAGAAATGGCACTTCTCAAGCTAAAACTAAAATACGCGATCACCGTGCCCCTCCCTTTCGACTGAGGGCTGTCACTGATTTTCGGATTCAAATTGGTTTACTTTCATCTGTGACTACTGGTTTTTGCCTCAACACGACTAATCGATCTTCTTGTAAAATAACTATGAATGACGAAAGTGTACACCGTGTAGCCAAAAGTTGTATAAGGATAATGGAATTTCTGTCAGCACCTTTCTTTTTATACCCTTGCAGATGGTATTATAATTTCAGTCAGAAGTTTGCACCGCAGTGAAGGAGACATCTCCGACCCTATAAAGTATATATATTCTTGATCAGCATCACTAGGCGAGTCGATCTAGCCGAGCCCGTCTGTCCGTCTGTCAGTCTGTCCGTCTGTCCGTCCGTCTGTCCGTCCGTTTCTACGCAAACTAGTCTCTCAGTTTTAAAGCTATCTGCATGAAACTTTCCCAAAAGTTGTCTTTCTATTGCAGGTAGTATATAAGTCGGAAGGAGCCGGATCGGAGGACTATATTATATAGCTCCCATAGGAATAATCTCAAAACAAATACAAAAAAATTTATAACTTAGTTGTTTTTAAATTTTTCTATAAGTTCTTCGACATATGGTAATGGTTAAATATTTCAGAATTACGGTTTAAATTTCATCAAAATCGGACGAGTATATCATATAGCTCCCATAGAAATAATAAAAATATATAAAATAACTATATAATAATTGAGCTGCAAATCATCATAGCTTCAATGTTTTTAGACATATACGCAAGTAAATCATAATTTAAATGTTTTAAAAAATATTTAATTTTTGCAATAGCTGCAAGGGTATATGAACTTCGGCTTGCCGAAGTTTGCTTTCTTTCTTGTTTTATCTAAATTATATCAGCTCGGGTTTTCGAAAAATCTTTAAACTTGGATTTCTAGTTTTTTGAATGGAAGAACTCAAAGTGTTATTTTTAAAAACGCAGGTTATTTATTTGGGCCCATTGCTATTTCCTTTATTCATTAATCATCTACCTTTTGTCTTAGCACATTCTCGAGTACTAACGTTTGCTGATAATGTTAAACTTTGTTTGTCCTATAATAATTTGCAATCGGGTTACGGCTTTCAGTCTGATATTGATTGTTTTGCAGAGATGGTGTCAATCTAACCTCTTAACTCTGAATTGCCTTAAATGTAACGTAATGGCTTTTTAGGGGTACGCGTTCAATTATAAGCTATTCTCTTCATAATATGCTACTGGACCGTATATATTCGGTCAACGATTTAGGAGTTTTTCTCGACCCAAAATTAAACTTCGACTGTCACATAAAGTGTACTGTTAACAATGTTAACAAGGCTATGAGTGTTGTTATACAACTAAATTATTATAAACTTCCCTTGTCCTTCCTTCCGACTTATGTACTAACTGCAATAACTAGTTTGCGTAGAAACGGACAAACAGACGGGCGGACAGACGGACAGACGGACGGAAAGACGGACAGACAGACGGACATGGCTAGATCGACTCGCCTAGTAATGCTGATCAAGAATATATATACTTTATAGGGTCGGAGATGTCTCCTTCACTGCGTTGTGAGGAGTTGAATAATTCCCACAAGTTAAGAAGCAGGCAGAGTAAGCGCATGCAAGCAGTGGCCTACCAGTTACCAGTTACGCGGCGAATTCGCCCGTAGTAACGGTAGTGCGCAGAGAGGGAGTGGTGAACTGAGCACCAGACAAAGCCAAGGAGAGTCCGAGAGGGACAGCGATACAAGAGAGCGGCGAAGGACCGTGGGCAAAGGAAGTAACGGGACGGCACCGGACTTTGGACCCTGGTATTGGTGCCGTGCGCAAAGGGCGAAAGGTCGAACGGTAAAACCGTGGACTTTGGACCAGGAGGCAAGGAGACGCCGATAACTAGCGGTAAATGGAGGCCTATATAAACCGGCCGAGCGCAGGAAGCTGGATCAGTCGATTCTACAAAGTCAACAAGTAACAGTCATCAAGTGAACAAGTAACCAGTGAAACATCGTGAAGGAGCAAGTAAAGCCGTGCGGAGTCATCAAGGAAACAAGATCGCTACGTCGAGATGTTCGGGACTTAGAGCTAAAGTCTCCGAATTGAGACACAGGTAGCTGAGGTCCTTACGGCATCACACGGCTAAGTCCAGGCGTTTTTGTTACAACTTCTGTCGCGATTTGAGCTTGGCTTCCCACCCGGCGTGTCCGACAAAATGAACAAATAGAGTCCTTCGACGAAGAACCGTGGGCTCAGAAGCAAAGTGTCTAGAACTAACTATCTGCCTACAAGGACTGCATTGGCGAACTCCGGCGTATGACTGATCGTCCTGCCGGAGCTGTACAAGGTCCTGGTGCGACTAGCCCGGAAGGACGCGCGTTTGTTCAGCTGGTGTCTCGAAAGGCGTATGCGTTGAGAGCACAGCGGTCCACCGCTAGAGTCCCAGAACGGCAGCTTACCATCAGGCCACCAATTCGACCAATCGAAATCTTCTGAACGAAGTCCACTTTCGCTGCTAGCGTCGCTGTCACCGATAAAAGCCATAGTTATAAGAATAATGCAATTGTAAAGACAGTTCAATTTGGGAATCTAACTATTAAGACATTACCAATAAAGCTCCACTGTATATTAAAATAAAAATCGCTTTTTTTTAATATATTGCAAAGTGAAAAATCTAATTGGCGCAGCCGGTAGGATACAAGTAATATCCTCGCGAGAGACTACCTAAAAAGAACTTCAAAAAATCACTTCGTGAAAATAAATTTATTTGTGTCCGCAAGTTCGTTTTCTTAAAATTATTGTGAAATTAAAACAACAACATTAGTCGAATCACGAATGAGGATTTCTAGTGTCTAAATTCAGCGATAATAATCTAATAACTGATATATTTCGTGTAAACCAAATTTTTTTTAAAAAAATTTAAAAAAAAATTATTAAAGTGTAAAAATGGAAATGCCATCAACATCAGCCGCAGCCACAGCCGCAAAAGCAACACAAATTCTTACAGACGTGGCCATGAACCATTTTTTTCTACAACTTAAGCAGATAAACAAATGTAATGGAGACCCACTCTACTTGGCTCTCTTCATAAAGTAAGTTGACGAATTAGTTTACCATTATCAAATTATACAAGCAGCCATCCGAAACCTTCTAATAGGACGAGCCCGAACATTGTTGATGAGAAATATACCACAGGACTGGAAGGAATTAAGGACTTTACTTATCAGCGAATACAACAGCGCAGCACCTCCACATCGGATGATTATGGAATTCTGTGAGACTAAATATAAAAATAATTTACGTAGATTTGTTGAAGAATTAGAAGAACAAACAAGTAGAATATGTTGTAAACTCAGCTTAGATAACAATCCATCAAACACGGTTATAGTTTCAAGAACTTTGAATGATACATTAGCTGAAGTGATTCGCGAAAAATTACTAGTATATATATTACGTTGAGCAAATTTGATATATCAACTCCTCTTAAATTAAAGCAAGCTGCCCAAGCTGTAGGATTGTTTGTAGATAAACCTTTAAATACCCGCTCGTATACATCCCAAAACTCTAATGATGACGACGAATATCCATATTTTAGATCATCAAGAAACTTTAACCCAAATAATCAGTCAAATAATAGTCAAGGAGAAAGAATCCAAAATAATAACTACCAAAATCGATATAACAACAATCAACAGAGACAGAACAAGTTCGACTCAAATAGGAACTGGGGTAATAATAGCAGTTATAATAATAATTTTTCTGGCAATCCATATTATCCTAGATCCTTTCAAAATAATCAAGTACAGAAAACCCAGCCTACTCAAAGTACTAATATTCCCCAAAAACGTGCCCGAACCTCAGACTCAAGTCTACAACGTAGAACTGAGCCAATGGACAGAATTAAAAATTTTCAGACAACAGCCTGGGAAGAAACACCACCGTCTAAGAGGATACCAAGTATGTGACTTCGTCGACTTGTGGGATTTGTTTTTTGTTTAGGGCCAGTGGTGGGCAGGTTGCCCGATGGAGTGTAAACGTAATATGTTTGCATTTTTGTTCGTTGACTTGTATGAGCCAATCTGCTAGCCAGGTGGTTTGCTGTTGCTGTTTTTGGACATTTTGAACGACTGGTTATAGCTGTGTTATCAGCAAAGATGGATAGAGTTGTCTGACTCATTGTGGGAATGTCAGTCGTGTATAGGACATACAAGATCGGACCGAGTACACTTCCTTGGGGTACTCCAGCTTCGATTTTGTGGTTGGCGGAGATGAAATTTTTGCATCTGACTGTAAATACTCTGTCTTTAAGGTAAGATTCGAGAAATTTGAAGGTGTTTTGTGGTAGGATAGTCTTGATTTTATGAACCAGACCGTCAATCCAAACGCAATCGAAGGCTAGGAATAAGGCACTGCAGTATTCCCTGCATTCAAACGCTGTGCGTATTTCAGCTGTTATACGATTTACCTGTTCGGTAGTTCCGTGCTTTTCCCTGAAGCCGAACTGGTGTAGGATGATCGCTCTGTCATTTTGGAGGTGTGTTCTGAGGTGGCACAAAAGCAGTTTTTCAAATAGCAAAAAATAGCAAAATAGCCTAGCAGGCCCAGGCTAATGGGCCTGTAGAGCAAAGGTTGGGATTTGTCTTTGCCTGGTTTTGGTATCATTGTAATAACAGACTTTTTCCATTGTGTGGGAAAATAGCCCCATTTAAGAATTGAGTTGAATATGGTGGTTATGCTTTTGGTTGCGCATAGAGGCAATTCAATTATCATTTTAAGCGAAATTATATCATGGCCAGGTGTTTTTTTTTTGGATTCATCTGTTTTGCAATGGCTTTTATTGTGGAGGAAGGCTCCGCTGGTGAGATGTTTGGTAAAGTGAATTGGTTTATCGGAGGATGAGGTTAGAGGACATTTTTTTTATTATTTTTTTTTTTTATAATGATCTTATTAACTTTATTTTTGTAGGCTATGGGACGTGTTGGAACAATCGTGTGCAGGTGTTCACCCAACTGCACCTGCTGTGTCAGTTGGGTGAACTGTCCATAAGTTCGTCGAAAAACTTAATCTAGATACAACCACTAACCATACAACATATAGACTGGTCATTTCATACGACGCATTTGGACACAAAAAAACGGCCCGCGGAAGGTCCCCCGTGCTCACAGCAGCAGGTCCATGCACTTCGTGTGCGTTCGGGTTTTTTGCTCTCTCATTCTTATTCTCATTTTTATGCTCGCGCACTCATTGCACGAGTTCAGTCGTTCAGTCGCAGAGGGTCGCTTTTTGAAGAATAATTTAAATGTTTTAAAAAATATTTAATTTTTGAAATAGCTGCAAGGGTATATGAACTTCGGCTTGCCGAAGTTTTTTTTTTTTATTTTGAAAAATGGAGGTGCAAATACCAAACGTTTAGCTTTCAAGCCCGATGAGCGATCTCGTTTCCATATTAACTAACCCAAAACGCGACAACCTATTACCCATTCTTAACCGTCAGCGCACACACTGGGTGAATTTCACCCTGCGCGATTTTTCGGCGGTTTGGCATTTAAAAATGGAAGGAGGTGGGGACTTGGGAGTGGGGGGAAAAACTTATGCGCCACCACTACGCGCACACCGAGTTTCAACTTCAGTGTTCCAAAATTCGTTGAAGGGGAAACATCGAAAGTTGCTCAGCGGGTGAATTTCACCCAGTTTGTGCGTTGTGTTCCAAATTCCACGTAAGTACGTATGTAAGTTTAATTGTAGACCCCCTTTTTCGCGTTTTTACATGTCATTGTTTTCATAAAAAAGGCGCCATGGCATATGCTGACGCGGGCGAGAGTGTGCAGTTCGCACGAGGTAGAACAGCTCTTTCAGCAAGAAGAGCATATGTCGTCGAGTAATGAAGCATTCTCAGACGACTCGGTTGCCAAACAAAATGTCTAAACACAAAAGGTGCCAACTTTGTGGCCCTGGAACTGATCGAAAAACTTTTTTCAAATGTTTGAGTTGCGAACGTCCAATGTGTAAAGACCATGTCGCGAAAGTTTGCCAGCAGTGTGCCTTGCCGCTGCAAGATTTTTAAAGCTGTTCACAGTTACTTTCTTTTCTCATGTAATTTTTATTATCTACGTTTCATTTGTACTACACTTTTCATATGTGAAATAAAATTTTTGAAAAAGTAATGAGATTTCCTTACAGAACCAAACAACCATGAATATTTACTTGTAAATATGTAAGTGACGTATTACCAAATACTCCAGACATCAAGCCTAACACCCAGACTGTATATCCCGAGATACCCATTACTTTATTTGTCAAACATAACATTTCAGAGCCTACTATAGGAGTTATTCAAATTAATCAGACATAAACATTTCCCGTTAGACATAAACATTTTCCACGCCTGTTATCAACAGTCCCCTGTTAAAAACATTTCAAACGCCTTTACCAACGACAGCAGACATAAACAAGTGGTAAACTTTTAAACAAAGGGTCCAGCATGAGAACCCATTCATCAGCATAAAAGCTTTGACCAATCCAAATTTAATAAACAAAAGATGCAGCCTGACAACCCACCCATCAGGCCACCAATTCGACCAATCGAAATCTTCTGATCGAAGTCCACTTTCGCTGCTAGCGTCGCTGTCACCGATAAAAGCCATAGTTATAAGAATAATGCAATTGTAAAGACAGTTCAATTTTGGGAATCTAACTATTAAGACATTACCAATAAAACTCCACTGTATATTAAAATAAAAATCGCTTTTTTTTTAAATATTGCAAAGTGAAAAATCTAATTGGCGCAGCCGGTAGGATACAAGTAATATCCTCGCGAGAGACTACCTATTCAGTATTAATATCGGGGTGTCCAGTGTACCGCGACCTGTAAGATCTATTGTACCCCCATTCAGAGCCTACAGCTCAGATATCAACCCACTTCCTCGAATAAAGTCGAGGAGTTTTAGTGGGTTGATTCTTACTAGGAGCTCAGGTGTAAGAGTTCTGGTTCCTAAGATTTTACATCTTATACTTGCTAACGCCGGACAGTCTGCAATTTTGTGTCTAAAGGTTTCGTCCTCTATGTCGCAGAATCTGCAAGTTCTATTGCTGGTTATTCCCATCATACCTAGGTGAGTTTTCAGTCTACAGTCGGGCACTGTAATCCGGTAACGATCCTAAGTGAATTTTTCCCCAGTTGAATAAGTTCCTTGAACCTCTTCTTGTTATAGTTATTTATTTGAGTTTTGGCTTGCCTTAGGCCTGGGGTATTTCTCCAGTGTTCTTGTCTTATGGCGCCTTCCACTTTCCTAAGGTATTCTTTTATAGTGTGCCTCCCTATGCCACAGTAGGGCTCTGGGCCTACCAGGGGCTGTTCGGCTCCTAGTTTTGCCATTTTATCGGCAAGTTCATTTCCGGATATATCCTTATGTCCCGGAATCCATCTGAGGGCCAGCCTGTTTCGGCTGCCCAGTATATTTAGCTTACTCTTCACCTCTAGGACTAGCTTCGAGGTGATTTTGTTGCTATGTAAAGCAGTAATTGCTGCTCGGCTGTCCGAAAGGATCGATATGTCCTTTTCCTTGTATCCACGCTGTATGCTGAGCTCTGCACAACGTCCAATGGCACATACCTCAGCTTGGAATATGCTGGTGTATTGGCCAAGGGATTCGTGGTATTTTATGCGAGGCCCTACCACTCCAAGGCCCGTGCCTTGTTGTGTCAGGGATCCATCTGTATACCATGCAATGGTGTGTTTAGCCATCGGGTGCACTTCAGACAGTGTGGTCCAATCTTTCTTATTGCCTAGGTGTACTGTGAAGTTCTGCTCGAAGATTAGTTCGGCTGTCATTTCATCCCTAGGGTGGAGTATTAGGGGCACCTCACCTAACAGATTAGTCGCATCCCTGTTATTTATAATGCAACCACTACCTGTGCCCTCAGTGCTTATTCTCAGGAGTGTAGCTTTGCGTTGGATATCAATCACATAGTGGAGTGGTGTTAGCTCCATCAAAACTTCTAAGGCAGTTGTAGGACAGGTCCTCATTGCCCCTGTCATGCATACGCAGGCAAGTCTTTGTAGTTTTCCTAGCTGGTTTTGCATGCTGATGAGCTTAGCTCGTTTGCCCCATGCAAGTGCGCCGTAAGTGAGGATTGGTCTCACGATCATTAAGTATAGCCATCGTATTATCTGAGGCCTGGCTCCCCAGGATTTCCCAGCAATTTTCCGACAGGTATAGAGTGCTCTGTAACACTTTTCCAATGTCTTTTGGACATGGGAAGCGAAAGTCAGTTTACTATCTAAAGTGATTCCTAGACATTTAACCTCTCGGCTAGTTTCTATAGGAGTTCCTAGCAGTGGGATTTGTCTCATTCTCTGTAGTTTGTACTTCCTTGTGAAAGGAACGATGACTGTCTTAGCAGGATTTAAGTTGAGTCCAACCTCCCTGCACCAGTCCAGCGTTGTCCTTAGTCCGAGTTGGACGATGTCGCAGAGTGTCGCTTCAAATTTGCCTCTGGCGATTATCACGATGTCATCGGCGTATCCCTGACATTGAATTCCTTTTCCACCAAGTTTGCAAGGTCATCTACTAGCAGACTCCGTAGCAGAGGGGACAGTACTCCTCCGTGCGGGCAGCCTTTGCTGGTAGCAATTGTCACTCTTTCCGAACCCAGTGTACATGTTGCTTGCCTGGATTCAAGTAGGTTGCCAATCCATTTGCTCGTAGTAGTGTCTATGTTCCTTCTGGACAGGGCAGCTCGAACTGCATCATGTGATGTGTTGTCGAAGGCTCCCTCTATGTCTAGAAAGGCACAGATAGCTATTTCTTTGCTATCAATTGCCCCTTCTAGGGTGCGACATAGTTGATAAAGTGCAGTGTCTGTTGAACGGCCTGCTCTATATGCATGCTGTGTGTTTTGCAGCGGACAGTCTCTGAGAGCTGTTCTTCTGATGTTGTAGTCTACCAGTTTTTCCAGCGTTTTAAGACAAAACGAAGTTAAGCTGATAGGTCTGAAGGACTTTGGGCTGGTGATGTCTTTCTTCCCGATCTTGGGGATGAAGACCACCCTCGCGCTGCACCATGCACTTGGGATATACCCAAGGGCTAGGCTGCTCGCCATTAGTCTTCTTAGGCGGGTTAGTTCCTGTCCCTGCTGTAAGAAAGCTGGAGAGGACATGTCTAATCCCGGTGATTTAAATGGTTGGAAGGTTTTAATAGCCCATTTGAGTTTCTCGGGCGTAACTATAGATTTGGCTGCTGCCCAGTCACTGGCTACTGTCCTAGGGGTTCTATGTTGATCACGCCTTGCGTTTCCCATGGTGGGAGTATTCCCCGGGAAATGCGTGTCAAATAGCAATTCTAATTTCTCCCGATCCGTGGAGGTGAAGGTGTTATTCCCTTTCCTCAGGGCTAAATTACTATCCGCTGCACTTTTAGCCATTGCTTTTTGCAGTCTCGCGCCCTCGTTGACGTTACTTATTGCCTCACAGAAGTTCCTATAGTTTTTCCGTTTGGCCTTCCTGATCTCTTTGTTGTAGAGCGTCAGGCTTTGCCTGTATAGTTCCCAGTTTCTATCAGTTTTTGGTTTGTTGAAGAGCTTTCGAGTGGTTACTCGTAGTCGTTCAAGACTAGCATTCCACCATGGTGCGTCTGTTTCCCGCCTCTGTCTACCTAGAGGACAACTGTCTTCAAAGGCATTTACTATCTTGTGGCCCAGGTTGTCTACCGCTCTGTCTAATTCCAAGGGATGTCTAGGGTATCCTGGCGGTTCGTTGGAAAGATTGAGATCTAGAGTTGACCTGAATTTGTCCCAGTTTGTTTTTCTGGGGTTTCTTTTAGGGTTACATCTTTTTGTTTTGAAGGCTACTTCAAACAAAATTGTCCTGTGGTCTGACATTGATTCTTCTGGTGACACATGCCAGTTCTTAATGTGGGGTTTAAAAGAATTGGTTACTAGAGTTATGTCTAGCACCTCTTCTCGTACCCTAGTAACAAATGTCGGCCTGGCGCCGACATTACAGATCTCTAGGTTATTGTTTAAAATAACTTTTAGTAATTGCTCACCTCTGTTGTTGACATCCGTGCTACCCCAGATCACGTGATGTGCGTTGGCATCACATCCTATGATGAGGGGGATCTTGTTCGTCCGGCAGTGGTCCACTAGCCCGGGTATTCCTGACGGTGGACAGGCCTCCTCCCCGGCAAAGTAGGCGGAGGCCACTGCTAGCTTCGGTGCAGCTTCTGTGCCGTTGATGGTTACGGCGACGCAGTCTCTGCTCATGAACTCTAAAAGATACTATAATTGATATCTTTCCTTATAACGATGCATGATCTGGGAGGTGATCCACCTGGATCGCATATTACCTTAGTGTCCTTCGTGTACAGGCCTTTTATGCCATGGTGCCACCATGGCTCCTGTACAAGGGCTAGCCCGAGGTGTTGGGAGGTGAACATCCTCGCCAAGACAGCAGATGCTGCTTTGGCCCGATGGATGTTTACCTGGGCTAGCCGAGTGCTGCTTGTTGCAGCCATCACTCCGAGGTTTGATGCTCCGTGAGGTCTGGTGAAGAGAGAGAGCAAGTCTCTCCACCACCGTCTATCACGGTAACCTCGGCTTCTTCGCAGCTTTCGTCCAGGAGGAGCTCCTGGGCCAGCTCTTGGGATGACATAGGGTGTCTATCCCCTTGGTCGTCCCCAAAGTCCATGCTGGTGATGGATTGTTCATCCTGCTCACCACTCTGTGACTTCGGCTCCACATTCGGTGGTTCGAGGGTATCCTCGACAGCCTTGCATGTGCCGTCATTGGGCGTCTCTTCCGGAGCTCTCTTGGTCTTTTTCAGACCGCTCACGGTGACGTGGCCAAACCGGAAGTTGAGTTTGTGGTCACGCTCCACTATCTCATCCCTTCCGGTCTGGTCCATCCTTACGACCAGGAGTGCACCAGCTCCGTCGTTCTTCCTGGAGATGACCTTCCAGGCGTCCGTCTCGACCCGGTTTTGGAAACCAATGAAGGCTAATATTTCCTCATTGGTCCGGTCGGAGCTCCTCGGGCAGAACAACGTGGCGTTGTACGCTGCCGGGATGTCTGCTCCCGTGCGGGTTTCTAGGGGTACTCCCTTCCACGTCCGCAGCTGAGGTACAGCAATCTTGAGCCACTCAGCTGAGCCTTCATCCAGGCAGTCGATAATCAGGTAACCCACCCTGAAGTGGATTCCCCTGAACACGACGGGACCGCTCCACGCTGACGTGAGCATCTCGTCCATGACCGACTCCTGGAGCCCGGATAGTTCCTCTGCGGTCAGGCTGGCCGCCGGGAAACCCTCCGGAAGTATAGCCACCCTGATGAGGGTGGCTTTCTTGGCAGCCTCCGCGTAAGTCGGACGGGGTCCGATGACCGGCGGTGCCGAGCTAGAGGGTCTTCCTCCAGCGGTTGTCGGCTTCTGGTTTTGATGGGGCTGGGAAGGTATCTTCCTGGCCTGCACTTTTGCCTTTTCTGCCGCTGCTGCTGATGTGCTAGGCCCCTCTTGCTCAGGGACCCGTGAGGACGTCTCACTAGCCCCTGGGCCGTGCCTAGACCTTTTGGGGGTGTCCGTTGGTGGTGTGCGGCTGGTGTTCAGCCGTTTACCAACCGGTGCTGTCCCCAATGCCGGCTGCTCCCTCGGCTCCTTTGCCTTCTTCAAGGCCTTCTCCGGTGTCATGCCCTGCATGAGGTACCTCAGGTACCACTTTACCTTTGACCCTGGCAGGCCACGCCTGTTGGGGTCGTCCAGTCCTCCGGGCTGTCCCAGGGCTGGAAGGGCGTCCTGCTTCTTCAGCTGTCTGATAGAGGTTGGCCTATCAGATGCGAGAGGTGGGCGTGCTGGCAGGGTAGCTCCTGCTGGCACCCCACGCTCCCTGGCTCGGAATGTCTGGGCTGCTGGTGTAGTCCTAGGCGGGTGCGCTGCCGCCTGGGGTCTGTCGCCTTCGAGGGATCTTTCCTCGAAGTGTCTTGCGACACCGGTTGCAGGGATATCCTGCGGGATTTTTATTGTTTTGTTTTTCTTCATGGGGTCCCACGAGTTGCGGAGAAGTATGTGGTCCGCTCGGGCAGAGATCCGCCGTACCCGGGTAAGGCGTACTTAGGACAGACGGTCGCCACTTGCCTGAACCCTCCGTTTGCGACTGGGCTATTTGTTAACTCGGGCCCCCAGCCAGGCTGACTATCGGCACGGGTCGAATGACACCTTAGTCCGGCACCGAGGTGAGATGTGGGGGATAGGATGGAGGTAGGTAGTTGTGAGGGAGGGGGTGTGTAAGGCTACGGTGTTAAGACGGCCAAACAAGCGTCTTGTCGGTATACCTCCATCGGTATACCCGCTGTTTGTCCGGGGTTGCTTATTTGCTTACGCTTATTCGCAACTAACCTTCCCAGAAGGTCGTTCGCTATCCGCAACCTGCGACCCGCCTGGTGGCCTCAGCTAAGCCTCCCTTCGAACCATCCCACTAGTTCTTGAGGACCAAGGAGAGACTACCTAAAAAGGACTTCAAAAAATCACTTCGTGAAAATAAATTTATTTGTATTCGCAAAACGAACGAATTAAAACAACAACATTAGTCGAATTCAGCGATAATAATCTAATAACTGATATATATCGTGTAAACCAAATTTTTTTTAAAAAAATTTAAAAAAAAATTATTAAAGTGTAAAAATGGAAATGCCATCAACATCAGCCGCAGCCACAGCCGCAAAAGCAACACAAATTCTTACAGACGTGGCCATGAACCATTTTCTTCTGCAACTTAAGCAGATAAACAAATTTAATGGAGACCCACTCTACTTGGCTCTCTTCATAAAGTAAGTTGACGAATTAGTTTACCATTATCCGACAACATCAGAAGCCCAACATCAAATTATACAAGCAGCCATCCGAAACCTTCTAATAGGACGAGCCCGAACATTGTTGATGAGAAATATACCACAGGACTGGAAGGAATTAAGGACTTTACTTATCAGCGAATACAACAGCGCAGCACCTCCACATCGGATGATTATGGAATTCTGTGAGACTAAATATAAAAATAATTTACGTAGATTTGTTGAAGAATTAGAAGAACAAACAAGTAGAATATGTTGTAAACTCAGCTTAGATAACAATCCATCAAACACGGTTATAGTTTCAAGAACTTTGAATGATACATTAGCTGAAGTGATTCGCGAAAAATTACTAGTATATATATTACGTTGAGCAAATTTGATATATCAACTCCTCTTAAATTAAAGCAAGCTGCCCAAGCTGTAGGATTGTTTGTAGATAAACCTTTAAATACCCGCTCGTATACATCCCAAAACTCTAATGATGACGACGAATATCCATATTTTAGATCATCAAGAAACTTTAACCCAAATAATCAGTCAGATAATAGTCAAGGAGAAAGAATCCAAAATAATAACTACCAAAATCGATATAACAACAATCAACAGAGACAGAACAAGTTCGACTCAAATAGGAACTGGGGTAATAATAGCAGTTATAATAATAATTTTTCTGGCAATCCATATTATCCTAGATCCTTTCAAAATAATCAAGTACAGAAAACCCAGCCTACTCAAAGTACTAATATTCCCGAACCTCAGACTCAAGTCTACAACGTAGAACTGAGCCAATGGACAGAATTAACAAGAAAGAAAGCAAACTTCGGCAAGCCGAAGTTCATATACCCTTGCAGCTATTGCAAGAATTAAACATTTTTGAAAACATTAAAATTATGATTTACTTTCGTATATGTTTAAAAACATTGAAGCTATGATGATTTGCAGCTCAATTATTTGATAGTTATTTTATATATTTTTATTATTTCTGAGGGAGCTATATGATATAGACGTCCGATTTTGATAAAATTTAAACCATAATTCTGAAATATTTAACCATTGCTATATGTCGAAGAACTACACAAAAAATTAAAAAACAGAAAAGTTATAATTTTTTTCATTTATTTTTCCGATTGTTCCTATGAGAGCTATATGATAAAGTCGTCCGACTTTGATGAAATTTAAACCGTAAATCGGAAATATTTAACCATTACTAAATGTCGAAGAACTAAACAAAAAAATAAAAAACAGAAAAGTTATAATTTTTTTTCATTTATTTTTCCGATTGTTCCTATGGGAGCTATATTATATAGTCGTCCGACTTTGATGAAAATTAAACTGTAAATCGGAAATATGTAACTATTACTAAATGTCGAAGAACTAAACAAAAAATTAAAAAACAGCAAAGTTATAATTTTTTTTCATTTATTTTTCCGATTGTTCCTATGGGAGCTATATGCTATAGTCGTCCGATTTTGATGAAATTTAAACCGTAAATCGGAAATGTTTAACCATTACTAAATGTCGAAGAACTAAACAAAAAAATAAAAAACAGAAAAGTTATAATTTTTTTTCATTTATTTTTCCGATTGTTCCTATGGGAGCTATATTATATAGTCGCCCGACTTTGATGAAATTTAAACTGTAAATCGGAAATATGTAACTATTACTAAATGTCGAAGAACTAAACAAAAAATTGAAAAACAGCAAAGTTATAATTTTTTTCATTTATTTTTCCGATTGTTCCTATGGGAGCTATATTATATAGTCGTCCGACTTTGATGAAATTTAAACTGTAAATCGGAAATATGTAACTATTACTAAATGTCGAAGAACTAAACAAAAAATTAAAAAACAGCAAAGTTATAATTTTTTTTCATTTATTTTTCCGATTGTTCCTATGGGAGCTATATGCTATAGTCGTCCGATCCGGCTCGTTCCGACTTATATACTACCTGCAATAGAAAGACAACTTTTGGGAAAGTTTCATGCAGATAGCTTTAAAACTGAGAGACTAGTTTGCATATAAACGGACGGACAGACGGACAGACGGACAGACTGACAGACGGACAGACGGACGGACAGACGGACAGACGGACATGGCTAGATCGACTCGCCTAGTGATGCTGATCAAGAATATATATACTTTATAGGGTCGGAGATGTCTCCTTCACTGCGTTGCAAACTTCTGACTGAAATTATAATACCCTCTGCAAGGGTATAAAAATTTTCAGACAACAGCCTCGGAAGAAACACCACCGTAATAAAAATTAAAATTGATAACAAACTATGCCTCTGTCTTATTGATACAGGCTCAAGCATAAATTTGATAAACGAAAACTTTTTGAAATATCCAACTAAAAATATTTTGACAAAAGTCCAAACGATAGGAGAATCAGTAACTTTAGAGAAATATATCGAATTTAGCATCCCAAAATTATTTTCATCCAAGCAAACATTTTTTTTTTTAAATTTTCAAATCGTTATGATATTCTTATAGGAAAAAAAATTCTAAAAGAAACCTCAGCCAAAATTGATTTCATGAGAAACACTATTATTCTAAATAATTACGAATTCCCAATGATAAATATAAAAGAGGAACGTAATCAAACCTTTTCAAGTATAACAAATGATGACGAATATATTTATGCCATGCAAACAGACTTAACAAATAATTATTTAAGAGACGATCACTTAAATAATGAAGAAAAAACTGAACTTCATTATTTAATGTCCAAGTATTTTGATATTCAGTATCGCGAAGGTGACAATTTGACTTTCACGAACGAAATCAAACATATAATAAAAACAAAACATAAAGAACCGATTTATAGGAGACCATATAGTTTTCCCTACATTTATGACACAGAAGTAGAAAAATAAATTGAGGAAATGATAAATCAAGGTAAATCAAAATCTCCTTATTGTAGTCCTATTGTAATGATACCAAAGAAAAAGTATGCATCGGGCATTCCCAAATTTCGTATGGCCATTGATTACAGAGGACTCAATGAAATAACCATAAATGACAAATTTCCTATTCCTAACATGGATGAAATATTAGATAAATTAGGTAAATGTCAATACTTTACAACATTAGACCTAGCTAAAGGATTCCATCAAATTCAAATGGACCCAGGATCTATACAAAAAACTGCATTTTCCACCAAGAAAGGTCACTATGAGTATACTAGGATGCCATTTGGTCTAAAAAATGCCCCCGCGACATTTCAGCGTTGCATGAATAATATTTTATACGACATAATAGGTACCCATTGTCTTGTGTATTTGGACGATATTGTCATATTTTCAACCCCTTTGCAAGAGCATATCCAATCTCTTAGAAAAGTATTCGAACGTCTTCGCAGATCAAATCTTAAACTGCAATTAGATAGATGTGAGTTTATGAAACGAGAAACTGCATTTTTAGGACATATAATTACAACTGAAGGAATCAAAGCAAATCCAAATAAGATTCAAGCTATTCAAGGTTTTAAAATTCCAAACTCTCAGAAACAAATAAAATCTGAACACAGGGATTGTAAAAATACCTTTAAGTTACGAACATCATATGATACAGATTAATCAAACAAAAATATTAGAAACATATCAGGACTTTATGAAATACGAAAACAAGTTTAATTACGTACCAGATATTGCCTTAGCACTAGAACAACTAAAACATGAAATGAAGAGAATTATTTCAACACAAAGACAAGGAGGATTAATTAATAATGTAGGAACTGCTTATAAATACTTATTTGGAACATTAACAGAAGACGATAAAAAAGAGCTAGAAGATAAATTAAAAAATTAACAAGATCAAGTAATTGAAAATAAAGATTTTAATGAAATAGTTACAGTAATAAATAAACGAACACATTAAAAGACTTTTGAAAGATGAAGAAGAAATGGATGCACTACACATTTATAGATATTCATTTAACATTTTCCTTGAGTATATTGAAGAATTACAAATGGGATTACAATTAACAAGAATAGGAATATTAAATCCTAAAATATTGAAACATGAAGAGTAAAATGATATAGACGAAGAAAAACTTTTATCAATCAAAACTTCAGCTTGGATAAGTAGCCAAACTAATGACACTTTTATTTTAGTTCATATACCAACTTCATTTAAGGAAACCCAAAAATATAGAATTATAAAATACCCAGATAATATAGGCCGACAAATTGACATAAATGATAACTTTGAATATTTTGTAACTGATAAAAACACTGTTTCTTATTTAGAAAATACACCAAGTTTAGACCAAAAATTTATAATCACTGATCAATGTATCTCTCAAATTCTTACTAATCAACTAGCGAATTGTCAACACACGTTTATATCAGAAAATGAATCTATTAAATATATTGAACCGAACATCATTATAACTTATTATTTAAGCAAAACACAAATTAAACAAGATTGTGAAATATTCAACAAAACGATACAGGGAAACAACATAATACAATTAAGTCAATGCACTTTAGAAATAAGAAACATAAAATTTACTACTTCAAAAATTATAAACGAATATAAAATTATATTATCTAGCACACACAATGTAACATTATATGAACCAATTCCATTGTTAAAAATAAAGAAATTAATTAGTTATCAAGAAAAGCAAGAAACAGTTTACAAGTGGATTGTATTCACAATTTTAATAATTATAGTTTTAACCATCAATACTTACATCATATTTACCTTTAGGCGCCTAGCCAACAAAAAAGAAATTTTTGTTAGATTCAACAAGGAAGTTGAATGTTCTAAAGGAGGGGCGAGTGACGTATTCCCAAATACTCCAGACATCAAGCCCAACACCCAGCCTGTATATCCCGAGATACCCATTACTTCATTTGTCAAACATAACACCCAACCTGTATTTCCCGAGATACCCATTCATTCATTTGTCAAACATAACATTTCAGAGCCTACTATAGGAGTTATTTAAATTAATCAGACATAAACATTTCCCGTTAGACATAAACATTTCCCACGCCTGTTATCAACAGTCCCCTATTAAAAACATTTCACACGCCTTTACCGACGACAGCAGACATAAACAAGTGGTAAACTTTTAAACAAAGGGTCCAGCATGAGAACCCATTCATCAGCATAAAAGCTTAGACCAATCCAAATTTAATAAATAAAAGATGCAGCCTGACAACCCACCCATCAGGCCACCAATTCGACCAATCGAAATCTTCTGATCAAAGTCCACTTTCGCTGCTAGCGTCGCTTTCACCGATAAAAGCCATAGATATAAGAATAATGCAATTGTAAACCCATTTCAATTTTGGGAATCTAACTATTAAGACATTACCAATAAAACTCCACTGTATATTGAAATAAAAATCGTTTTTTTTTTAAATATTGCAAAGTGAAAAATCTAATTGGCGCAGCCGGTAGGATACAAGTAATATCCTCGCGAGAGACTACCTATTCAGTATTAATATCGGGGTGTCCAGTGTACCGCGACCTGTAAGATCTATTGTACCCCCATTCAGAGCCTACAGCTCAGATATCAACCCACTTCCTCGAATAAAGTCGAGGAGTTTTAGTGGGTTGATTCTTACTAGGAGCTCAGGTGTAAGAGTTCTGGTTCCTAAGATTTTACATCTTATACTTGCTAACGCCGGACAGTCTGCAATTTTGTGTCTAGAGGTTTCGTCCTCTATGTCGCAGAATCTGCAAGTTCTATTGCTGGTTATTCCCATCATACCTAGGTGACTTTTCAGTCTACAGTGCCCGGTTAGTAATCCGGTAACGATCCTAAGTGAATTTTTCCCCAGTTGAATAAGTTCCTTGAACCTCTTCTTGTTATAGTTATTTATTTGAGTTTTGGCTTGCCTTAGGCCTGGGGTATTTCTCCAGTGTTCTTGTCTTATGGCGCCTTCCACTTTCCTAAGGTATTCTTTTATAGTGTGCCTCCCTATGCCACAGTAGGGCTCTGGGCCTACCAGGGGCTGTTCGGCTCCTAGTTTTGCCATTTTATCGGCAAGTTCATTTCCGGATATATCCTTATGTCCCGGAATCCATCTGAGGGCCAGCCTGTTTCGGCTGCCCAGTATATTTAGCTTACTCTTCACCTCTAGGACTAGCTTCGAGGTGATTTTGTTGCTATGTAAAGCAGTAATTGCTGCTCGGCTGTCCGAAAGGATCGATATGTCCTTTTCCTTGTATCCACGCTGTATGCTGAGCTCTGCACAACGTCCAATGGCACATACCTCAGCTTGGAATATGCTGGTGTATTGGCCAAGGGATTCGTGGTATTTTATGCGAGGCCCTACCACTCCAAGGCCCGTGCCTTGTTGTGTCAGGGATCCATCTGTATACCATGCAATGGTGTGTTTAGCCATCGGGTGCACTTCAGACAGTGTGGTCCAATCTTTCTTATTGCCTAGGTGTACTGTGAAGTTCTGCTCGAAGATTAGTTCGGCTGTCATTTCATCCCTAGGGTGGAGTATTAGGGGCACCTCACCTAACAGATTAGTCGCATCCCTGTTATTTATAATGCAACCACTACCTGTGCCCTCAGTGCTTATTCTCAGGAGTGTAGCTTTGCGTTGGATATCAATCACATAGTGGAGTGGTGTTAGCTCCATCAAAACTTCTAAGGCAGTTGTAGGACAGGTCCTCATTGCCCCTGTCATGCATACGCAGGCAAGTCTTTGTAGTTTTCCTAGCTGGTTTTGCATGCTGATGAGCTTAGCTCGTTTGCCCCATGCAAGTGCGCCGTAAGTGAGGATTGGTCTCACGATCATTAAGTATAGCCATCGTATTATCTGAGGCCTGGCTCCCCAGGATTTCCCAGCAATTTTCCGACAGGTATAGAGTGCTCTGTAACACTTTTCCAATGTCTTTTGGACATGGGAAGCGAAAGTCAGTTTACTATCTAAAGTGATTCCTAGACATTTAACCTCTCGGCTAGTTTCTATAGGAGTTCCTAGCAGTGGGATTTGTCTCATTCTCTGTAGTTTGTACTTCCTTGTGAAAGGAACGATGACTGTCTTAGCAGGATTTAAGTTGAGTCCAACCTCCCTGCACCAGTCCAGCGTTGTCCTTAGTCCGAGTTGGACGATGTCGCAGAGTGTCGCTTCAAATTTGCCTCTGGCGATTATCACGATGTCATCGGCGTATCCCTGACATTGAATTCCTTTTCCACCAAGTTTGCAAGGTCATCTACTAGCAGACTCCGTAGCAGAGGGGACAGTACTCCTCCGTGCGGGCAGCCTTTGCTGGTAGCAATTGTCACTCTTTCCGAACCCAGTGTACATGTTGCTTGCCTGGATTCAAGTAGGTTGCCAATCCATTTGCTCGTAGTAGTGTCTATGTTCCTTCTGGACAGGGCAGCTCGAACTGCATCATGTGATGTGTTGTCGAAGGCTCCCTCTATGTCTAGAAAGGCACAGATAGCTATTTCTTTGCTATCAATTGCCCCTTCTAGGGTGCGACATAGTTGATAAAGTGCAGTGTCTGTTGAACGGCCTGCTCTATATGCATGCTGTGTGTTTTGCAGCGGACAGTCTCTGAGAGCTGTTCTTCTGATGTTGTAGTCTACCAGTTTTTCCAGCGTTTTAAGACAAAACGAAGTTAAGCTGATAGGTCTGAAGGACTTTGGGCTGGTGATGTCTTTCTTCCCGATCTTGGGGATGAAGACCACCCTCGCGCTGCACCATGCACTTGGGATATACCCAAGGGCTAGGCTGCTCGCCATTAGTCTTCTTAGGCGGGTTAGTTCCTGTCCCTGCTGTAAGAAAGCTGGAGAGGACATGTCTAATCCCGGTGATTTAAATGGTTGGAAGGTTTTAATAGCCCATTTGAGTTTCTCGGGCGTAACTATAGATTTGGCTGCTGCCCAGTCACTGGCTACTGTCCTAGGGGTTCTATGTTGATCACGCCTTGCGTTTCCCATGGTGGGAGTATTCCCCGGGAAATGCGTGTCAAATAGCAATTCTAATTTCTCCCGATCCGTGGAGGTGAAGGTGTTATTCCCTTTCCTCAGGGCTAAATTACTATCCGCTGCACTTTTAGCCATTGCTTTTTGCAGTCTCGCGCCCTCGTTGACGTTACTTATTGCCTCACAGAAGTTCCTATAGTTTTTCCGTTTGGCCTTCCTGATCTCTTTGTTGTAGAGCGTCAGGCTTTGCCTGTATAGTTCCCAGTTTCTATCAGTTTTTGGTTTGTTGAAGAGCTTTCAGTGGTTACTCGTAGTCGTTCAAGACTAGCATTCCACCATGGTGCGTCTGTTTCCCGCCTCTGTCTACCTAGAGGACAACTGTCTTCAAAGGCATTTACTATCTTGTGGCCCAGGTTGTCTACCGCTCTGTCTAATTCCAAGGGATGTCTAGGGTATCCTGGCGGTTCGTTGGAAAGATTGAGATCTAGAGTTGACCTGAATTTGTCCCAGTTTGTTTTTCTGGGGTTTCTTTTAGGGTTACATCTTTTTGTTTTGAAGGCTACTTCAAACAAAATTGTCCTATGGTCTGACATTGATTCTTCTGGTGACACATGCCAGTTCTTAATGTGGGGTTTAAAAGAATTGGTTACTAGAGTTATGTCTAGCACCTCTTCTCGTACCCTAGTAACAAATGTCGGCCTGGCGCCGACATTACAGATCTCTAGGTTATTGTTTAAAATAACTTTTAGTAATTGCTCACCTCTGTTGTTGACATCCGTGCTACCCCAGATCACGTGATGTGCGTTGGCATCACATCCTATGATGAGGGGGATCTTGTTCGTCCGGCAGTGGTCCACTAGCCCGGGTATTCCTGGCGGTGGACAGGCCTCCTCCCCGGCAAAGTAGGCGGAGGCCACTGCTAGCTTCGGTGCAGCTTCTGTGCCGTTGATGGTTACGGCGTCGCAGTCTCTGCTCATGAACTCTAAAAAGATACTATAATTGATATCTTTCCTTATAACGATGCATGATCTGGGAGGTGATCCACCTGGATCGCATATTACCTTAGTGTCCTTCGTGTACAGGCCTTTTATGCCATGGTGCCACCATGGCTCCTGTACAAGGGCTAGCCCGAGGTGTTGGGAGGTGAACATCCTCGCCAAGACAGCAGATGCTGCTTTGGCCCGATGGATGTTTACCTGGGCTAGCTGAGTGCTGCTTGTTGCAGCCATCACTCCGAGGTTTGATGCTCCGTGAGGTCTGGTGAAGAGAGAGAGCAAGTCTCTCCACCACCGTCTATCACGGTAACCTCGGCTTCTTCGCAGCTTTCGTCCAGGAGGAGCTCCTGGGCCAGCTCTTGGGATGACATAGGGTGTCCATCCCCTTGGTCGTCCCCAAAGTCCATGCTGGTGATGGATTGTTCATCCTGCTCACCACTCTGTGACTTCGGCTCCACATTCGGTGGTTCGAGGGTATCCTCGACAGCCTTGCATGTGCCGTCATTGGGCGTCTCTTCCGGAGCTCTCTTGGTCTTTTTCAGACCGCTCACGGTGACGTGGCCAAACCGGAAGTTGAGTTTGTGGTCACGCTCCACTATCTCATCCCTTCCGGTCTGGTCCATCCTTACGACCAGGAGTGCACCAGCTCCGTCGTTCTTCCTGGAGATGACCTTCCAGGCGTCCGTCTCGACCCGGTTTTGGAAACCAATGAAGGCTAATATTTCCTCATTGGTCCGGTCGGAGCTCCTCGGGCAGAACAACGTGGCGTTGTACGCTGCCGGGATGTCTGCTCCCGTGCGGGTTTCTAGGGGTACTCCCTTCCACGTCCGCAGCTGAGGTACAGCAATCTTGAGCCACTCAGCTGAGCCTTCATCCAGGCAGTCGATAATCAGGTAACCCACCCTGAAGTGGATTCCCCTGAACACGACGGGACCGCTCCACGCTGACGTGAGCATCTCGTCCATGACCGACTCAGTCTGATATTGATTGTTTTCCTTTATTCATTTATCATCTTCCTTTTGTCTTAACACATTCTCGAGTACTAACGTTTGCTGATAATGTTAAACTTTGTTTGTCCTATAATAATTTGCAATCGGGTTACGGCTTTCAGTCTGATATTGATTGTTTTGCAGAGATAGTGTCAATCTAACCTCTTAACTCTGAATTGCCTTAAATGTAACGTAATGGCTTTTTAGGGGTACGCGTTCAATTATAAGCTATTCTCTTCATAATATGCTACTGGACCGTATATATTCGGTCAACGATTTAGGAGTTCTTCTCGACCCAAAATTAAACTTCGACTGTCACATAAAGTGTACTGTACCGTCCTTCCGACTTATGTACTAACTGCATTAACTAGTTTGCGTAGAAACGGACAAACAGACGGGCGGACAGACGGACAGACGGACAGACAGACGGACATGGCTAGATCGACTCGCCTAGTGATGCTGATCAAGAATATATATACTTTATAGGGTCGGAGATGTCTCCTTCACTGCGTTGCAAACTTCTGACTGAAATTATAATACCCTCTGCAAGGGTATAAAAATACACTCCAAAAACCGCAAAACCCTTGCACCTATTGCAGAAATTAAATATTCCTGAATCACAAAGTATATAGTCGTCCGATTTTGATAAAATTTAAAGCATAATTCTGAAATAATTAAACATTGCTATATGTCGAAGAACTAAAAGAAAAATTTAAAACAGCAAAGTTAAAATTTTTTTTTTTTTTTTCCGATTGTTCCTATGGGAGCTATATGATATAGTCGTCCGATTTTGATGAAATTTAAGCCGTAATTCTGAAATAGTTAACCATTACTATATGTCGAAGAACTAAGAGAATAATTTAAAAACAGCAAAGTTATAATTTTTTTGTATTTGTTTTGCGATTGTTCCTATGGGAGCTTTATGCTATAGTCGTTCGATTTCGATGAAATTTAAACCGAAATTCTGAAATATTCAACCATTACTATATGTCGAAGAACTAAAAAAAAAATTAAAAAACAGCAAAGTTATAATTTTTTTTAATTTATTTTTTCGATTGTTCCTATGGGAGCTATATGCTATAGTCTTCCGATCCGGCTCGTTCCGACTTATATACTACCTGCAATAGAAAGACAACTTTTGGGAAAGTTTCATGCAGATAGCTTTAAAACTGAGAGACTAGTTTGCGTAGAAACGGACGGACAGACGGACGGACAGACGGACAGACTGACAGACGGACAGACGGGCTCGGCTAGATCGACTCGCCTAGTGATGCTGATCAAGAATATATATACTTTATAGGGTCGGAGATGTCTCCTTCACTGCGGTGCAAACTTCTGACTGAAATTATAATACCATCTGCAAGGGTATAAAAAGAAAGGTGCTGACAGAAATTCCATTATCCTTATACAACTTTTGGCTACACGGTGTACACTTTCGTCATCCACATCCAAAATCAGTGACAGCCCTCAGTCGAAAGGGAGGGGCACGGTGATCGCGTATTTTAGTTTTAGCTTGAGAAGTGCCATTTCTTGGCGATACCAGACGAAAGTTAGCTTGGACAGGCTCAGACAAACGATGGCCAAGCTCAGATTGAATCAATAGTCCTTGTATGATCGTCATTATCAGACAAAACAGCAAAGCTATTGTTCTTCCCTAAGTAGGTAGACTCCTCTTCGTTCAAGGGAGACTGTTGAGAGATCGTAGCAGAGACGGCAGCTTGAGGACGTTTTTGATTACCAACAGGCTTTATCAGCGAAGTCAGACTTCTTCTTTTCCTGAGGTCAGTTACGTGATTCAGACGTTCTATGACGTAAAAAGGTTCATAGCCGGAACAGATTCGTTGTTTTTCACATTTAAGGATGAAGATGAGTAGGTGCCAGGATCAAAAGGATCATTTCCAGAAATGGCTTGAAATTAAATACATCTTTGCGGGATACTTTATCAGCAGGGGCACTGATACAGGTGCACATTGATGTAGCAGCGAATAGTGCCCTAATGAGCAAATGCGTCATCTCTGCGACGGGCAATTGGTGACATGGTGAGGCGTTTAACTGTATTGATACGATCTTCTAGGGTTAAATTGATCAGTTCCGAAAATTTAAAAATCTTGTGGTCTGTGCGTCATCAGCAGTAGGCTTTTTTCCGATTCGTAATATTGACAATGGAGTTCCACAACTTGATCGCAGTTTTCCACGAAGGAAATGTGGAAAGCTCGAACTGTCTTCGAAGGGCACAGGTATTGTACCTAGGTCCTCACAACACGAGAAATAATAATACTGATGGTAATTCCATCGTTGTTGAATGCACTGAATTATTAATAGCATATTCATTAAATTGTTAATATTCATATTAATAGCATGTTCAGTTATCTTAGCTTAGGAAGCTTAGGAATTGGTCGCTTGGGTATATTACATTTCATGTTTCTTCTAACAATTTATTAGCCGGCTCGAGGTCAGTGCTTAGAGCAGACCGCCAGCACCTAGTAAAATGCTCATAGGTGTGCGCTGCACATGCAGGCCTGTTATACAGCTTTGCATGTTTATTGTTTTTTGTCTTTCTTATCTCGCTACATTTGTCGCGTTATCGGACGACTATAGCATATAACTCCCATGGGAACAATCGGAAAAATAAATGAAAAAAATTATAACTTTCCTGTTTTTTAATTTTTTGTTTAGTTCTTCGACATATAGCAATGTTTAATTATTTCAAAATTAAGGTTTAAATTTTATCATATAGCTCCCATAGAAATAATAAAAATATATAAAATAACTATATAATAATTGAGCTGCAAATCATCATAGCTTCAATGTTTTTAAACATATACGCAAGTAAATCATAATTTTAATGTTTTCAAAAACGTTTAATACTTGCAATAGCTGCAAGAGTATATGACCTTCGGCTTGCCGAAGTTTGCTTTCTTTCTTGTTTTATCTAAATTATATCAGCTCGGGTTTTCGAAAAATCTTTAAACTTGGATTTCTAGTTTTTTGAATGGATGAACTCAAAGTGTTATTTTTAAAAACGCAGGTTATTTATTTGGGCCCATTGCTATTTCCTTTATTCATTAATCATCTACCTTTTGTCTTAACACATTCTCGAGTACTAACGTTTGCTGATAATGTTAAACTTTGTTTGTCCTATAATAATTTGCAATCAGGTTACGGCTTTCAGTCTGATATTGATTGTTTTCCTTTATTCATTAATCATCTTCCTTTTGTCTTAACACATTCTCGAGTACTATAATAATTTGCAATCGGGTTACGGCTTTCAGTCTGATATTGATTGTTTTGCAGAGATGGTGTCAATCTAACCTCTTAACTCTGAATTGCCTTAAATGTAACGTAATGGCTTTTTAGGGGTACGCGTTCAATTATAAGCTATTCTCTTCATAATATGCTACTGGACCGTATATATTCGGTCAACGATTTAGGAGTTCTTCTCGACCCAAAATTAAACTTCGACTGTCACATAAAGTGTACTGTTAACAATGTTAACAAGGCTATGAGTGTTGTTATACAACTAAATTATTATAAACTTCCCTTGTCCTTCCTTCCGACTTATGTACTAACTGCAATAACTAGTTTGCGTAGAAACGGACAAACAGACGGGCGGACAGACGGACAGACGGACGGAAAGACGGACAGACGGACAGACAGACGGACATGGCTAGATCGACTTGTATCGTAATGCGGATCAAGAATATATATACTTTATAGGGTCGGAGATGTTTCCTTCACTGCGTTGTGAGGAGTTGAATAACTTCCCATAAGTTAAGAAGCAGGCAGAGTAAGCGCATGCAAGCAGTGGCCTACCAGTTACCAGTTACGCGGCGAATTCGCCCGTAGTAACGGTAGTGCGCAGAGCGGGAGTGGTGAACTGAGCACCAGACAAAGCCAAGGAGAGTCCGAGAGGGACAGCGATACAAGAGAGCGGCGTAGGACCGTGGGCAGAAGGAAGTAACGGGATGGCACCGGACTTTGGACCCTGGTATTGGTGCCGTGCGCAGAGGGCGAAAGGTCGAACGGTAAAACCGTGGACTTTGGACCAGGAGGCAAGGAGACGCCGATAACTAGCGGTAAATAGAGGCCTATATAAACCGGCCGAGCGCAGGAAGCTGGATCAGTCGATTCTACAAAGTCAACAAGTAACAGTCATCAAGTGAACAAGTAACCAGTGAAACATCGTGAAGGAGCAAGTAAAGCCGTGCGGAGTCATCAAGGAAACAAGATCTCTACGTCGAGACGTTCGGGACTTAGAGCTAAAGTCTCCGAATTGAGACACAGGTAGCTGAGGTCCTTACGGCATCAGAAGGCTAAGTCCAGGCGTTTTTGTTACAACTTCTGTCGCGATTTGAGCTTGGCATCCCACCCGGCGTGTCCGACAAAATGAACAAATAGAGTCCTTCGACGAAGAACCGTGGGCTCAGAAGCAAAGTGTCTAGAACTAACTATCTGCCTACAAGGACTGCATTGGCGAACTCCGGCGTATGCCTGATCGTCCTGCAGGAACTGTACAAGGTCCTGCTGCGAATAGACCGGAAGGACGCGCGTTTGTTCAGCTGGTGTCTCGAAAGGCGTATGCGTTGAGAGCGCAGCGGTCCACCGCTAGAGTCCCAGAACGGCAGCTTACCGAGTCGCCAACAAGGAGCGGAGCTGGTCGAGATAGCTGGAGGCAGAGCAAGGACAACGAGGACCCCAGGACGACGAAAAACGAGCGTCGAGCGAGCAGCCTAACTTCGAATTCTTAAGCTTGCGGCAGAGAGGGTAGTGTAGAAGCGTTCGTCTAGAACCTGGCGTTTGACCCAGGGACTGCGTTGGCGGCTTCCGGCGTACGCCTGAACCGTCAAGTAGAAACTGAGCCGACGTCCGGTGCGACCGGCCGGGACAGAGCAAGGGACAGGAGGCTGCGGCTGCGAAAGGCGTACGCCTTGAGAGCACAGTGCCTGTTCACCCTAGTCTGGGAACGGTGACGCATCCCTAGTCCCTGTAAACCCGCCGAGCCAAGGGTGGCAGAAGACATCGCAAGCGAAACCGGCGAGGAAGACACCACTTCGCAGCCGGCACGATCCAGCGAGGCGTTCAACGTGGGAAGGAGACGACGGCAGGACGTAATTCTACATAACCATTACACCACCCCGGTCGGGGGTCAAGTCGGCGGTTAAAAGATCACTGCATACTCCCAATCTTTTTGTGTGTTTTCACTGGTCAAAAGGGCGGTCACGTATATATAAATTTGGTGGGACGAACACTTACATCTTCTGAGCTAGCCGCACGACATTCGTAGCGAGCAGATAATAAAGAAAATCAGTTCGTTACATCTGGCGCCCAACGTGATTGTCCTGGTAGTGAAAATACAGCAATAAACAGAAATGGGGAAAAATTGGATCCATCTCATCAAGAAAGAGGATTTCCCAAAGGTGGCAGCCAAGCTTGGCATTATCCTGGAGGTCAAGTCGGACGACATGCGAAAAGCCTTTTCAGAGTATGTTACGAAGACACAAAACGACCCAGGAATGGCGGAAATTTGGGCTGAGCTGGAGGAATTGTACGACAAACCAAGTTCGAGCGGCAAGTTACAAGTCCCAGACGCCGAACAGCTCATAGCCAGCCTGGGCGTTGAGAGCATGAAGGAGGCAGGAAGATCCAGGGGCCCAAGCCAAGAAAGAAGAACAGAACAGCAAAGGCCCAGCGCACCAGACTATGCAAAAGTCGCGAAGCAAGTCAGGGAATGGTCGTTCAAGTTTGACGGCACGGAGAAACCACTGGAGTTTCTGGAACAAGTGGAATGGTCAGCAAACACATACGGTTTGAACCTGAATCTCATTCTCCGAGCCATGCCTGAATTACTGCACGGCAAGGCCCTCAAATGGTTCTTATCAAACAATAAACACTGGAGGACATGGGGAGAGTTCAGCGACAGTTTTCAAACGTATTTCCTGCCAAGGGGTTTTTTCTCAAAGCTCGCAGATCAGGTAAAACAAAAAAAACAGGGTTTTAGAGAGTCGTTCAAGGACTATATGATTGACATGCAGACCATGATGAGACCTCTCGGCTACTCCCCAAAGGAAACATTAGAGCAGATAAAGGAAAACTGCACGCCGGACCTGAGGATTTCCCTGAGGACGTATAAGATAGACGATCTAGAGTCTCTAATGGTGCTGGCTGACGAGTTTGAAGAACTCGAGAAAGAGCGAGAAGCATTTATTCAAGAAAACAAATTCTCGCGAAGCAAAGCAACAGCACCACAACAAGTCACGTGTAGAAGGTGCGAAGAAGAAGGCGGACACCAAGCACCTATCGACGGTCCAAGCCAATGGACTCCAAACACCTACAAGCACGTTATGGAGGCCACCCAATACCAATCAGAGACCACCCAGCGCAGCACCAAGAGCCCACAGGTCACAGACACACGTCGTGAACCCACACGAAGAAGACGGTGTGGCGGTCACGGACATTGGGCCAGAGGATGCCAAAACCAGCGGCTGCTTTTCTGCTGGACTTGCGGCAAGGTGGGGGTTAGGAGTGTAGAGTGCTGCCAGAGATCGGGAAATGGCCCGAGATCCCAGCCGCAGAGAGGCGAGCAGGGGTCGCAAGGTGTTGTCTCTCCAAACTAACTGGCGATTTAATCGAAGGAGAGCAGCAGTTATCCGCTGCGGTACAGATTGGCAGAACCTCACACAAAGCCACAATCGACACCGGAGCAACAGCGAGCCTTATAAGCGAGGAGCTGGCGGATATACTGGCTGCTTATGGAAAGATTACAAGGACGAGAAGGCAAGTTAGGTTGACAGATGGCAGATGCAGCGGGATAAACACGCAGCTCGAGGTGGAAATCGAATTCGGCAATAATCGATTGCCCATGAGCCTGTTGATCTTACCAGGAGTGGTAGACTCGCTGGTGCTAGGATGGAATTTCCTCACAGGAGTCGGCGCCAAAATAAGGTGTGCCGGACATACAGTGGTGATCCCGGAAAGAAGAAGGCACAACGGGTGGTTAGAGGAAAAATTGTCCGTGGCAGTGGTGCAAACCACCTCTGAGGAATGCGATGTTGAAAAATTCCTAGAGCAGGAGCTCGCAGAATTTCGAATAATGAGTGGAACATCCAACATAGCCGAGCACCTAATCACCATGAAGGACAACAAACCAATCAAACAGAGATACTACCCGAAAAATCCAAAGGTTCAAGGGGAAATCAATGCAAAAGTCGACGAGTTGCTGGAGAAGGGATGCATAGAACACTCGAGAAGCCCGTACAGCTCCCCGATAGTCATGGTGAAGAAAAAGACAGGTCAGGGAGTCTTTGTGTCGACTTTAGACAGATCAATGCCAAATCCATCAAAGATGCTTATCCGATGCCAAGGATAATTACATATTGGACCAGTTGAGGGAGGCGAGATACATAAGCAGTCTAATTTGAAAGATGGATACTGGCAAATTCCTCTGGAGGAAAATAGCAGGCAATTCATGGCGTTCACAGTGCCAGTAGAAAGTAATGCCATTTGGTTTACACTCCGCCTCGGCGACTTTCCAAGGAGCACTGGACCAGGTTATTGGACCGGAGATGTCACCACACGCGTTTGCATACCAAGACGACATCATCGTGATCGGACGGACACTGAAGGAACACAGTAGGAACCTGAGGGAAGTTTTCCGACGCCTTAAACAGGCTAACCTGAGGATAAATCCCGAAAATTTTCATTTCTTCAAAAGCGAACTGCTTTACCTGGGACACCGCGTTACGGACCAAGGAATCGGCACCGATCCCGAAAAAGTAGCAGCCATAGCCGAGGCACGAAATGGACATGGACTCCAGAGCACCAGCAGGCATTCGAGGAGGTGAAGGAAGGCTAGTAGCCGATCCTGTGCTGGCATGCCCAGATTTCGATAAACCATTCGTACTGCAGACGGACGCAAGCGATTATGGTATAGGGGCAGTCCTGACGCAGGAAACTGAAAGCGGCGAAAAGGTCATTTCATATTCAAGCCGGACCCTGAATGGCGCAGAAAAGAACTATTCAACCAGCGAAAATGAATGCCTGGCAATCGTGTGGGCAATCCGGAAGCTCAAACCATACTTAGAAGGATACCACTTCAAGGTGGTGACGGACCATATGGCGCTTAAATGGTTGAACAGCATCGAAAGTCCCTCAGGAAGAATAGCGAGGTGGGCCCTGGAGCTGCAGCAGTATGATTTTGAAATATCATATGGGAAGGGGCAGCTTAACGTGGTCGCTGATGCACTGTCATGACAGCCTCTACCAGAAGCCTTTAGGCTAGCTAAAGAAACTCCGGAGGACACGCAGGGAACATGCAGCTGGATCAAGGATATGTGTGAGAAGATTAACAAACAGCCACAGAAGTTTCCGGACTACATCATGGAGGGAGGCGCGTTGTACAGGCATATTCCGCACAGAGCAGGCAGCGAAGACGTGGCAGCATGGAAGCTCTGTGTCCCACGGGGACTGAGGGAAACAGTTCTGAAGGAGAATCACGACTCACCAGCTGCTGGACACGTGGGAAGTCGGAAAACGATTGCAAGGCTGGCGGCTCGATATTACTGGCCAGGAGCACACGTACGGAAATGCGAGACATGCCTCAAGTACAAGCCCAACCAGATGCAGGCAGCCGGGAAAATGCTGACGCAAATACCCGTAGAACCATGGGCAACGGTATGTGCAGACTTTGTCGGACCATTGCCCAGGTCGAAGCATGGCAACCAGATGCTGCTAGTGCTGATAGATAGGTTCTCAAAGTGGACAGAATTGGTGCCAATGCGAGCAGCAACGGCAGAAACACTTCAAAAGGCGTTCCGAGAAAGAGTCAACGCTAGGTTCGGAGTCCCGAAGGTGGTAATAACGGATAATGGAGTTCAGTTTGCCAGTCGCGCATTCAAAAAATTCCTCAGCGAAATGGGAATTAAGCAACAATTCACGGCACCATATACACCGCAGGAGAATCCGACGGAAAGAGCAAACCAGACAGTTAAAACCATGATAGCGCAGTTTGCGGGACAGAACCAGAGGAATTGGGACGAGAAGTGGCCGGAGATTATGCTAGCGGTAAATTCAAGAACGTCGGAGTCAACAGGGTACTCCCCGTGTTTCCTCACGCAGGCTCGAGAGCCTCGACTGCCCAGCGCCCTGTACGACAGGGAGACCATCGGCACAGGAAAGCAGACGGAAAAGCCTGAAGATAAGGTCAATAAGATGAAGGAGATCTTCGAAATTGTGCGCCGGAACATAGAGAAAGCTGCTCAGGACCAAGCCAGGCATTACAATCTACGAAGGAGGCAATGGAATCCAACGATAGGGGACACAGTCTGGGCGAAGGAGCACCATCTGTCAAAGGCAGCCGAGGGTTTCGCGGCAAAGCTAGCGCCAGTCATTTGTAGAATCCGCCACAAGGATACACAAAAAGAACGAACAGCCCACGTCAGTGAGCTTAAGCAACAAACAGAAGAACTCGGTACAGACAAGCAAGGACAACACAGGCAGGCTACAACATCAGGTAGTGCGGACTATAGCGTCGGGCATAAGCCAGAGTCTATATAGACCGCAGGATAACACGAGCATGCAACGACAAAAAGTACAGACTATATCGTCGGGCATAAGCCAGAGTCTATATAGACCGCAGGATAACACGAGCATGCAACGACAAAACGTATGGACTATATCGTCGGGCATAAGCCAGAGTCTATATAGAACGCAGATAAAAAGGAGGCACAGTGACCCAGACAACGAGGCAAACAGATTATGCGTCGGGCATGAAGCCAGAGTCATCCATTAATACGCCGCGAAGAATAAGGTGATGCACAGGACAAGAAACCGAAAAGACCGCAGGCCAACAACAATCCGTAGCGTCGGCAGACTCTGTACGAATCGAGGAAGACCACGACCAGATCTTTGTTTCTCGAGGAAAGAGGGGAGTCGGTACAGCCCGAGAGCTTTACCGTAGCATGCGAAGCCGGAAAAACACTAAAATAACGCGCACATACATAAACGGCCACAGTTAATTAGTTAGCATGCCAAGCCGGAAAAACACGAATATGACGCGCACACACATAAACGGCCACAATAAAAAAAAAAAAGGAAGATACACATGAAAGGCACTACGTATGATCCGGCAATCTGAAATGAGAAATATACATGAAAACCGGGGTCGCAGGGAAACAAACCACTTGCCAACTAAATGCAGAACGACGCAAGAAAGCGATGAGCCGAGCAGGGTCATTGACACCGGCCCCAAGGGCAGGAAAGGTCAACTCTGCAATCCTGGGCCAAGCTTTGGGGAAAAAGAAAATAAGTAAACATGAAATAGAAAGGATATTGCGCTTACCATAGCATTGTGCGGAGTCACTATAAACAAGGGATGGGGGCGTTTCGATTCATGGTGGCCGATTGACCCTACACGATAGTGTCGATCGGTGGGCACAAAATACTGGAAATATCGGCACAAGGAGTCACGCTGTGGAAAATCGATACATCGAGTGGCAACGCCACGTTGGGTCACGGAATCGATAACAATTGGAGACCGATCGGTTGGGCGGAGAGTGACCATACAGCGGAGAGTCACACGGGAGAATATCGATATCACCGATAACAACTGGAGACCGATCGGCACAACGTAGAGTGACCATCCGACGGAGAAGGCAAATCACGGAGATCGAGAAAATCATCGGGGGAAACGTCTGGGAGGGAATTTAAAAGTCTACGGGGGAAACGTCTGGGCGGGAATTTAAAGTCTACGGGGAAACGTCGGGGGCGGGAAATTCAAAATCTGGTAGAAGGATCGGCGCTGTGGAACTCAAGAAGCAGCTGTGAGCGTCGTGGGAACCGTCTGGAGGAGCAAGTCGACTAGAAGACTACAGGCGAACGAGGACAAGTACGAAAAGACACGTCGAGGGAAGGATGTCAGAATGTGGAGTATACCAAGGCAGAGAGAATAGCGAGTCTCTTTTTTTATTCCCGAAGTATGGGGAGAATGTGAGGAGTTGAATAACTCCCCACAAGTTAAGAAGCAGGCAGAGTAAGCGCATGCAAGCAGTGGCCTACCAGTTACCAGTTACGCGGCGAATTCGCCCGTAGCAACGGTAGTGCGGAGAGAGGGAGTGGTGAACTGAGCATCAGACAAAGCAAAGGGGAGTCCGAGAGGGACAGCGATACAAAAGAGCGGCGAAGGGCCGTGGGCAGAAGGAAGTAACGGGACGGCACCGGACTTTGGACCCTGGTGTTGGTGCCGTGCGCAGAGGGCGAAAGGTCGAACGGTAAAACCGTGGACTTTGGACCAGGAGGCAAGGAGACGCCGATAACTAGCGGTAAATGGAGGCCTATATAAACCGGCCGAGCGCAGGAAGCTGGATCAGTCGATTCTACAAAGTCAACAAGTAACAGTCATCAAGTGAACAAGTAACCAGTGAAACATCGTGAAGGAGCAAGTAAAGCCGTGCGGAGTCATCAAGGAAACAAGATCTCTACGTCGAGACGTTCGGGACTTAGAGCTAAAGTCTCCGAATTGAGACACAGGTAGCTGAGGTCCTTACGGCATCAGAAGGCTAAGTCCAGGCGTTTTTGTTACAACTTCTGTCGCGATTTGAGCTTGGCATCCCACCCGGCGTGTCCGACAAAATGAACAAATAGAGTCCTTCGACGAAGAACCGTGGGCTCAGAAGCAAAGTGTCTAGAACTAACTATCTGCCTACAAGGACTGCATTGGCGAACTCCGGCGTATGCCTGATCGTCCTGCCGGAGCTGTACAAGGTCCTCGTGCGACTAGCCCGGAAGGACGCGCGTTTGTTCAGCTGGTGTCTCGAAAGGCGTATGCGTTGAGAGCACAGCGGTCCACCGCTAGAGTCCCAGAACGGCAGCTTACCATCAGGCCACCAATTCGACCAATCGAAATCTTCTGAACGAAGTCCACTTTCGCTGCTAGCGTCGCTGTCACCGATAAAAGCCATAGTTATAAGAATAATGCAATTGTAAAGACAGTTCAATTTGGGAATCTAACTATTAAGACATTACCAATAAAGCTCCACTGTATATTAAAATAAAAATCGCTTTTTTTTAATATATTGCAAAGTGAAAAATCTAATTGGCGCAGCCGGTAGGATACAAGTAATATCCTCGCGAGAGACTACCTAAAAAGGACTTCAAAAAATCACTTCGTGAAAATAAATTTATTTGTGTCCGCAAGTTCGTTTTCTTAAAATTATTGTGAAATTTAAACAACAACATTAGTCGAATCACGAATGAGGATTTCTAGTGTCTAAATTCAGCGATAATAATCTAATAACTGATATATTTCGTGTAAACCAAATTTTTTTTAAAAAAATTTAAAAAAAAATTATTAAAGTGTAAAAATGGAAATGCCATCAACATCAGCCGCAGCCACAGCCGCAAAAGCAACACAAATTCTTACAGACGTGGCCATGAACCATTTTTTTCTACAACTTAAGCAGATAAACAAATGTAATGGAGACCCACTCTACTTGGCTCTCTTCATAAAGTAAGTTGACGAATTAGTTTACCATTATCCGACAACATCAGAAGCCCAACATCAAATTATACAAGCAACCATCCGAAACCTTCTAATAGGACGAGACCGAACATTGTTGATGAGAAATATACCACAGGACTGGAAGGAATTAAGGACTTTACTTATCAGCGAATACAACAGCGCAACACCTTTACATTGGATGATTATGGAATTTATGTAGATTTGTTGAAGAATAAGAAGAACAAACAAGTAGAATATGTTGTAAACTCAGCTTAGATAACAATCCATCAAACACGGTTATAGTTTCAGGAACTTTGAATGATACATTAGCTGAAGTGATTCGCGAAAAATTACCAGTACAAACATATATTACGTTGAGCAAATTTGATATATCAACTCCTCTTAAATTAAAGCAAGCTGCCCAAGCTGTAGGTTTGTTTGTAGATAAACCTTTAAATACCCGCTCGTATACATCCCAAAACTCTAATGATGACGACGAATATCCATATTTTAGATCATCAAGAAACTTTAACCCAAATAATCAGTCAAATAATAGTCAAGGAGAAAGAATCCAAAATAATAAATACCAAAATCGATATAACAACAATCAACAGAGACAGAACAAGTTCGACTCAAATAGAAACTGGGGTAATAATAGCAGTTATAATAATAATTTTTCTGGCAATCAATATTATCCTAGATCCTTTCAAAATAATCAAGTACAGAAAACCCAGCCTACTCAAAGTACTAATATTCCCCAAAAACGTGCCCGAACCTCAGACTCAAGTCTACAACGTAGAACTGAGCCAATGGACAGAATTAAAAATTTTCAGACAACAGCCTCGGAAAAAACACCACCGTCTAAGGGGATATCAAGTATGTGACTTCGTCGACTTGTGGGATTTGTTTGTTGTTTAGGGCCAGTGGTGGGCAGGTTGCCCGATGGAGTGTAAACGTAATAAGTTTGCATTTTTGTTCGTTGACTTGTATGAGCCAATCTGCTAGCCAGGTGGTTTGCTGTTGCTGTTTTTGGATATTTTGAACGACTGGTTATAGCTGTGTTATCAGCAAAAATGGATAGAGTTGTCTGACTCCTTGTGGGAATGTCAGTCGTGTATAGGACATACAAGATCGGACCGAGTACACTTCCTTGGGGTACTCCAGCTTCGATTTTGTGGTTGGCGGAGATGAAATTTTTGCATCTGACAGTAAATACTCTGTCTTTAAGGTAAGATTCGAGAAATTTGAAGGTGTTTTGTGGTAGGATAGGCTTGATTTTTTGAACCAGACCGTCAATCCAAACGCGATCGAAGGCTAGGAATAAGGCACTGCAGTATTCCCTGCATTCAAACGCTGTGCGTATTTCAGCTGTTATACGATTTACCTGTTCGGTAGTTCCGTGCTTTTCCCTGAAGCCGAACTGGTGTAGGATGATCGCTCTGTCATTTTGGAGGTGTGTTCTGAGGTGGCACAAAAGCAGTTTTTCAAATAGCAAAAAATAGCAAAATAGCCTAGCAGGCCCAGGCTAATGGGCCTGTAGAGCAAAGGTTGGGATTTGTCTTTGCCTGGTTTTGGTATCATTGTAATAACAGACTTTTTCAATTGTGTGGGAAAATAGCCCCATTTAAGAATTGAGTTGAATATGGTGGTTATGCTTTTGGTTGCGCATAGAGGCAATTCAATTATCATTTTAAGCGAAATTATATCATGGCCAGGTGCTTTTTTTTTTGGATTCATCTGTTCTGCAATGGCTTTTATTGTGGAGGAAGGCTCCGCTGGTGAGATGTTTGGTAAAGTGAATTGGTTTATCGGAGGATGAGGTTAGAGGACATTTTTTTTATTATTTTTTTTTTTTATAATGATCTTATTAACTTTATTTTTGTAGGCTATGGGACGAGTTGGAACAATCGTGTGCAGGTGTTCACCCAACTGCACCTGCTGTGTCAGTTGGGTGAACTGTCCATAAGTTCGTCGAAAAACTTAATCTAGATACAACCACTAACCATACAACATATAGACTGGTCATTTCATACGACGCATTTGGACACAAAAAAACGGCCCGCGGAAGGTCCCCCGTGCTCACAGCAGCAGGTCCATGCACTTCGTGTGCGTTCGGGTTTTTTGCTCTCTCATTCTTATTCTCATTTTTATGCTCGCGCACTCATTGCACGAGTTCAGTCGTTCAGTCGCAGAGGGGCGCTTTTTGAAGAATAATTTAAATGTTTTAAAAAATATTTAATTTTTGAAATAGCTGCAAGGGTATATGAACTTCGGCTTGCCGCAGTTTTTTTTTTTATTTTGAAAAATGGAGGTGCAAATACCAAACGTTTAGCTTTCAAGCCCGATGAGCGATCTCGTTTCCATATTAACTAACCCAAAACGCGACAACCTATTACCCATTCTTAACCGTCAGCGCACACACTGGGTGATTTTCACACAGTAATTTTTCGGCGGTTCGGCATTTAAAAATGGAAGGAGGTGGGGACTTGGGAGTGGGGGGGAAAACTTATGCGCCGCCACTACGCGCACACCGAGTTTCAGCTTCAGTGTTCCAAAATTCGTTGAAGGGAAAACATCGAAAGTTGCTCAGCGGGTGAATTTCACCCAGTGTGTGCGTTGTGTTCCAAATTCCACGTAAGTACGTATGTAAGTTTAATTGTAGACCCCCTTTTTCGCGTTTTTACATGTCATTGTTTTCATAAAAAAGGCGCCATGGCATATGCTGACGCGGGGAGAGTGTGCAGTTCGCACGAGGTAGAACAGCTCTTTCAGCAAGAAGAGCATGTGTCGTCGAGTAATGAAGCATTCTCAGACGACTCGGTTGCCAAACAAAATGTCTAAACACAAAAGGTGCCAACTTTGTGGCCCTGGAACTGATCGAAAAACTTTTTTCAAATGTTTGAGTTGCGAACGTCCAATGTGTAAAGACCATGTCGCGAAAGTTTGCCAGCAGTGTGCCTTGCCGCTGCAAGATTTTTAAAGCTGTTCACAGTTACTTTCTTTTCTCATGTAATTTTTATTATCTACGTTTCATTTGTACTACACTTTTCATATGTGAAATAAAATTTTTGAAAAAGTAATGAGATTTCCTTACAGAACCAAACAACCATGAATATTTACTTGTAAATATGTAAGTGACGTATTACCAAATACTCCAGACATCAAGCCTAACACCCAGACTTTATATCCCGAGATACCCATTACTTTATTTGTCAAACATAACATTTCAGAGCCTACTATAGGAGTTATTCAAATTAATCAGACATAAACATTTCCCGTTAGACATAAACATTTTCCACGCCTGTTATCAACAGTCCCCTGTTAAAAACATTTCAAACGCCTTTACCAACGACAGCAGACATAAACAAGTGGTAAACTTTTAAACAAAGGGTCCAGCATGAGAACCCATTCATCAGCATAAAAGCTATGACCAATCCAAATTTAATAAACAAAAGATGCAGCCTGACAACCCACCCATCAGGCCACCAATTCGACCAATCGAAATCTTCTGATCGAAGTCCACTTTCGCTGCTAGCGTCGCTGTCACCGATAAAAGCCATAGTTATAAGAATAATGCAATTGTAAAGACAGTTCAATTTTGGGAATCTAACTATTAAGACATTACCAATAAAACTCCACTGTATATTAAAATAAAAATCGCTTTTTTTTTAAATATTGCAAAGTGAAAAATCTAATTGGCGCAGCCGGTAGGATACAAGTAATATCCTCGCGAGAGACTACCTATTCAGTATTAATATCGGGGTGTCCAGTGTACCGCGACCTGTAAGATCTATTGTACCCCCATTCAGAGCCTACAGCTCAGATATCAACCCACTTCCTCGAATAAAGTCGAGGAGTTTTAGTGGGTTGATTCTTACTAGGAGCTCAGGTGTAAGAGTTCTGGTTCCTAAGATTTTACATCTTATACTTGCTAACGCCGGACAGTCTGCAATTTTGTGTCTAGAGGTTTCGTCCTCTATGTCGCAGAATCTGCAAGTTCTATTGCTGGTTATTCCCATCATACCTAGGTGACTTTTCAGTCTACAGTGCCCGGTTAGTAATCCGGTAACGATCCTAAGTGAATTTTTCCCCAGTTGAATAAGTTCCTTGAACCTCTTCTTGTTATAGTTATTTATTTGAGTTTTGGCTTGCCTTAGGCCTGGGGTATTTCTCCAGTGTTCTTGTCTTATGGCGCCTTCCACTTTCCTAAGGTATTCTTTTATAGTGTGCCTCCCTATGCCACAGTAGGGCTCTGGGCCTACCAGGGGCTGTTCGGCTCCTAGTTTTGCCATTTTATCGGCAAGTTCATTTCCGGATATATCCTTATGTCCCGGAATCCATCTGAGGGCCAGTCTGTTTCGGCTGCCCAGTATATTTAGCTTACTCTTCACCTCTAGGACTAGCTTCGAGGTGATTTTGTTGCTATGTAAAGCAGTAATTGCTGCTCGGCTGTCCGAAAGGATCGATATGTCCTTTTCCTTGTATCCACGCTGTATGTTGAGCTCTGCACAACGTCCAATGGCACATACCTCAGCCTGGAATATGCTGGTGTATTGGCCAAGGGATTCGTGGTATTTTATGCGAGGCCCTACCACTCCAAGGCCCGTGCCTTGTTGTGTCAGGGATCCATCTGTGTACCATGCAATGGTGTGTTTAGCCATCGGATGCACTTCAGACAGTGTGGTCCAATCTTTCTTATTGCCTAGGTGTACTGTGAAGTTCTGCTCAAAGATTAGTTCGGCTGTCATTTCATCCCTAGGGTGGAGTATTAGGGGCACCTCTCCTAACAGATTAGTCGCATCCCTGTTATTTAGAATGCAACCACTACCTGTGCCCTCAGTGCTTAGGAGTGTAGCTTTGCGTTGGATATCAATCACATAGTGGAGTGGTGTTAGCTCCATCAAAACTTCTAAGGCAGTTGTAGGACAGGTCCTCATTGCCCCTGTCATGCATACGCAGGCAAGTCTTTGTAGTTTTCCTAGCTGGTTTTGCATGTTGATGAGCTTAGCTCGTTTGCCCCATGCAAGTGCGCCGTAAGTGAGGATTGGTCTCACGATCATTAAGTATAGCCATCGTATTATCTGAGGCCTGGCTCCCCAGGATTTCCCAGCAATTTTCCGACAGGTATAGAGTGCTCTGTAATACTTTTCCAATGTCTTTTGGACATGGGAAGCGAAAGTCAGTTTACTATCTAAAGTGATTCCTAGACATTTAACCTCTCGGCTAGTTTCTATAGGACTTCCTAGCAGTGGGATTTGTCTCATTCTCTGTAGTTTGTACTTCCTTGTGAAAGGAACGATGACTGTCTTAGCAGGATTTAAGTTGAGTCCAACCTCCCTGCACCAGTCCAGCGTTGTCCTTAGTCCGAGTTGGACGATGTCGCAGAGTGTCGCTTCAAATTTGCCTCTGGCGATTATCACGATGTCATCGGCGTATCCCTGACATTGAATTCCTTTTCCACCAAGTTTGCAAGGTCATCTACTAGCAGACTCCGTAGCAGAGGGGACAGTACTCCTCCTTGCGGGCAGCCTTTGCTGGTAGCAATTGTCACTCTTTCCGAACCCAGTGTACATGTTGCTTGCCTGGATTCAAGTAGGTTGCCAATCCATTTGCTCGTAGTAGTGTCTATGTTCCTTCTGGACAGGGCAGCTCGAACTGCATCATGTGATGTGTTGTCAAAGGCTCCCTCTATGTCTAGAAAGGCACAGATAGCTATTTCTTTGCTATCAATTGCCCCTTTTAGGGTGCGACATAGTTGATAAAGTGCAGTGTCTGTTGAACGGCCTGCTCTATATGCATGCTGTGTGTTTTGCAGCGGACAGTCTCTGAGAGCTGTTCTTCTGATGTTGTAGTCTACCAGTTTTTCCAGCGTTTTAAGACAAAACGAAGTTAAGCTGATAGGTCTGAAGGACTTTGGGCTGGTGATGTCTTTCTTCCCGATCTTGGGGATGAAGACCACCCTCGCGCTGCACCATGCACTTGGGATATACCCAAGGGCTAGGCTGCTCACCATTAGTCTTCTTAGGCGGGTTAGGAGTAGTTCCTGTCCCTGCTGTAAGAAAGCTGGAGAGATCATGTCTAATCCCGGTGATTTAAATGGTTGGAAGGTTCCAATAGCCCATTTGAGTTTCTCGGGCGAAACTATAGATTTGGCTGTTGCCCAGTCACTGGCTACTGTCCTAGGGGTTCTATGTTGATCACGCCTTGCGTTTCCCATAGTGGGAGTATTCCCCGGGAAATGCGTGTCAAATAGCAGTTTTAATTTCTCCCGATCCGGGCAGGTGAAGGTGTTATTCCCTTTCCTCAGGGCTAAATTACTATCCGCTGCACTTTTAGCCATTGCTTTTTGCAGTCTCGCGCCCTCGTTGACGTTACTTATTGCCTCACAGAAGTTCCTATAGTTTTTCCGTTTGGCCTTCCTGATCTCTTTGTTGTAGAGCGTCAGGCTTTGCCTGTATAGTTCCCAGTTTCTATCAGTTTTTGGTTTGTTGAAGAGCTTTCAGTGGTTACTCGTAGTCGTTCAAGACTAGCATTCCACCATGGTGCGTCTGTTTCCCGCCTCTGTCTACCTAGAGGACAACTGTCTTCAAAGGCATTTACTATCTTGTGGCCCAGGTTGTCTACCGCTCTGTCTAATTCCAAGGGATGTCTAGGGTATCCTGGCGGTTCGTTGGAAAGATTGAGATCTAGAGTTGACCTGAATTTGTCCCAGTTTGTTTTTCTGGGGTTTCTTTTAGGGTTACATCTTTTTGTTTTGAAGGCTACTTCAAACAAAATTGTCCTGTGGTCTGACATTGATTCTTCTGGTGACACATGCCAGTTCTTAATGTGGGGTTTAAAAGAATTGGTTACTAGAGTTATGTCTAGCACCTCTTCTCGTACCCTAGTAACAAATGTCGGCCTGGCGCCGACATTACAGATCTCTAGGTTATTGTTTAAAATAACTTTTAGTAATTGCTCACCTCTGTTGTTGACATCCGTGCTACCCCAGATCACGTGATGTGCGTTGGCATCACATCCTATGATGAGGGGGATCTTGTTCGTCCGGCAGTGGTCCACTAGCCCGGGTATTCCTGGCGGTGGACAGGCCTCCTCCCCGGCAAAGTAGGCGGAGGCCACTGCTAGCTTCGGTGCAGCTTCGGTGCCGTTGATGGTTACGGCGACGCAGTCTCTGCTCATGAACTCTAAAAAGATACTATAATTGATATCTTTCCTTATAACGATGCATGATCTGGGAGGTGATCCTCCTGGATCGCATATTACCTTAGTGTCCTTCGAGGTGTTGGGAGGTGAACATCCTCGCCAAGACTGCAGATGCTGCTTTGGCCCGATGGATGTTTACCTGGGCTAGCCGAGTGCTGCTTGTTGCAGCCATCACTCCGAGGTTTGATGCTCCGTGAGGTCTGGTGAAGAGAGAGAGCAAGTCTCTCCACCACCGTCTATCACGGTAACCTCGGCTTCTTCGCAGCTTTCGTCCAGGAGGAGCTCCTGGTCCAGCTCTTGGGATGACATAGGGTGTCCATCCCCTTGGTCGTCCCCAAAGTCCATGCTGGTGATGGATTGTTCATCCTGCTCACCACTCTGTGACTTCGGCTCCACATTCGGTGGTTCGAGGGTATCCTCGACAGCCTTGCATGTGCCGTCATTGGGCGTCTCTTCCGGAGCTCTCTTGGTCTTTTTCAGACCGCTCACGGTGACGTGGCCAAACCGGAAGTTGAGTTTGTGGTCACGCTCCACTATCTCATCCCTTCCGGTCTGGTCCATCCCTACGACCAGGAGTGCACCAGCTCCGTCGTTCTTCCTGGAGATGACCTTCCAGGCGTCCGTCTCGACCCGGTTTTGGAAACCAATGAAGGCCAATATTTCCTCATTGGTCCGGTCGGAGCTCCTCGGGCAGAACAACGTGGCGTTGTATGCTGCCGGGATGTCTGCTCCCGTGCGGGTTTCTAGGGGTACTCCCTTCCACGTCCGCAGCTGAGGTACGGCAATCTTGAGCCACTCAGCTGAGCTGATGTCTGCTCCCGTGCGGGTTTCTATGGGTACTCCCTTCCACGTCCGCAGCTGAGGTACGGCAATCTTGAGCCACTCAGCTAAGCCTTCATCCAGGCAGTCGATAATCAGGTAACCCACCCTGAAGTGGATTCCCCTGAACACGACGGGACCGCTCCACGCTGACGTGAGCATCTCGTCCATGACCGACTCCTGGAGCCCGGATAGTTCCTCTGCGGTCAGGCTGGCCGCCGGGAAACCCTCCGGGAGTATAGCCACCCTGATGAGGGTGACTTTCTTGGCAGCCTCCGCGTAAGTCGGACGGGGTCCGATGACCGGCGGTGCCGAGCTAGAGGGTCTTCCTCCAGCGGCTGTCGGCTTCTGGTTTTGATGGGGCTGGGAAGGTATCTTCCTGGCCCGCACTTTTGCCTTTTCTGCCGCTGCTGCTGATGTGCTAGGCCCCTCTTGCTCAGGGACCCGTGAGGACGTCTCACTAGCCCCTGGGCCGTGCCTAGACCTTTTGGGGGTGTCCGTTGGTGGTGTGCGGCTGGTGTTCAGCCGTTTACCAACCGGTGCTGTCCCCAATGCCGGCTGCTCCCTCGGCTCCTTTGCCTTCTTCAAGGCCTTCTCCGGTGTCATGCCCTGCATGAGGTACCTCAGGTACCACTTTACCTTTGACCCTGGCAGGCCACGCCTGTTGGGGTCGTCCAGTCCTCCGGGCTGTCCCAGGGCTGGAAGGGCGTCCTGCTTCTTCAGCTGCCTGATAGAGGTTGGCCTATCAGATGCGAGAGGTGGGCGTGCTGGCAGGGTAGCTCCTGCTGGCACCCCACGCTCCCTGGCTGGGAATGTCTGGGCTGCTGGTGTAGTCCTAGGCGGGTACGCTGCCGTCTGGGGACTGTCGCCTTCGAGGGATCTTTCCTCGAAGTGTCTTGCGACACCGGTTGCAGGGATATCCTGCGGGATTTTTATTGTTTTGTTTCTCTTCATGGGGTCCCACGAGCTGCGGAGAAGTATGTGGTCCGCCCGGGCAGAGATCCGCTGTACCCGGGTAAGGCGTACTTAGGACAGACGGTCGCCACTTGCCTGAACCCTCCGTTTGCGACTGGGCTATTTGTTAACTCGGGCCCCCAGCCAGGCTGACTATCGGCACGGGTCGAATGACACCTTAGTCCGGCACCGAGGTGAGATGTGGGGGATAGGATGGAGGTAGGTAGTTGTGAGGGAGGGGGTGTGTAAGGCTACGGTGTTAAGACGGCCAAACAAGCGTCTTGTCGGTATACCTCCATCGGTATACCCGCTGTTTGTCCGGGGTTGCTTATTTGCTTACGCTTATTCGCAACTAACCTTCCCAGAAGGTCGTTCGCTATCCGCAACCTGCGACCCGCCTGGTGGCCTCAGCTAAGCCTCCCTTCGAACCATCCCACTAGTTCTTGAGGACCAAGAGAGACTACCTAAAAAGGACTTCAAAAAATCACTTCGTGAAAATAAATTTATTTGTGTCCGCAAGTTCGTTTTCTTAAAATTATTGTGAAATTAAAACAACAACATTAATCGAATCACGAATGAGGATTTCTAGTGTCTAAATTCAGCGATAATAATCTAATAACTGATATATTTCGTGTCAACCAAATTTTTCTTTAAAAAATTAAAAAAAAAATTATTAAAGTGTAAAAATGGAAATGCCATCAACATCAGCCGCAGCCACAGCCGCAAAAGCAACACAAATTCTTACAGACGTGGCCATCAACCATTTTCTTCTGCAACTTAAGCAGATAAACAAATGAAATGGAGACCCACTCTACTTGGCTCTCTTCATAAAGTAAGTTGACGAATTAGTTTACCATTATCCGACAACATCAGAAGCCCAACATCAAATTATACAAGCAGCCATCCGAAACCTTCTAATAGGACGAGACCGAACATTGTTGATGAGAAATATACCACAGGACTGGAAGGAATTAAGGACTTTACTTATCAGCGAATACAACAGCGCAACACCTTTACATTGGATGATTATGGAATTTACGTAGATTTGTTGAAGAATAAGAAGAACAAACAAGTAGAATATGTTGTAAACTCAGCTTAGATAACAATCCATCAAACACGGTTATAGTTTCAGGAACTTTGAATGATACATTAGCTGAAGTGATTCGCGAAAAATTACCAGTACAAAGATATATTACGTTGACCAAATTTGATATATCAACTCCTCTTAAATTAAAGCAAGCTGCCCAAGCTGTAGGTTTGTTTGTAGATAAACCTTTAAATACCCGCTCGTATACATCCCAAAACTCTAATGATGACGACGAATATCCATATTTTAGATCATCAAGAAACTTTAACCCAAATAATCAGTCAAATAATAGTCAAGGAGAAAGAATCCAAAATAATAAATACCAAAATCGATATAACAACAATCAACAGAGACAGATGAAGTTCGACTCAAATAGAAACTGGGGTAATAATAGCAGTTATAATAATAATTTTTCTGGCAATCAATATTATCCTAGATCCTTTCAAAATAATCAAGTACAGAAAACCCAGCCTACTCAAAGTACTAATATTCCCCAAAAACGTGCCCGAACCTCAGACTCAAGTCTACAACGTAGAACTGAGCCAATGGACAGAATTAAAAATTTTCAGACAACAGCCTCGGAAAAAACACCACCGTCTAAGGGGATATCAAGTATGTGACTTCGTCGACTTGTGGGATTTGTTTGTTGTTTAGGGCCAGTGGTGGGCAGGTTGCCCGATGGAGTGTAAACGTAATATGTTTGCATTTTTGTTCGTTGACTTGTATGAGCCAATCTGCTAGCCAGGTGGTTTGCTGTTGCTGTTTTTGGACATTTTGAACGACTGGTTATAGCTGTGTTATCAGCAAAGATGGATAGAGTTGTCTGACTCCTTGTGGGAATGTCAGTCGTGTATAGGACATACAAGATCGGACCGAGTACACTTCCTTGGGGTACTCCAGCTTCGATTTTGTGGTTGGCGGAGATGAAATTTTTGCATCTGACAGTAAATACTCTGTCTTTAAGGTAAGATTCGAGAAATTTGAAGGTGTTTTGTGGTAGGATAGTCTTGATTTTTTGAACCAGACCGTCAATCCAAACGCGATCGAAGGCTAGGAATAAGGCACTGCAGTATTCCCTGCATTCAAACGCTGTGCGTATTTCAGCTGTTATACGATTTACCTGTTCGGTAGTTCCGTGCTTTTCCCTGAAGCCGAACTGGTGTAGGATGATCGCTCTGTCATTTTGGAGGTGTGTTCTGAGGTGGCACAAAAGCAGTTTTTCAAATAGCAAAAAATAGCAAAATAGCCTAGCAGGCCCAGGCTAATGGGCCTGTAGAGCAAAGGTTGGGATTTGTCTTTGCCTGGTTTTGGTATCATTGTAATAACAGACTTTTTCCATTGTGTGGGAAAATAGCCCCATTTAAGAATTGAGTTGAATATGGTGGTTATGCTTTTGATTGCGCATAGAGGCAATTAAATTATCATTGTAAGCGAAATTATATCATGGCCAGGTGTTTTTTTTTTGGATTCATCTGTTCTGCAATGGCTTTTATTGTGGAGGAAGGCTCCGCTGGTGAGATGTTTGGTAAAGTGAATTGGTTTATCGGAGGATGAGGTTAGAGGACATTTTTTTTATTATTTTTTTTTTTTTATAATGATCTTATTAACTTTATTTTTGTAGGCTATGGGACGTGTTGGAACAATCGTGTGCAGATGTTCACCCAACTGACACAGCAGGTGACACTGTCCATAAGTTCGTCGAAAAACTTAATCTAGATACAACCACTAACCATACAACATATAGACTGGTCATTTCATACGACGCATTTGGACACAAAAAAACGGCCCGTGGAAGGTCCCCCGTGCTCACAGCAGCAGGTCCATGCACTTCGTGTGCCTTCGGGTTTTTTGCTCTCTCATTCTTATTCTCATTTTTATGCTCGCGCACTCATTCCACGAGTTCAGTCGTTCAGTCGCAGGGGGGCGCTTTTTGAAGAATAATTTAAATGTTTTAAAAAATATCTAATTTTTGCAATAGCTGCAAGGGTATATGAACTTCGGCTTGCCGAAGTTTTTTTTTTTTTTTTGAAAAATGGAGGTGCAAATACCAAACGTTTAGCTTTCAAGTCCGATGAGTGATCTCGTTTCCATATTAACTAACCCAACACGCGACAACCTATTCTTAACCCTCAGCGCACACACTGGGTGAATTTCATCCTGCGCGATTTTTCGGCGGTTTGGCATTTAAAAATGGAAGGAGGTGGGGACTTGGGAGTGGGGGGAAAAACTTATGCGCCACCACTACGCGCACACCGAGTTTCAACTTCAGTGTTCCAAAATTCGTTGAAGGGGAAACATCGAAAGTTGCTCAGCGGGTGAATTTCACCCAGTTTGTGCGTTGTGTTCCAAATTCCACGTAAGTACGTATGTAAGTTTAATTGTAGACCCCCTTTTTCGCGTTTTTACTTGTCATTGTTTTCGTAAAAAAGGCGCCATGGCATATGCTGACGCGGGCGAGAGTGCGCAGTTCGCACGAGGTAGAACAGCTTTTTCAGCAAGAAGAGCATATGTCGTCGAGTAATGAAGCATTCTCGGACGACTCGGATGCCGACCCTCAAATTTACTTGTCACACGAGTCGGAAACAGATGCCGAACAAAATGTCTAAACACAAAAGGTGCCAACTGTGTGGCCCTGCAACTGATCGAAAAACCTTTTTCAAATGTTTGAGTTGCGAACGCCCAATGTGCAAAGACCATGTCGCGAAAGTTTGCCAGCAGTGTGCCTTGCCGCTGCAAGATTTTTAAAGCTGTTCACAGTTACTTTCTTTTCTCATGTAATTTTTATTATCTACGTTTCATTTGTACTACACTTTTCATATGTGAAATAAAATTTTTGAAAAAGTAATGAGATTTCCTTACAGAACCAAACAACCATGAATATTTACTTGTAAATATGTAAGTGACGTATTACCAAATACTCCAGACATCAAGCCTAACACCCAGACTGTATATCCCGAGATACCTATTACTTTATTTGTCAAACATAACATTTCAGAGCCTACTATAGGAGTTATTCAAATTAATCAGACATAAACATTTCCCGTTAGACATAAACATTTTCCACGCCTGTTATCAACAGTCCCCTATTAAAAACATTTCACACGCCTTTACCGACGACAGCAGACATAAACAAGTGGTAAGCTTTTAAACAATGGGTCCAGCATGAGAACCCATTCATCAGCATAAAAGCTTTGATCAATCCAAATTTAATAAACAAAAGATGCAGCCTGACAACCCACCCATCAGGCCACCAATTCGACCAATCGAAATCTTCTGATCGAAGTCCACTTTCGCTGCTAGCGTCGCTGTCACCGATAAAAGCCATAGTTATATGAATAATGCAATTGTAAAGACAGTTCAATTTGGGAATCTAACTATTAAGACATTGACAATAAAACTCCACTGTATATTAAAATAAAAATCGCTTTTTTTTAATATATTGCAAAGTGAAAAATCTAATTGGCGCAGCCGGTAGGATACAACTAATATCCTCGCGAGAGACTACCTAAAAAGGACTTCAAAAAATCACTTCGTGAAAATAAATTGATTTATATCCGCAAAACGAACTTACTTAAAATTATTGTGAAATTAAAACAACAACATTAGTCGAATCACGAATGAGGATTTCTAGTGTCTAAATTCAGCGATAATAATCTAATAACTGATATATTTCGTGTAAACCAAATTTTTTTTAGAAAAATTTTAAAAAAAAATTATTAAAGTGTAAAAATGGAAATGCCATCAACATCAGCCGCAGCCACAGCCGCAAAAGCAACACAAATTCTTACAGACGTGGCCATGAACCATTTTCTTCTGCAACTTAAGCAGATAAACAAATGTAATGGAGACCCACTCTACTTGGCTTTCTTCATAAAGTAAGTTGACGAATTAGTTTACCATTATCCGACAACATCAGAAGCCCAACATCAAATTATACAAGCAGCCATCCGAAACCTTCTAATAGGACGAGCCCGAACATTGTTGATGAGAAATATACCACAGGACTGGAAGGAATTAAGGACTTAACTTATCAGCGAATACAACAGCGCAACACCTCCATATTGGATGATTATGGAATTTACGTAGTTTGTTGAAGAATAAGAAGAACAAACAAGTAGAATATGTTGTAAACTCAGCTTAGATAACAATCCATCAAACACGGTTATAGTTTCAGGAACTTTGAATGATACATTAGCTGAAGTGATTCGCGAAAAATTACTAGTATATATATTACGTTGAGCAAATTTGATATATCAACTCCTCTTAAATTAAAGCAAGCTGCCCAAGCTGTAGGATTGTTTGTAGATAAACCTTTAAATACCCGCTCGTATACATCCCAAAACTCTAATGATGACGACGAATATCCATATTTTAGATCATCAAGAAACTTTAACCCAAATAATCAGTCAAGGAGAAAGAATCCAAAATAATTACTACCAAAATCGATATAACAACAATCAAAAGAGACAGAACAAGTTCGACTCAAATAGGAACTGGGGTAATAATAGCAGTCATAATAATAATTTTTCTGGCAATCAATATTATCCTAGATCCTTTCAAAATAATCAAGTACAGAAAACAAGGCCTACTCAAAGTACTAATATTCCCCAAAAACGTGCCCGAACCTCAGACTCAAGTCTACAACATAGAACTGAGCCAATGGACAGAATTAAAAATTTTCAGACAACAGCCTCGGAAGAAACACCACTGCAATAAAAATTAAAATTGATAACAAACTATGCCTCTGTCTTATTGATACAGGCTCAAGCATAAATTTGATAAACGAAAACTTTTTGAAATATCCAACTAAAAATATTTTGACAAAAGTCCAAACGATAGGAGAATCTGTAACTTTAGAAAAATATATCGAATTTAGCATCCCAAAATTATTTTCATCCAAGCAAACATTTTTTTTTTAAAACTTTTCAAATCGTTGTGATATTCTTATAGGAAAAAAAATTCTAAAAGAAACCTCAGCCAAAATTGATTTCATGAGAAACACTATTATTCTAAATAATTACGAATTCCCAATGATAAATATAACAGAGGAACGTAATCAAACCTTTTCAAGTATAACAAATGATGACGAATATATTTATGCCATGCAAACAGACTTAACAAATAATTATTTAAGAGACGATCACTTAAATAATGAAGAACAAGAAAGAAAGCAAACTTCGGCAAGCCGAAGTTCATATACCCTTGCAGCTATTGCAAGAATTAAACATTTTTGAAAACATTAAAATTATGATTTACTTTCGTATATGTTTAAAAACATTGAAGCTATGATGATTTGCAGCTCAATTATTTGATAGTTATTTTATATATTTTTATTATTTCTGAGGGAGCTATATGATATAGACGTCCGATTTTGATAAAATTTAAACCATAATTCTGAAATATTTAACCATTGCTATATGTCGAAGAACTACACAAAAAATTAAAAAACAGAAAAGTTATAATTTTTTTCATTTATTTTTCCGATTGTTCCTATGAGAGCTATATGATATAGTCGTCCGACTTTGATGAAATTTAAACCATAAATCGGAAATATTTAACCATTACTAAATGTCGAAGAACTAAACAAAAAAATAAAAAACAGAAAAGTTATAATTTTTTTTCATTTATTTTTCCGATTGTTCCTATGGGAGCTATATTATATAGTCGTCCGACTTTGATGAAATTTAAACTGTAAATCGGAAATATGTAACTATTACTAAATGTCGAAGAACTAAACAAAAAATTGAAAAACAGCAAAGTTATAATTTTTTCATTTATTTTTCCGATTGTTCCTATGGGGGCTATATGCTATAGTCGTCCGATTTTGATGAAATTTAAACCGTAAATCGGAAATGTTTAACCATTACTAAATGTCGAAGAACTAAACAAAAAATTAAAAAACAGCAAAGTTATAATTTTTTTCATTTATTTTTCCGATTGTTCCTATGGGAGCTATATGCTATAGTCGTCCGATCCGGCTCGTTCCGACTTATATACTACCTGCAATAGAAAGACAACTTTTGGGAAAGTTTCATGCAGATAGCTTTAAAACTGAGAGACTAGTTTGCATATAAACGGACGGACAGACGGACAGACTGACAGACGGACAGACGGACGGACAGACGGACAGACGGACATGGCTAGATCGACTCGCCTAGTGATGCTGATCAAGAATATATATACTTTATAGGGTCGGAGATGTCTCCTTCACTGCGTTGCAAACTTCTGACTGAAATTATAATACCCTCTGCAAGGGTATAAAAAACTGAACTTTATTATTTAATGTTCAAGTATTTTGATATTCAGTATCGCGAAGGTGACAATTTGACTTTCACGAACGAAATCAAACATATAATAAAAACAAAACATGAAGAACCGATTTATAGGAGACCATATAGTTATCCCTACATTTATGACACAGAAGTATAAAAACAAATTGAGGAAATGATAAATCAAGGTATTATAAGAAAATCAAAATCTCCTTATTGTAGTCCTATTGTAATGATACCAAAGAAAAAGGATGCATCGGGCATTCCCAAATTTCGTATGGCCATTGATTACAGAGGACTCAATGAAATAACTATAAATGACAAATTTCCTATTCCAAACATGGATGAAATATTAAATAAATTAGGTAAATGTCAATACTTTACAACATTAGACCTAGCTAAAGGATTCCATCAAATTCAAATGGACCCAGGATCTATACAAAAAACTGCATTTTCCACCAAGAAAGGTCACTATGAGTATACTAGGATGCCATTTGGTCTAAAAAATGCCCCCGCGACATTTCAGCGTTGCATGAATAATATTTTAAACGACAAGGTACCCATTGTCTTGTGTATTTGGACGATATTGTCATATCAATTTCAACCTCTTTGCAAGAGCATATCCAATCTCTTAGAAAAGTATTCGAACGTCTTCGCAGATCAAATCTTAAACTGCAATTAGATAGATGTGAGTTTATGAAACGAGAAACTGCATTTTTAGGACATATAATTACAACTGAAGGAATCAAAGCAAATCCAAATAAGATTCAAGCTATTCAAGGTTTTAAAATTCCAAACTCTCAGAAACAAATAAAATCGTTTTTAGGCCTTTGCGGATTTTATCGCAAATTCATAAAAGACTTCGCAAAAATCGCAAAACTAGTGACTCTTTGTTTAAAGACAGGAGCCAAAATAAATGTTAAAGATCCCACTTATAACGAAGCATTTGAAAAATTAAAAACTCTAATAAGTAACGACCCAATTCTCACATATCCAGATTTCGAAAAAAAGTTTGATTAAACTACAGATGCAAGCAATTATGCATTAGGTGCTGTTTTATCACAAGAAGGTAAGCCTATTTGTTTCGCCAGTAGAACTTTAAATGAACAGTAGTTAAATTACGCAACTATTGAAAAAGAATTACTAGCTATAGTATGGGCAACCAAATATTTCCGCGCTTATCTTTTTGGAAGAAGTTTTAAAATATGCTCAGACCATAAAACGCTTGTTTGGTTACATAATATAAAAGAACCTAATATGAAGTTACAACGTTGGAAAATTAAACTTAGAGAGTTTGATTATGAATTAAAATACATTAAAGGGAAAGAGAATCACGTAGCAGATGCTATATCAAGAATTACAAAAAAGGAAACTAAAGATAAAAAATTTGAAGAAGTTTTTCAAAATGATGATGAATTAGAAACTACTGCAGCAACAGTGCATAGTATCTGTATGAACGACCTATTAACTTTTAATCACCAACTAATATTTGAAAAAGGAAATAAAGACACTAACGAACTAACTCACTACTTTAACAAAACTATTAACAAAATAATTTACAGTGACATGACTGACCGTTTAGCAAAAAATATAATTATAAAATTCATATGTGGACACAATTTTGTTATGTTCATTAATAATGACGAAGACTTTGCTATCTTTCAACGAGCCTATATGGATTTAATTAAACCAAACACTGGTACAAAATTAATGAAAACTTCAGTAATACTTCCCAACTTGTCCACATACGCAGACTTCCAAGAAAAAATATTAGAAATACACGAAAAGACGATACATCAAGGCATTAAAAAGACGTATGACGATTTTAAAACTTAATATTATTTCCCAGACGCACAAAAACTTATTCAAAACATTATAAATAAGGACTGTAATTTATGCAAAGCAGAGCACAGAAAAGTGGCTCTCCCTTTTGAAAAGCCTCCTGAAACTCAAAATATTCGTGATAAATATGTTATTGTCTATTATTTTATTGACCAGCGTAAATTTTTGACATGTATTGACATTCATTCAAAATTCATTTCTATCGCAGAAACAAAAACCACAGACTGGATTGAAATTAAAAAAGCATTACTCAAAATTTTTAGTATGATAGGTAAACCGAAAACTATTAAAATGGATCAAGATCCCGACCTAGTATCCAAATCTTTACAAAACTGGCTACAGAAAGAAAATATCAATATTAAAATCACTAGTAGTAAAAACTGTATAGCTGACATAGAAAGGGTTCATAAAACAATTAACGAAAAACTTAGAATCTAAATACACTCTCAGCTGCTGAAGAGAAATTAATGAATATAGAAAAAGCAACGTATGTCTACAATCACGAAATAACACATGATGCCACTGGTAAAACCCCTGCTCAAATCTTTCTTTATGGTATGGAACCGAGTAAAAATATGCAAAAACAAAAAGAACATAAAATAGATAAAATTAATAAAAATCGCGAGGAACATGAAGTGGATCTTAGATATACCAAAGTTGAAAAAAAAATTAAACGTAAAGCGAAATTAGTAAACCTATTCAAAAAGGCAGGAGCACTAGAACAGAAAGACGAAAAGCATTGGTAAACAAGAAAGAAAGCAAACTTCGGCAAGCCGAAGTTCATATACCCTTGCAGATATTGCAAGAATTAAACATTTTTGAAAACATTAAAATTATGATTTACTTTCGTATATGTTTAAAAACATTGAAGCTATGATGATTTGCAGCTCAATTATTTGATAGTTATTTTATATATTTTTATTATTTCTGAGGGAGCTATATGATATAGACGTCCGATTTTGATAAAATTTAAACCATAATTCTGAAATATTTAACCATTGCTATATGTCGAAGAACTACACAAAAAATTAAAAAACAGAAAAGTTATAATTTTTTTCATTTATTTTTCCGATTGTTCCTATGAGAGCTATATGATATAGTCGTCCGACTTTGATGAAATTTAAACCGTAAATCGGAAATATTTAACCATTACTAAATGTCGAAGAACTAAACAAAAAAATAAAAAACAGAAAAGTTATAATTTTTTTTCATTTATTTTTCCGATTGTTCCTATGGGAGCTATATTATATAGTCGTCCGACTTTGATGAAATTTAAACTGTAAATCGGAAATATGTAACTATTACTAAATGTCGAAGAACTAAACAAAAAATTGAAAAACAGCAAAGTTATAATTTTTTTCATTTATTTTTCCGATTGTTCCTATGGGAGCTATATGCTATAGTCGTCCGATTTTGATGAAATTTAAACCGTAAATCGGAAATGTTTAACCATTACTAAATGTCGAAGAACTAAACAAAAAAATAAAAAACAGAAAAGTTATAATTTTTTTTCATTTATTTTTCCGATTGTTCCTATGGGAGCTATATTATATAGTCGTCCGACTTTGATGAAATTTAAACTGTAAATCGGAAATATGTAACTATTACTAAATGTCGAAGAACTAAACAAAAAATTGAAAAACAGCAAAGTTATAATTTTTTTCATTTATTTTTCCGATTGTTCCTATGGGAGCTATATTATATAGTCGTCCGACTTTGATGAAATTTAAACTGTAAATCGGAAATATGTAACTATTACTAAATGTCGAAGAACTAAACAAAAAATTAAAAAACAGCAAAGTTATAATTTTTTTTCATTTATTTTTCCGATTGTTCCTATGGGAGCTATATGCTATAGTCGTCCGATCCGGCTCGTTCCGACTTATATACTACCTGCAATAGAAAGACAACTTTTGGGAAAGTTTCATGCAGATAGCTTTAAAACTGAGAGACTAGTTTGCATATAAACGGACGGACAGACGGACAGACGGACAGACTGACAGACGGACAGACGGACGGACAGACGGACAGACGGACATGGCTAGATCGACTCGCCTAGTGATGCTGATCAAGAATATATATACTTTATAGGGTCGGAGATGTCTCCTTCACTGCGTTGCAAACTTCTGACTGAAATTATAATACCCTCTGCAAGGGTATAAAAACTAATAGGGGTCATAAAGTAATAAGGCACATAAGTAAACTTAAAAAAGCTAAAGCGCAAAATCTCTCTAATCATTCCAGGGAATCTGACAATACTGACTCTCATCTTGAAAATGATCTTGATAATGACGTGGACGAATGTAACATCGACAACAGCTCAACAAATTAGTATTACACCTATCACTTCAAATAACGGTTATTTACTTCTGAAGACAGGGATTGTAAAAATACCTTTAAGTTACGAACATCATATGATACAGATTAATCAAACAAAAATATTAGAAACATATCAGGACTTTATGAAATACGAAAACAAGTTTAATTACGTACCAGATATTGCCTTAGCACTAGAACAACTAAAACATGAAATGAAGAGAATTATTTCAACACAAAGACAAGGAGGATTAATTAATAATGTAGGAACTGCTTAAAAATACTTATTTGGAACATTAACCGAAGACGATAAAAAAGAGCTAGAAGATAAATTAAAAAATTAACAAGATCAAGTAATTGAAAATAAAGATTTTAATGAAATAGTTACAGTAATAAATAAACAATCCGAACACATTAAAAGACTTTTGAAAGATGAAGAAGAAATGGATGCACTACACATTTATAGATATTCATTTAACATTTTCCTTGAGTATATTGAAGAATTACAAATGGGATTACAATTAACAAGAATAGGAATATTAAATCCTAAAATATTGAAACATGAAGAGTAAAATGATATAGACGAAGAAAAACTTTTATCAATCAAAACTTCAGCTTGGATAAGTAGCCAAACTAATGACACTTTTATTTTAGTTCATATACCAACTTCATTTAAGGAAACCCAAAAATATAGAATTATAAAATACCCAGATAATATAGGCCGACAAATTGACATAAATGATAACTTTGAATATTTTGTAACTGATAAAAACACTGTTTCTTATTTAGAAAATACACCAAGTTTAGACCAAAAATTTATAATCACTGATCAATGTATCTCTCAAATTCTTACTAATCAACTAGCGAATGTCAACACACGTTTATATCAGAAAATGAATCTATTAAATATATTGAACCGAACATCATTATAACTTATTATTTAAGCAAAACACAAATTAAACAAGATTGTGAAATATTCAACAAAACGATACAGGGAAACAACATAATACAATTAAGTCAATGCACTTTAGAAATAAGAAACATAAAATTTACTACTTCAAAAATTATAAACGAATATAAAATTATATTATCTAGCACACACAATGTAACATTTTATGAACCAATTCCATTGTTAAAAATTAAGAAATCAATTAGTTATCAAGAAAAGCAAGAAACAGTTTACAAGTGGATTGTATTCACAATTTTAATAATTATAGTTTTAACCATCAATACTTACATCATATGTGCCTTTAGGCGCCCAGCCAACAAAAAAGAAATTTTTGTTAGATTCAACAAGGAAGTTGAATGTTCTAAAGGAGGGGCGAGTGACGTATTACCAAATACTCCAGACATCAAGCCCAACACCCAACCTGTATTTCCCGAGATACCCATTCATTCATTTGTCAAACATAACATTTCAGAGCCTACTATAGGAGTTATTCAAATTAATCAGACATAAACATTTCCCGTTAGACATAAACATTTCCCACGCCTGTTATCAACAGTCCCCTATTAAAAACATTTCACACGCCTTTACCGACGACAGCAGACATAAACAAGTGGTAAACTTTTAAACAAAGGGTCCAGCATGAGAACCCATTCATCAGCATAAAAGCTTTGACCAATCCAAATTTAATAAACAAAAGATGCAGCCTGACAACCCACCCATCAGGCCACCAATTCGACCAATCGAAATCTTCTGATCGAAGTCCACTTTCGCTGCTATCGTCGCTGTCACCGATAAAAGCCATAGTTATAAGAATAATAATGAAACCCATTTCAATTTTGGGAATCTAACTATTAAGACATTACCAATAAAACTCCACTGTACATTAAAATAAAAATCGATCTTTTTAATATATTGCAAAGTGAAAAATCTAATTTGTAATATTTTTGAGGTTTGTTAATTTATATTTATATATGCATCATAGTAGATAATTATTATGAAAAAAGGTAAGTGTGACATTAAAACAAAGAATTTGAGCCCCAAAATGCATAACTCTATACCACACTTTACCCGAAACAACGAAAAAATTTACCCATTTTCAAATGACTAAAAAAATATACTTTTCGGAGAGTACGGTTAAACTGCCATTAAAATCTGAAATTTCGTACCCTGAACTCTCGAAAAAATGGTTTCTTTTGAAGACTGATCAATAATGATTTTAATAACAGTTTTAATAACAGTTATTGAAAAAGAAGTGACTTTTTCATGAACACCAATCAGTTTTTTACGAATTAAAGTATGAAAAATTGAATTTACAACTTCACAGCTTATACCATTTTATTCTTAAGAAAATTCTCCATATTACAAAAAAACAGTTTTTGAAAATCGGACAATTTCAAGTAAAGTTATTAACGGGCAAAGTCGAATGGGTGAAAAACTCCCAGTGTGTGCGTTATGTTAAAAAAACGGACGTGTGTGCGCTGAGGGTTAATATATTAAAATCGCAAACTAAAGGATATTTGCTAAACCTTAGGATTTAATGATAGCCACTGATAGGTAGCCCCAGCAGCTAAGCCTGACACTCCTCATGTAGCCTAGTTTTATACATAAGCATACAGCGTACAAGTAAATAAATAATATTTAGGCAGACATGTCATAAGTATGGAATGCTTATTGTGAACTCATTTAATCTTTTCATCACATTTTACATGCCATTTTTATACCCTTGTTGAGGGTATTATAATTTCAGTCAGAAGTTTGCAACGCAGTGAAGGAGACATCTCCGACCCTATAAAGTAAATATATTCTTGATCAGCATCACTAGGAGAGTCGATCTAGCCATGTCCATCTGTCCGTCCGTTTCTACGCAAACTAGTCTCTCAGTTTAAAAGCTATCTGCATGAAAGTATCCCAAAAGTTGTCTTTCTATTGCAGGTAGTACATAAGGCGGAACGAGCCGGATCAGACGACTATAGAATATAGCTACCATATAAATAAATAAAAAAAATAAAAATTCTGCTGTTTTAAATATTTTTAATACTTCGAAATATCATAGAATTACGGTTTAAATTTCATCAAAATCGGACAACTTTAACATAAAACTTCCATGGGAACAATAAAAATATTAAAAAAAATTAAAAAAATTTTAACTATTTTATTTTGTAAGTTTTTTTTAGGAAATTTTTGACTAATTAATAATTTGACAGTGTTCAGAATTACGCTTTTAATTTTATTAAAATCGGAAAACGATATCATATAGCTGCCATAGAAACGATCAAATAATTGAGCTGCAAATAATCATAGCTTCAATGTTTTTTAGCATATACGCAAGTAAATCATAATTTAAACGTTTTAAAGAGTATTTAGTTTTTGAAATAGCTGCAAGGGTATATAAACTTCAGCTTGCCGAAGTTTGCTTCCATTCTTGTTTTTTAATAATTCAGCATACATTTTATTTTTGTTTATAAATTCAAATCAGTGGTAGCAGTAAAATGTTTTATATGTATGTATGTATTCGAATTTATAGAAATCAGTCCACTGAGATGGGAACAGGGCATATCGCAGTCGTGTCACTTGAAATTTGAAGGAGATATGTGGTGTACCGTTTCAAAAAACCTATATTGGTGATGCGTGTTCGAAGTAATGCTACTGTTTATAACCATTAGTCCGCAATTCCGTGCCCATAGACCTGATATAATATACTCCGTAAATTCTCCAGAAAGCATTTCAGCTAATAAAAAACAAACAAGAAAGAAAGCAAACTTCGGCAAGCCGAAGTTCATATACCCTTGCAGCTATTGCAAGAATTAAACATTTTTGAAAACATTAAAATTATGATTTACTTTCGTATATGTTTAAAAACATTGAAGCTATGATGATTTGCAGCTCAATTATTTGATAGTTATTTTATATATTTTTATTATTTCTGAGGGAGCTATATGATATAGACGTCCGATTTTGATAAAATTTAAACCATAATTCTGAAATATTTAACCATTGCTATATGTCGAAGAACTACACAAAAAATTAAAAAACAGAAAAGTTATAATTTTTTTCATTTATTTTTCCGATTGTTCCTATGAGAGCTATATGATATAGTCGTCCGACTTTGATGAAATTTAAACCGTAAATCGGAAATATTTAACCATTACTAAATGTCGAAGAACTAAACAAAAAAATAAAAAACAGAAAAGTTATAATTTTTTTTCATTTATTTTTCCGATTGTTCCTATGGGAGCTATATTATATAGTCGTCCGACTTTGATGAAATTTAAACTGTAAATCGGAAATATGTAACTATTACTAAATGTCGAAGAACTAAACAAAAAATTGAAAAACAGCAAAGTTATAATTTTTTTCATTTATTTTTCCGATTGTTCCTATGGGAGCTATATGCTATAGTCGTCCGATTTTGATGAAATTTAAACCGTAAATCGGAAATGTTTAACCATTACTAAATGTCGAAGAACTAAACAAAAAATTAAAAAACAGCAAAGTTATAATTTTTTTCATTTATTTTTCCGATTGTTCCTATGGGAGCTATATGCTATAGTCGTCCGATCCGGCTCGTTCCGACTTATATACTACCTGCAATAGAAAGACAACTTTTGGGAAAGTTTCATGCAGATAGCTTTAAAACTGAGAGACTAGTTTGCATATAAACGGACGGACAGACGGACAGACGGACAGACGGACAGACGGACAGACTGACAGACGGACAGACGGACGGACAGACGGACAGACGGACATGGCTAGATCGACTCGCCTAGTGATGCTGATCAAGAATATATATACTTTATAGGGTCGGAGATGTCTCCTTCACTGCGTTGCAAACTTCTGACTGAAATTATAATACCCTCTGCAAGGGTATAAAAACGATTTAAAAATTTTATTTCGAGTGTTAGACCTTCGTTATCATCGTTAACATCTGCAAACAGCACTTCACATATGCTTTACAGCCGCTAAACAGTTTTTGCATTCGAAAAATTCGCATAAAATAGATTTGAAAAATTCGCATAAAATAGGTTTACCGGCGGAATGTTGTTAGATTTGTGAATGTTCCATCTTCAAGATAAAGTGATAAAATTATTTTCGGTTTTTAGGCGTGTATTTTTCGAGATTTTATTTATGTTGTCGGAACTTCAGTTTTAGCAACTAATTCAAACTTTGTCGAGCTCTACAATCTATATTAGGAAACTTATCCTTATAACGTGTATCGCAATGTTAAAGAATGATATATTTCCAGTGAATACTCTATCGATGATCGAAATCGGCTTAGCAGAACTGGAGAAAAGAAAATAAAATTTGCATGAAAACAGGTGAAAAGCGTTATTTACACTTTAAAAAAAATAGTTCCATACAATGAATTTGGAGTGTCATTTTTTGGACCAGGGACTCAATCTGCACCGGAAAATCAATGTTTGATCTCTGGAGGATTTCATCAATTTAAACTTGCAAGCCAGTGTTATTACTCTGTATGTTTTATTTTCAGCCTGACAAATAACGCTTGACTTGTATGTCTTATCACTTTATTTAAAAATTAAGCTTGTTTCAAAAGTTATATTTTTATACCCTTGCAGAGGGTATTATAATTTCAGTCAGAAGTTTGCAACGCAGTGAAGGAGACATCTCCGACCCTATAAAGTATATATATTCTTGATCAGCATCACTAGGCGAGTCGATCTAGCCATGTCCGTCTGTCCGTCTGTCCGTCCGTCTGTCCGTCTGTCAGTCTGTCCGTCTGTCCGTCTGTCCAACTTATTTGCAACTTATTTTCATATTATGCACTGATCATCAATACCCTTGCAGTCAATGGATAGTTCCGAAATGATAAAAAAAAAACATAATTTTCGGCAAAACAACCAAAAAATTATCAAACTTTACCCAAACGCAAAGAGGCTCGTTTGCTTAAAACAAGTTGCAAAATTAATAAATTTTTTGTCTACCCGCTTTTTGTTAAGTTAGCCTACCTACCTACAAGGGGCGTAAATAATTCGCCAAACTAAAAATTTTGATTTTTTACATGGAATACATAAAATTATTAGATTCAATAAAACTAAAAACTCAAAATTATTATTTTTATTTTTTAATATTCCTTCTAAAAACTCCGAGAGTTGATCATGGATACGTTTTGTTTTACTATGTATTGTAAATAACAATTACACTTTGCTAGGTTTTGAGAAAAGCAGTGTAATTCGCAAATAGATTTCATTTATTAGTGATGGACTTGAGTTCTGGTAAGGCTTATGCATGTAACGAAAAATAAAATAAAACTTAAAATGGAGTTGCCTTTTTGTAATTTGTTTGAAATATTTTTAAAAAAGCTGTGATGACAAGTCTTTTGGGTTCGCTGTGTCAAATATTATAGATCTTTCAAGTATAAGTGCAAAGATTCGTTAAAACGTCTTTATAGAGCTTTTAAAGAAAAGTGGACTGACTTAAAATGGAATAAAGAAAGAAAAAGTACGCATTGTGTCTTCAAAGAAAATATAATTTTGTTGACAAATATATTGAGCAGCTAATTACGTCTAATAATGAATTAGGAAGATAGTAACTTCCGTAGATGAGTCTTCTCAATTTACTTATGAAAGCAACTACAAGTATTTCGACCGAACATTTATCTAGAGCCTTGTCAGTAAAACACAATAAAGACTGTAAAAGGACAACACAAACAAGGTTTTGAAAATACCAACGAGATGGTTTTGTTAAAAATAAACATGTATTTTGTCTAACTATATTAATTTATATAAGGCCAATATATTTAAAAAACTAGAAAGGAAGCAAACTTCGGCATGCCGAAGTTCATACACCAGCTATTGCAAAAATTATATATTTTTAATAACAATAAAATTATGATTTTCTTGCGTACATGTTTAAAATTTCTAAAATATAAAACAGCAAAGTTATAATTTTTTTAATTTGTTTTTCCGATAGCTATATGCTATAGTCGTCCGATCTGACTCGTTCCGACTTATACTATCTGCAATAGAAAGACAACTTTTGGGAAAGTTTCATGCAGATAGCTTTAAAACTGAGGGACGGACGGACATACGGACATGGCTAGATCGACTCTCTTAGTGATGCCGATCATGAATATATATACTATATAGGTTCGGAAATGTCTCCTTCACTGCGTTGCAAACTTCTGACTGAAGTTATAATACCATCTGAAAGGGTATAAAAAATGATAAATGATGGAATTGTGGAACCATCCATTTCAGAATATTAAAATCCGTTACTATTACTACCAAAAAAATTATTACTTAAAAATTTCTCAGGAAAAAGGTGGAGACTAGTGGTGGACTAGAGACAAATGGATCAACAATTACTTGCAGATAAATACCCTCTACCGAGACTAGAAGATATCCTGGACCAACTAGGAAAAGCCAAATATATTTTCGTGTCTTGATCTTATGTTTTGGTTTCACGAAATATAATTAGATGAAATATACTGAAATTTAACATGTTTTTCTACGAGCAATGGCTCATATCGCTACTCTCGGTTACCATATGGGCTCAAAGTAGCACCAAAATTGATTCATGCGAATGATAGCACTAGCATTCGCAGGCCGCGGGTTTTCTCAAGGTTTTCTGTACATGGACGATTTAGTGTTAGAAGGTTGTTCTGAGCAACATCTGTTTATAAATTTAACAAAGGTATTCGACTGATGTTTTTTATTTTTTGTTATGACGTTAGCTTTATTTGCGAAATCTTCTTCCTTAGGGGACTAACAACAAATTATAAAATCTTAAATCTAAAAATTTAGTTAATGCCCGTTATTAGGGCATTTGGTTGAAGAGTGGCCTCGTTAGCTACCGGGCTGGAAAGTCATTTCTTCTTAGTCGCGTTTGTGTTCTAGTTTGGCATGAGCGCGTGCTAGCTGCTTAGAAAGCGTTGATAACTTGGATATGTATTTGGCTTTTAGTTAGGCCATTTCTTCTTTTAATAAGTGCATGTTTAGTTATAGTTCCTTGCACTTTTGACTGTGCGTTTTGAATCAGATCTATATTGCTGTTACTGGCATTGCCCCAAAGCTCACAGCCAAACTTTTAGACAGACTTTGTAACAGTGTTGTAGAGCAGAACTTTGAACTCTAACCTAGTGGAGAGCGGTAGTTTATTAGCCAGTGCAGTTGTCGGGACGTTTGTTTGCACTCCGAACAATGTAATGTTGCTCGTTCACTTTTATGTGAGGAGCTAGTAATGATGATGTTTTAGATGCTATCAGTCGCTGGTTCTGCCGTAAAGACTGGGTCCGAGGACGCTTCCTTGTGGTACTCCTGCCGCGATGTCAACCTCTTTAGTTAAGTAACTTTTGTGTCATACCATGAAGACGCGGCTTAAAATGAAGATTTATGCACATTGTAAACGTTTTTCAGCCATATTCGGACAAAAGCCTGAGAGACGTCTAAAAAGATAACAGAGCAATACTGATGATTTACTTACATCCAAATTGATAATCCGGGATGATACTGCGTTCTGTCAAATGTGGCTTAATGCTTTGAAGAATAAGTTTTTCCAAGAGCTTGGATAGACATGAGAGGAGGCTTATCGGTCTGTATGACGAAAGAAGAGTTTAATCTTTTCCTGGCATCGAGTGGATAAGTTACTTAATTTCGATATGGCATTAAATATTTTTCTGATGTAATCTATTGCGCAAGGAAGTTGTATTACCAATTTGGGTGGAATATTGTCAAGCCCAGGAGATTTATTTGGTCTTGGTTGCTCCTTGATGACCTTGGAAATCTTAGTATTCTGGAATGAGACATATGAGGTGTGCTCGTCTTTGCTTAGTGCAGGGATTGTGTACGTGCCTGCAGCTCCATTTGGCTTAAAAACGTTGTAAAGGTGATTTGCGAAAACGATCGCTTTTTCTCCAGCGCTATTAGCCCAAGAGCCATCTTGGTCTATCGGGATCAGTGGATTAGCTTAGGATGAAGTTTTCAGAGAGGCAAATTTGTGTTCGTGGGGGATAAGTTTTGAAAATCATTTTCTTGGGCCTATTTTTCTTCTTGTCTCAGCATTCTAAAATGCCGTTACTAGTTTTTGATGTCCAGATGTTGACCTGATGGCTTGCCCGTCTCGGCGGGTCGGCGCTTTTCCCTGCCTAATATCAACATAACTGTTTGTGTGATTTCTGGTACCTTATATTGAACTTTTTGGTGTTGCGTTACTTGCAGCGGATACAAGAAGTGTTTGCAGGTTTTTAACTGTGTCATCTATGTCCTTAGTGCTGTTGATGATTAGATTTAGGTTGATGTGTGAACTGATGTACTTTTTTATGTTAGCCAGTTCGTTTTATTCTTTGTTAAGAATTGTGGGTTTTTGGATAGCTGAGGGCGCTCAAAGAGGTGCATAAGTACAGGCGAGTGGTCGGATGTCAAATCAGATAGATTTTCAGTATCTACTAGATTACCGTGAAATCATCCCTTTATGGCAAAGTCAATTAAATCTGGCTGTTTATGTGGGTCAGTTGGCCAGTATGTAGTTGTTTCTGGCGAGACAAAGTCCAGTTTATTGTTTTGTTGGACAATCGTGCTGTATAGAGATCCTTAGTATGTGTGCTTCACATAATAGTCACCTGCTGCTGGGAACAGTACTCCTAATGAATTAAAGAAGTGCATACATTTTTTCGGTGACAGAAAATCGTGGAGGACAGTAAACTGCGGCTAGTGAGGTCATAACACAGTTTGTATTTATGCTTATTTTTGTATTTAGCTTGTTTCGTACGCTGGAAGAAGATTATGATTTATTAGTTTTTTTTACCAATATACCAGTACCACTGTGAGCTTTGCCGTCCGGATAATGCGTGCCATAAAATATATAATTATTAGTGTAGACGTTGTTTTTGCTTGTTATATGCGTTTCTGAGATTAACATAGCTCACAGCTCTAGCTTGCGCTGGGATATTTCGTTAGAATTCCAGAAGTAAATTCTAAGAGAGGACATTATATACTATGTTGGTAAGAAATTGGATCAGGTGATTTTGATTCTTCATTAGCTCCAACAATGTTATTTGCATGAATGTCATGAATTTCATGAGGCTTTGTTGCAGAGAGGTGATCAATGATTCTAAGTTTCTGCTACTGGCCCTGTTGTTTTGATTGAAACCATACCTGGATACCGAAGAGCGTTAGCGAATGACACTACGGGTGTTGTGGTCGAATACACTGGCGTTTCTGCGTGCTTGGGTGCCATTAATGGAGGGTACTGAAGAATATTGGCAGTTGCGACCGTTGGGTTTGTAGGGTTCGGGGTAATAGCAATAAACAAAAACGTATCCTGCATGTCAATTCGGATAGGCCCAGGCAGGAATGTAGAGAAGACGTCCAAACTTCCAATCGGTTATGCCAGCTGAGTCGCATTGCACACACACACACCCCTACTTAGATCTCTCTCTCTCTCTCTCTCGCTCTCTATCGGCGTGTGAAAGGAAAAGAAGGAAAAATGAGCGAGTTTGGGAAAAGTCCCGTTTATTGTGGATCTAGAAGTTTCCAATTCGCGCTGCCTGAACCAACGCGAAGAGATGCTCGCCCACTTGATTTTGGGAACCATAAGCAACCACAAGTATTTGGTCAGCATTATTAATTTCAACTTGCAATATCGGCACGTGCATAAACTGTACCCCAAAAGCCAGAGAGGACGTAGACCACGCGCTCTTACAAGAAGAACAGAGCCTATTGTTAAAACAATAAAGTCGTTCAAACTGCAAGGGTAATTATTTGTGCTAATTGAAATCTGCGAGTGAACCGTACAATGTGTCTATGCATGTAGAGCACGTTCATCGGAGGCCGGCCAGAAAGCACACGCGCTCGTCGCGGGCGCTTTTGCGCTTACATCTTTATAACAAAATACATATTTGTACATCACCGTGCCTGGCCGGCAGATAAATTGCTGCGAAACTGGGAAATCTGTGCGTTGCTGCAGCACACACACACCAACAAGTGACAACATAACCCCCATACCAGCAGAGCCCAGCTAAGGCTACTGCAGGTTTGGGCGCTTGTAACCGCATCTTCGTAAACGCCGCATACGGAACCACGGGCGGAGCACAAGTGATACCTGGCCGAAACTTGGAGAAACGTATACCGACACGTGGAGCCCTAACCTAGAAGGCAGCAGACTTGTGCAACAGCCTTTCGGAAGTACCTGCGGATCATACCATTTCTGGGTGGAAATAAACAGGCCTAAAGGAGACCGGCGCAGCAAACCATCAAAGAGGGATTGCCACTACTAGCAGCATGTGGTCCGCTACGGAGTACAACCGAAGCAAGCACGCATACTCGCAAAAACAGCGCCTACACTGACAGAGAAGTCTAATTGTTTTGATTTAGCTTGAACTTTTATTTTTTTTTGTTGTTGAAAATTATAAATTTTTCTTATTAGCTGTTTCTTATTTAGCATATAAATTAAGTGAATGCCAGATGCCACTACTAATAATCCCGTTTAAATTAAAATAACCACGCTCTTTGAGAAGTCCTAAACAGCACCTGCATCTTCGATGAGCCCAACGAATCGTCAGCGAAAAATATGTGCGTAAGTTTTTATTAACGACAACAGTAGCTATACATATATATATCTAAAAATAATTTGATTAAACCGGGATGTGTTAAGAAAGGGCATAACCAAGAGCTTCATTAAATATATCAAGTAAAATCATTAATTGTTAGAAAATGTCTAAACAAAATATATTTAAGAAGTTTAAATTGAAAAAGAAGAACATGAATTATTAGAATGTAAGTTCAGAAACTGAAAGGAAACAAAGGAACAAAGAATGAATATGAAGAATTTATGTAAATTATCTTGGATTTTGTTACCGTTTAATATGAGCGAATAGTTTGTATAAATACGATCAGCTGCTAGTACAGCGATGCTGTTGTCAACCTTTTCGAATATGATTTAATCTACAATAAAGCGTTTGCCAAGAGGTAACAGCAAGCAATTTCTACTGTTACTAAGGTTGGGAGGGTAGAACATGGGGGCAAACTACACCTAAGTCACCGCATTGCTGGTATTCTTCTCTTATTATATATTCTTTTGGGCCCGTCCGTGTCGTCCGATATCTACAATATTTTGACCAATCATTAAAGTACAGATAGTGCACTTAAAACTTTTCGTAGTATAACTGGTGTGATATATAGATGAGGAGGAAGACCCACGCCATATCCGACGAGCTTTGCACCGAGCCATGCAAGAAGTGCACGAACACCGATCCCTTCTATATGCTAGAAAACTACCAATATCTAGTGAACACTTACCTCTGGGATACTACAGAAAATGGCGCCCAAACGTGGGGCTAGAAACCGATTACCGTTTTGAGAAATTAAAGAGAAATTAAACACTCAGGTAGTAAACAAGTCCTAGGAGCCGAAATCGCAAGTTATGTGCAGGATCCTTAGGCTTTTGAAGTTTTATTAATTTGAAATCTTTTAAATATGTTAATTCGCTGAAACCTATTTTTGTTTTTGAGGTTAGCCATAACTGTTTTATAAAGTCGTTGCCTGGAATAGCGACTGCAATTCGAGTCCTTACGGATTGAGGCGACCGGAACGATCTTATTCACAGTGTTAATAATTAAGTCAGAAATTAATACGGTAGACTAAAGTTTTGATTCGATATTAGAGGGAAGCGAATTCGGAAATTCGTACTTTGGAACTGCGATTGAAAATCAAGTCATTATGGTATCATCGACCAAGGCGAACCAATCGTAGAAAACTAGTTTCGTTGAAATTGTTTAGTTCACCTGGCGTCAGGGCACAGTACGCGTACTTAGGAGTAGCAAGTCATCGGAGGAACTTCGATACTTGACCAATGCAGCATAACATAACATTTTTTGGAAAATGCCACTTCATCACAGTACGGAGAACTTGACAGCTGCGTCAAATGATGACAAAACGGTTTGCATTTTAAGTGCTCGACCAATTAACGTAGAGCACCTGAAAGCAGTTTCTCCATGTAATCATAAATTCCACCGTCAATGCATCACGGATCACTTACATGTAACAAATACTTGCCCAACGTGTAATAACATATGTACTGTGCAACAGTTATCGGTATCAAATAATAATTTTTTAGCTGAGTTGACAGACGCAGAGCAAAGATCACACGCTGCAAGTGCGCCGTCTGAAATCGATCCTGGCGAAGGCAGTAGTAACCAAATCGTGAATCGAGGCCGAGGTAGAGTCAACACGCGAAGAGGCAGAAATACTGCGCAACCCAGAACCATTGTTACTAGATCGCAGCTACCTCTTAATGCAGGACAACAACTAGACAGAACCGCGAACACCGATTCCATATTGGATTCTTCGAAAGCAGAGAGTTTGGAAGAGATAGGAAGGACAGTGCAAGCGGCAATGCAGACTCAACAGGAAAAACTTATGCACGACCTGACAGTTTTTATTCAGACACAGTTGGCGAACATACAAGTAGGCAACAATAGACAGTTCCTCAGCGGAAGACGGGTCAACAATATTTCTGAGAATTCAGGGTTCACAGCTGGTCAATCACAGCCAGTGGAGGAGCAGAATTCGCCTAACGCTAGCACAAACATCAGTCCGGTAAATCAGCAGCTTAGTAGGATATCAGGCAGATTCCACAATTCGGTTCAGCCGGAGAAAGTGCCTAATATTATTCAGAGTTGGCACATCAAATTTGATGGGGCCAAAGATGGATTGCAAACGGATGACTTTTTGTACAGAGTTAATGCTTTGGCACAACAGAATTTAAATGGTGATCATCAGTTATTATGCGACCACCTGCACCTATTTTTTATAGGCAGGGCTAGGGAGTGGTACTGGAAATACCACAAGGCCAGTAAAAAGGTAACTTGGAATGAGTTTTGCAAAGAATTTAGGGAAAAGTTTAGGGACATAGATACGGACTTAGATATATGGGAATCAATTAACAACAGACGTCAGACAGATAGGGAACCATTTGAGGAATATCAAATTTGTACCGAAAAACTTGTGGCGCGCTTGAGCACCCCAATTTCTGAACAGTCTCTGGTCCCACTTCTTATTCGACACTCGAAACTCTCTCTTAGGTACGAGTTAATGCACTTAAGTATCGACTCCTTAGCTAGCTTAAGAAAAGAAATTCGAACGCACGAGCAGTTTTGTAAACAGAATAGACAGCAGCCAGGAAGGAATAATTTTTCCGCGCGTCCGAATGTTTCTGAACTTGATCCAGATTCTGAGGATACAGTGCTAGATGAAGTTTCAGCTTTGCAGATGCTGAGATGCTGGAACTGCGACAAGATTGGGCATCGCTTTGTGGACTGTCTTGAGTCAATCGTATATTTTGCTTTGGATGCGGTGCCAAAAACACCAAGAAGCCAAATTGTCAAAAGTGTAACCCGTCGGAAAACCACCAACGGGATGTGACGGCCAAAAACCACTCGACGCATCCGAAAAATTAAAATCAGACTGTGGTACGCAGACCGATCCAATTGAGAGTTCGGATCTGAACACTCGACCCAATCATCGCAAACCTTACGATGTTAGAGAAGCACAATATACAGCAGCTAGACAGAGAATTTTTGAAGACATTAGCAGCTGTAGCATTTCTCAGAAACCCGGACGTTAAACTTCACGAGTACGACAATTTTGGAAAACGGTGCGAAATAGATATATCTGATAAGCGTTACGTAGCTTTGCTGGATTCAGGTGCGACGATTAGTTGTATCGGGGGCAACGCTGCGAAAGATTTATCCCAGCATCCGAGGATGCGTAAATGTTCAGGCCAAATTAAGACAGCTAATAATGCATCGTGTTCAGTCATGGGTAGACTTATTTTGGATATCACATATCGTAATCGCACTAATGTAGTTGAGTTCTTCGTCATACCAGAGCTCAAGCAAGATATTTATCTTGGTATTGATTTCTGGCGCGATTTCGGATTGCTGAACAAAATAACGGAAGAAACTGGGTCGGTTAGCGAACTCAATGTAGGGCGAGAAGACGAGGTGGTTGATATCCCGAAAATACATTCCCTTTCAATAGAACAACGAACAAGGTTAGAAGCAGAAATACTCAACTCCCTTCTTACGAGTCGGAGGGATTACGGCGGACGCAGATACTAGAGCGTTCCATCGATGTTGGCGGGGCGAAGCCGGTAAAGCAGCGTCACTGGCCGATCTCACCTGCAAAGGAGAAAATTATGTTTGCAGAAATAGAAAACATGTTAGCATTAGACGTGATAGAGGAATCCCGAAGTCCTTGGAGCAGCAACTGTGTACTAGTTAAACGAGGAGAAAAGGTTCGGTTATGTTTAGATTCGAGAGAAGTGAATAAGCTGACTGAAGCACGCGTTTCACTTTCGGAGTTCCGGAATCCATATTGACAGACAACGGATCACAGTTTAAGTCGGGCTACTATAAAGCTTTCTTAGCCCGATTCGGTGTTGCACCTGTGTGTACGGCCATACACTCCCCACAACTTACGCGAGCGAGCGAGTGAACCGATCGGTCTTGGTGGCTATCAGGGCTTACATCGGAACAGATCATACCAATTGGGACAAAAACATAAATGAGATGAGATTGAGGGCAAGCACGCATCGTAGCACAGGATATTCGCCGTACTTTTGTGTTTCGGACAGAATATGGTGATGAACGGCAAGGATTATGAACTTCTAAGGAAATTGAATTTGATTACAGACGATACAGCTTTAAAAACGTCTGATCTGATGCAATTGACTCGGATGCAGGCACAGGAAAAAGTAAGGGAAGCTCACGCCGCTAACGCTAAAGTGTAAGACTTGCGTAGCCGTTCAGTTCGTTTTAAAGTAGGCGAACTGTATACGCATGTAGCTTTGCACAGAGCAACGCAGCGAAGAATTTTAACAATAAGCTAGCTTCAGTTTTCATTAAGGCTAAAGTGTGGAAGAAAATTAGTTATATATACTACGAATTAGCATCCGAAGATGACAAACCTTTGGGGGTAACCATTTAAAAGATATAAGGTCCCAAAAGAAGAATGCCCGACCTTTTTCAGTTAATACTTCTTCGAGATAGGACTCTAGCAGAATTAACTGCGGGGTAGGGTTCGGGATAATAGCAATAAACAAAAACGTATCCCGCATGTCAATTCGGATAGGCCGAGGCAGGAATGTAGAGAAGACGTCCAAACTTCCAATCGGTTATGCCAGCTGAGTCGCATTGCACACACACACACCCCTACTTAGATCTCTCTCTCTCTCTCTCTCGCTCTCTATCGGCGTGTGAAAGGAAAAGAAGGAAAAATGAGCGAGTTTGGAAAGAAGTCCCGTTTATTGTGGATCCAGAAGTTTCCAATTCGCGCTGCCTGAACCAACGCGAAGTGATGCTCGCCCACTTGATTTTGGGAACCATAAGCAACCACAAGTATTTGGTCAGCAGTATTAATTTCAACTTGCAATATCGGCACGTGCATAAACTGTACCCCAAAAGCCAGAGAGGACGTAGACCACGCGCTCTTACAAGAAGAACAGAGCCTATTGTTAAAACAATAAAGTCATTCAAACTGCAAGGGTAATTATTTGTGCTAATTGAAATCTGCGAGTGAACCGTACAATGTGTCTATGCATGTAGAGCACGTTCATCGGAGGCCGGCCAGAAAGCACACGCGCTCGTCGCGGGCGCTTTTGCGCTTACATCTTTATAACAAAATACATATTTGTACATCACCGTGCCGGCCGATATTTTGCTGCGAAACTGGGAAATCTGTGCGTTGCTGCAGCACACACACACCAACAAGTGACAACATAACCCCCATACCAGCAGAGCCCAGTTAAGGCTGCTGCAGGTTTGGGCGCTTGCAACCGCATCTTCGTAAACGCCGCATACGGAACCACGAGCGGAGCACAAGTGATACCTGGCCGAAACTTGGAGAAACGTATACCGACACGTGGAGCCCTAACCTAGAAGGCAGCAGACTTGTGCAACAGCCTTTCGGAAGTACCTGCGGATCATACCATTTCTGGGTGGAAATAAACAGGCCTAAAGGAGACCGGTGCAGCAAACCATCAAAGAGGGATTGCCACTACTAGCAGCATGTAGTCCGCTACGGAGTACAATCGATGCAAGCACGCATACTCGCAAAAACAGCGGCTACGCTGACAGACGTCGGCGATACCGATCGCCCATAAGAGAACTCTTATTGTTTTGATTTAGCTTGAGTTTTTATTTTTTTTGTTGTTGAAAATTAGAAAATTTTCTTATTAGCTGTTTCTTATTTAGCATATAAATTAAGTGAATGCCAGATGCCACTACTAATAATCCCGTTTAAATTAAAATAACCACGCTCTTTGAGAAGTCCTAAACAGCACCTGCATCTACGATGGGCCCAGCGAATCGGCAGCGGAAAATATGTGCGTAAGTTTTTATTAACGACAACAGTAGCTATACATATATATATCTAAAAATAATTTGATTAAACCGGGATGTGTTAAGAAAGGGCATAACCAAGAGCTTCATTAAATATATCAAGTAAAATCATTAATTGTTAGAAAATGTCTAAACAAAATATATTTAAGAAGTTTAAATTGAAAAAGAAGAACATGAATTATTAGAATGTAAGTTCAGAAACTGAAAGGAAACAAAGGAACAAAGAATGAATATGAAGAATTTATGTAAATTATCTTGGATTTTGTTACCGTTTAATATGGGCGAATAGTTTGTATAAATACGATCAGTTGCTAGTACAGCGATGCTGTTGTCAACCTTTTCGAATATGATTTAATCTACAATAAAGCGTTTGCCAAGAGGTAACAGCAAGCAATTTCTACTGTTACTAAGGTTGGGAGGGTAGAACATGGGGGCAAACTACACCTAAGCCACCCGCATTGCTGGTATTTTTCTCTTATTATATATTCTTTAGTGTCCGTCTGTGTCGTCCGATATCTACAATATTTTGACTGATCATTAAAGTACAGATAGTGCACTTAAAACTTTTCGTAGTATAACGGGTGTGATATATAGATGAGGAGGAAGACCCACGCCATATCCGACGAGCTTTGCACCGAGCCACGCAAGAAGTGCACGAACACCGATCCGTCTATACGCTAGAAAACTACAAATATCTAGTGAACACCTACCTCTGTGATACTACAGGTTAGTGTTAGAAATTGCAAACGATCTTTTAAGGTTTTATATACCGGGCTTCCTCTATAGTAAGCAGTATGGATACCACCGCAATGACCGCATTTCCTCACTGTTGCATCGTCCTTATTGGCCTTGCCATATGCAACGCACACTGAGCGCAGGGTGCAATAGGTTTTCTTATGACCCAATTCTTGATAGTTTGTGCATTGAGCCGGTGCTTTTCGCTTGTGTGGTACTTCAAGAGATATTCTTCGATATTGAAGGTAATGCAGATTGGAAAAGGGGTGAACTGAGCTTTTCTTGATTTGCTTTGTTTCGGCACTTAGTTTATTTTTAAACATAGACTGCGGAACTTTATTTCTGTTAATTATGTTTATAGCTCCTTTTACTGCGGATCCGATTCCAAGGAACGAACTTTATCGCCAGAAGAAACGTTAGGTTCAATTCCTTTTTTAACTACTACTATCACTTTGCTGTTTTTTATCTAAAACGTATAAAAGCTTTTATTTTTGTCTTGCAACGCTTTGGTTACGATTCGGTAGTTCTTCTCATTTAGAATCTGGCGTTTGGTTTCTTTTAGATTGCCTTTGGTCAGTGACATAACGTGAACCTTATTCTCGCCGATGAGGCAAATAATTGTGTTTACCAGCTCATTGCTTATTGTTTCACGTAACTAAATTGGAGACGGCTTGGCATTGGGGACTTTTTTGGGCTCTATTTCGTCGTCATTGTCTATCAGTACCAACTTGTTTTCGTAAAGGTGGTTTTTGAGCTTGACCAATTTAGAAACGTTTTCGTGTTTTTTGGGTTGCGGGCTAAGCTTACGCTTTACATTTACATACCTATCCATACCAGTTTGTAGCATAGGGCGGTTTGATGCACTTTCAGCATGTAATGACGGTACCAATATGCTTAAGCCGGCATTTGTAGGTGGACTACAATGTGAAACCAAGCTTGTTGTTGTAGTTTTTATTGTGAGGGTGGAACTTACCGTTGCAACAGTGCTGGTTAATGATGACCCAGCTGATGTGTTTATGCTTACGTCCATTGTTTTGGCTATTTCTTGCGGAGTAATTGGCGACTGAGAGGGATGTTTTGCAAGCTGAGCGGTGCGGAAGATACCGGTTTGTAGTACTCTTTTGTGCTTTTCGGAGAGTTGAAAGAGAAATATGAATTTCGTCAATCGGTTGGAAGCCTAAGTTCGGTTTATGAGACTTCGGCGATCCCAGTTTGGTGCACTTTTCAGTCGTTTTGTATGTTGGCACATCCAATTGATTTTTCCACGGTGACATCTTGGTCAATTTTAATATATATATATTAGGCACAACCAAGCACAATTTCTTTTTAGTGCCTATAGTCGTCTTTTCGCGTAACTAATTATTTGATATTAATTATTTTTTTTTTTACGGGCTTTTTTGCCTTTTTCCGTTTGAAATACTATGTCTTGGATCTGCGCAATGCAGATTGGTTCTTTTTCAGTCATAACAGATTTTTTATTTTCGATGTTTAATTTAATTTGGATTTATTTTACTACTACAAATTTCGAATTCGCTTCAATACATGTTAAAAAAATTAAACTTTACGCATAGTACATATCAATGTGTAGAGTTTCACCTTCTTCTTCCAATTGGAATTTTAATAGGGTGTCTGTTGTATTTATTTTCGTTGCATATATTAAAATTAATTATATTAATTAAATTAATAAGTTCGGCCAATAATTTAATTTTCAGATTTGTTTATAATTTTCGTCCAGTCCCCTATGAGCTCGATTGTGTGTTTCTTCTATTATTATAGCTCAATCTTCTCTGTCTTCTACATCTTGTAGAAATGCTGTTGTAATTGAGATATTGTTATTAAAATTATACCTTAAAGGTATTTGAATATGATATAAATCTTCCGTTATGTTATGTTAGGTGGAAGATATTCTCTTAATATAGTTATTAAATTTTCTGTTATGATATATTCAATAGAATGTATTGACCTGACAAAAACTTGCAGTGACTCATGTATGGTATACCTCTCCGTTGTTATTTACAGTTATTATTTAAACTGATTAAACGGGTCTCTTGTATTACATTTTCAAAACTACTTTCAGCTGAATCTTTTATTTTAAATTTGGAGCAGCAAAGGGCCGCTACAAACATCCAGTTGTTTCTTCTCTTACATTTTTCCTTTGGTTCTAAGAAAGCCTAAGTCTCGCAAATGCGCTGCCCACATTTTGACAGCAGAGAGTCAGCTATGTATATCGTATATATTATGTGTATTTGATTATGCTCTCTTAAGCAGGAGCGCGAGGGTATATGGATGAAATTGAGTTCGACCTGCAGGTATAACAGAATGCTGACACTTGCATTTTATGTGAGCGCTCCGATCGACTCATGTTTCGGCCACTTTGGTTTTTTGACCGGGCTTTTGATTATGTAAGCACTGCAACAAAGTATTACAGTGTTTACTTCAAATATTCTTTGTACAGTAGATATTCAATATATCCCTCCTTTTGAAAAAAAAACGTAATATTATGAAGTTAGTATATTTAAACTAAAAGAATGACTTTTAATTTACATTTTTTTTTTTACACAGTTTTACACAGACTGTCGCCGTGATCGGACGAGTTGTCGGACCGTGCTTAGTTTGTGCAAGCTTTCAAAAAGTGATAATTGGAAAAGTGCAAATCGAAAATAATCAAATTCCGCAAAGACCCTCGGGCACCAATAGGTAGATTGGTTTCTATCCAACCTACTACAACGCGAAAAGACGCTTCTTGCGATGTAATCGCAAACACACATATTAATTAATTAATTAATTAATTAATTAATTAATATACGCAGACTATAATTAAAGTGAAGACAATGAGTCAAAACGATATCCGCATGCAACGTCAGCGCAAGCAAGACGAGAGACGGCTCTCATCGATCAGAATTAATGCATATTTCTCGTTTACTGCAACCGAAAATTATGCAAACCCAGACAATACGCGGTCAATCACCCCCAGTTCGACTGACCTCTTGAACGTAACGAGCGAGAGAGCGCGCTCTTGTTCTCCCGCGCTACCATCGATGTCTCTAAAGCCAAAAAGTGCCGAGTGTACTCCAATGCATGTATGCACTGACCTACGCTTATCAACAATAAGTAGCACAGCAGTGTCTTTAACCACTGCAATGGTAACAACAACAACAACAACAACAGCAGCAACGGTATCGATCAACCGTTTATTATCATCATCAGCAACTTCGCCATCGATAAACAAACCCGTATCAAACACAAAAACGGCGTTCGCTGCGCTGCCCGAAAAATACACAGTAAGCAACGAAAATAAAAGGCCGGCTGTGCAGACTGGTATGGATCGCTACATCCAAATCAAAAGAAAGCTGAGCCCCCTAAATTCTAAGCGAAAAATAACCCGCGCCAATTATAATTCAGCTGAGACTGAAACGCCCATTAATACAAACAGATTTAAAATTTTGGAAGACGCTACTGACGAAGAGGTTGACGAAGCTACCGAAGCTGAGAAGAAGAAACCGAAGCCCCCCCCAATATACATCCGGGAGAAAAGCTGCAATGCACTTGTTAACAAAATAATTGAGCTTATTAGAAAAGATAACTTCCATATAATTCCCCTTGTGAAGGGCAGCATACACGAAACAAAAGTTCAAACGAAGAACGAAGACCATTACCGAGTATTGTCTAAATATCTTAATGACAAGAAAAAGAACTTCTACACGTACCATCTTAAAAGCAGCAAGGGTCTGCAAGTTGTACTTAAAGGAATTGAATCCGATGTAACACCTGAAGAAGTAAAAAATGCACTACAAGACAAAGGTTTTAACACTAAGACAGTCTTCAATATCTTGAACAGGGATAGGAAACCGCAACCACTCTTCAAGATAGAGCTCGAACCGGAAACTAAGCCCCTTAATAGAAACGAAGTGCACCCCATATACAAACTTCAGTTCCTTCTCCACCGTAGAATCACAGTAGAGCAACCACATAAGCGTAATGGGCCGGTACAATGTACGAACTGCCAAGAATATGGCCATACAAAGTCATACTGCACACTACGCCCAGTGTGTGTAGTTTGTGGAGACCTTCATGACTCAGCACTCTGCCCAGCGAGCAAAAACGACTCCAATGTAAAAAAGTGCGGCAACTGTGGCGGCAATCATACAGCCAACTACAGAGGTTTCCCAATATACAAGGAGCTAAAAATTCGCATCCATCAACGAGGAACCACTGCCCGCTCCCACAACGCACAGCTCACAGCATCAAAATCAAACCCTGAAGTCTTCTTTTCAACTGCACCCAGCTCCTCACTAGGACCCGTAACCCCCAACAAAAATGTGACATTTGCAAGCGCTCTAAAATTAGGACTGGCTCCTCCTGTATCTAAAACTTCATTTCCACAAGCAGCATGTCTAGAACACAACATGACTCAACAACGTGAACCAACGGAGCAGACACAAAGCAACTTTGAAGCAATGATAGTTAGCCTGCAACAAAGCCTAATGGAGTTTATGTCATTTAGGCGCACAACTATGCAAGATTTAATGCGAAACCAAAATCTTCTGATTCAAATGCTGGTCTCACAACAATCAAAATAATGAGGTCCCTACGAATTTCTACGTGGAACGCTAACGGCGTCTCACAGCACAAACTTGAGTTAACTCAATTTCTACTCGACAATCACATCGGTGTAATGCTACTTTCAGAAACACACCTTACAAACAGATACAATTTTCAAATAAGAGGCTACTCATTCTATGGAACAAATCATCCGGACGGTAAAGCACATGGTGGGACTGGCATTCTAATCAGAAGTCGTATTAAGTACCACTACTATAACAAAACTGCTAAAAACTATCTACAGGCCACATCTATAAGGATACAACTGATTACCGGCAACCAACTAACTCTAGCCGCCGTATACTGCCCCCCTCGTTTCAATATAACCGAATATGAGTTTTTGCAGTTCTTCAACACATTAGGTGACCATTTTATAGCAGCAGGAGACTACAATGCCAAACACACACACTGGGGATCTCGCCTCGTGACTCCAAAAGGGAAGCAGCTTTATAATGCAATCATAAAATCCAAAAACAAGCTTGACTATGTCTTTTCTGGTAGACCAACATACTGGCCGACAGACCCAAAGAAACTACCCGATCTTATTGACTTCGCGATAACCAAAAATATTCCCAAAAATCTTATAAGCGCCGAATGCCTTTCGGATCTTTCATCTGATCACTCGCCGGTCTTATTTCATCTTCTCCAACATCCAGGAACATTAGAACACCAGTTTAACCTGACCTCACAAAAAACCAACTGGCTCAAGTTTAGAAAATATATTAGCTCACATATTGAGCTATGTCCTCGCCTCAACGACGAAGCTGACATAGACAGCTTTGTAACTACACTGGAGTCCGTACTCGTCACTGCGGCTCAAGTTTCCACACCCCAAACCTCAAATATTCAATGCAAGCAAAAGAAGACAAATCTACAAATCGAACAGCTTGTCCTAGAAAAGCGGCGGTGCTAGGCAGAACTTGAAATACGCCTCACGGCAACTAACTAAAGCTCTAAAACAAGAAGAATCATATGCCCAGCGCCGTTATATAGAGCAACTGTCATCAACTTGCTCAAAACACTCACTATGGAGAGCCACCCATCTCTTAGCTCACCGAAAGAAACCGTGATGCCTATTAGAAACCCCTCAGGCGGCTGGGCGCGCAGCGATAAAGATAGAGCCAGCACATTCGCCGACCACCTTAAAAATGTCTTTCAACCAAATCCTGCCACCAATGCATTCACTCTGCCGACTTTTGCATATGACACCCAGCTTCACCATGAGCCAATCGAGTTTCGCCCATTGGAAATCGTTAGCATCATCAAAAACCATATGAACCCGAAAAAATCTCCAGGCTGCGACCTCATTACCCCTAAAATGATCACGGAGCTTCCATATTGTGCCGTTCGCACCATTACACATCTCTTCAATGCCATCGCTAAACATGGCCACTTTCCAAAAATATGGAAAAAGTCAATTATTATAATGATTTCGAAGCCAGGAAAAGACCCCACAACCCCCACATCGTACAGACCTATAAGCCTACTATCATGCTTATCTAAACTCTTTGAAAAATGCATATTGACTCGGATAAACACATATCTACGAATCCAGAATGGAATTCCATCACACCAATTCGGATTTCAAGAAAAACACGGAACGATTGAGCAGGTCAACCGAATAACATCAGAAATTCGAAACGCGTTCGAAAAACGTGAGTACTGCACCGCCATATATCTAGACGTCTCTCAAGCGTTTGATAGAGTTTGGCTAGAAGGCCTAATGTACAAGATCAAGACAATGCTTCCCAGCAACACTCACAAACTTTTAGAGTCTTATCTACACGACAGAAAATTTGCTGTGAGATGTAACACTGCCATATCTGACGATTTTTCTATTTTGGCTGGAGTCCCCCAAGGTAGCGTGCTCGGGCCAACATTATATGTCCTCTACACAGCAGACATCCCGACAAGCGGTCGACTGACAACATCTACTTTTGCTGATGATACAGGTATACTCAGCCGTTCAAAATGTCCAATACAAGCAACTGCGCAACTAGCTCTTCACTTGGCCGACGTTGAAAAATGGCTATCTGATTGGAGAATTAAAGTAAATGAACAAAAATGCAAGCACGTTACTTTCACCCTGAATAGGCAAAACTGCCCACCCCTCCGCAATCAAACGAAGTAACGTATCTAGGAGTACATCTCGACAGAAGACTCACATGGCGCCGGCATATTGAAGCCAAAAGAACACACTTAAAGTTGAAAGCCAGTAGCCTACACTGGCTCATCAACGCTCGATCTTCCCTTAGCTTAGACTACAAAGTCCTGCTGTACAACTCAGTACTAAAGCCTATATGGACGTACGGCTCCCAGTTATGGGGGAATGCTAGCAATAGCAACATCGACATAATCCAGAGGGCTCAATCAAAAATCCTGAGAACGATCACCGGGGCACCGTGGTACGTTCGCAACGAAAACATACATCGTGACTTGAACATCCCACCAGTCAAAGCAGTTATCGCAGAACAAAAGGATAAGTACCTCACCAAGCTATCTTTGCACCCGAACCACCTTGCAAGAGGTCTAACAAGGTTGTGCAACCAATCCCGTCTTCGTCGCAATGACTTACCTACCCAGCGACCAACTTGACCAACCAAAATTACAGTCCACTGTTAGTTAATGTTTAACTTTTAAGATTCGAAAACTTATTGTTAGTCTCAAAGCTAAGAGAAAATTCAATAAATAAAGCAAAGTTAATAAAAAAAACAAGAAAGAAAGCAAACTTCGGCAAGCCGAAGTTCATATACCCTTGCAGCTATTGCAAGAATTAAACATTTTTGAAAACATTAAAATTATGATTTACTTTCGTATATGTTTAACAACATTGAAGCTATGATGATTTGCAGCTCAATTATTTGATAGTTATTTTATATATTTTTATTATTTCTGAGGGAGCTATATGATATAGACGTCCGATTTTGATAAAATTTAAACCATAATTCTGAAATATTTAACCATTGCTATATGTCGAAGAACTACACAAAAAATTAAAAAACAGAAAAGTTATAATTTTTTTCATTTATTTTTCCGATTGTTCCTATGAGAGCTATATGATATAGTCGTCCGACTTTGATGAAATTTAAACCGTAAATCGGAAATATTTAACCATTACTAAATGTCGAAGAACTAAACAAAAAAAATAAAAAACAGAAAAGTTATAATTTTTTTTCATTTATTTTTCCGATTGTTCCTATGGGAGCTATATTATATAGTCGTCCGACTTTGATGAAATTTAAACTGTAAATCGGAAATATGTAACTATTACTAAATGTCGAAGAACTAAACAAAAAATTGAAAAACAGCAAAGTTATAATTTTTTCATTTATTTTTCCGATTGTTCCTATGGGAGCTATATGCTATAGTCGTCCGATTTTGATGAAATTTAAACCGTAAATCGGAAATGTTTAACCATTACTAAATGTCGAAGAACTAAACAAAAAATTAAAAAACAGCAAAGTTATAATTTTTTTCATTTATTTTTCCGATTGTTCCTATGGGAGCTATATGCTATAGTCGTCCGATCCGGCTCGTTCCGACTTATATACTACCTGCAATAGAAAGACAACTTTTGGGAAAGTTTCATGCAGATAGCTTTAAAACTGAGAGACTAGTTTGCATATAAACGGACGGACAGACGGACATACGGACAGACTGACAGACGGACAGACGGACGGACAGACGGACAGACGGACATGGCTAGATCGACTCGCCTAGTGATGCTGATCAAGAATATATATACTTTATAGGGTCGGAGATGTCTCCTTCACTGCGTTGCAAACTTCTGACTGAAATTATAATACCCTCTGCAAGGGTATAAAAAAACAAAAAAAATTTTTTTTTTTTAATCTTTTTTTTAATAATTTTTTTTTAAATCATTTTTTTTATTAGTCACAAAAAAAATGGAATTGAGAATAATATTCGTACGTTAATAAGAAGTATTTCTAAGCATGGTCATGCTAAGTACAATTATGAAATAAAAATTTTTAATCTGTCCTTATGAACTGTTTGTTTTTATTATTCGTTGTTTTAATTTTATTCTTCTTTTTTATACCCTTGCAGAGGGTATTATAATTTCAGTCAGAAGTTTGCAACGCAGTGAAGGAGACGTTTCCGACCCTATAAAGTATATTCTTGATCAGCATCACTAGTAGAGTCGATCTAGCCATGTCCGTCTGTCCGTCCGTCTGTCCGTCCGTCTGTCCGTCCGTCTGTCAGTCTGTCCGTCCGTTTATATGCAAACTAGTCTCTCAGTTTTAAAGCTATCTGCATGAAACTTTCCCAAAAGTTGTCTTTCTATTGCAGGTAGTATATAAGTCGGAACGAGCCGGATCGGACGACTATAGCATATAGCTCCCATAGGAACAATCGGAAAAATAAATGAAAAAAAAATTATAACTTTGCTGTTTTTTAATTTTTTGTTTAGTTCTTCGACGTTTAGTAATGGTTAAATATTTCCGATTTACGGTTTAAATTTCATCAGAATCGGACGACTATAGCATATAGCTCCGATAGGAACAATCGGAAAAATAAATGAAAAAAATTATAACTTTTCTGTTTTTTAATTTTTTGTTTAGCCCTTCGACATTTAGTAATGGTTAAATATTTCCGATTTACGGTTTAAATTATATCAAAATCGGACGACTATAGCATATAGCTCCCATAGGAACAATCGGAAAAATAAATGAAAAAAATTATAACTTTTCTGTTTTTTAATTTTTTGTTCAGTTCTTCGACATATAGCAATGGTTAAATATTTCAGAATTATGGTTTAGATTTTATCAAAATCGGACGTCTATATCATATAGCTCCCATAGAAATAATAAAAATATATAAAATAACTATCAAATAATTGAGTTGCTAATCATCATAGCTTCAATGTTTTTAAACATATACGCAGTAAGTCATAATTTTAATGTTTTCAAAAATGCTAAATTCTTGCAATAGCTGCAAGGGTATATGAACTTCGGCTTGCCGAAGTTTGCTTTCTTTCTTGTTTTCTATACTATTAAATTGATTCGGTAAATTATTTGTTTTACCATATACTAGCTCATATGAACATAATTATGTGCCAATGAGGGGGTCGTGTTGAAAAAAAATATTGAAGCCATACGTTCCAATCAGTTTTATCAACCGGTATATATGAGCGTATGTATTCATTGCAAGTTCGATTACTTCGTTCTATTGTTTCGACGATCTGGTGGTGTATTACATCACATATCATTTATAATTGAATTCTTATATTCTGTACCCATGTCCGTAATGAACGTCTTCAATAAACCGTACTTTAGAATAAATGATTCAAAAAGTGCTTCAGCGACAATGTTCGCGTTCTTATTTGGAACTGGTATGGCAACTAAATATTTAGTTAGGTCACATATAATATTAGACTGACCTCATATTCATTGTCAGTTACTGATTTTGGTAGTGGACCAATAGTGTCTACTATCACTCTGTCGAAAGCATTTATAGGCGTGCTTACTGTGCTTAGTTGTTTTAGCTTTTTGGCATTTCTGACAGTTTCGTATGTACTCAGTTATATCTCGAGTCATACCTTTCCAAAAATAATGTTTTTTGACCTTGGCCAAGGTTTTTGTAATACCAGTTCGACCTCCTTGTATTGGATCGTCATGGAATTTAGACAGTATAGCTTCTTTCTCATCTTGGTTTTCCATAAGGGCCACCTGGTTGAGCAGCGCTACTCTTATTGTATTCAATATTTTATTGCCCATTTTTTTAAATTATTTATTGAAACATGTTCAAAGATATTTTTCCACAATGCCATTTTGAGTTTTTTGATATGGCTTATACCGGCTTGCTTTTCAAACCTTTGGAAAAATTTACCTAAGTCTAGAATTCCATTGGTAACATCAAATCTTGCAGTTATTTTTCTACCATGTTGAAATAAAAGCTTAAATAATTATAATAATCTTTTATATGCAAGGTCACTACCTTTCGTATTTCGACATTGTTTATGACTTCATATACGTTGGGCTTAGAAGCTTTATCTATAGATTGCGTAGGCAATTATACTTTTTGTTTTTCGTGCGGATTTCTGTATATTTTGATATCTAGTAGTGACTTTCTTTATATCTCCTGTAATATTTTGTACTTTTGTGTCTTACTCTTTAAGCCGATTTATGCACCTTGTGAACGTTTTCCAGCCATATTCTGTCAAAAGCCTGAGAGACGTTTAAAAAGATAACAGAGCAATACTCCCTGTTTTTAAATGCAGTTCAAATTTCGGAGGTAATTCTATTGATTTGTTCAATGGTACCATGATTTTCTGTAAATCAAAATTGATGATCCGGGATGATACTGCGTTCTGTCAAGTGTGGCATAATGTGTTGAAGAATGAGTTTTTCCAAGAGACATGAGAGGAGGCTTATCGTCCCACTTCTTATAAGTGTTATAATATCCTTAAAAAATGCATAGGGGTTAAGCGACCCTGGAAGTCTGGAATCAATGACCAATTAAAATTTTATTTTGCAAAGGAAAGTATACACCGTCAGGGAATCATTTGACTTTACATCAATAATTATAGTTGAGATAGTATCGTATAGAGTATCGTATTGTGAGTATTTGCATATAAAAATCTTTGGAATCGGTTGAAATTTGAAGGAGATATGTGGTGTACCGTTTCAAAAAACCTATATTGGTGATGCGTGTTCGAAGTAATGCTAATGTTTATAACCATTAGTCCGCAATTCCGTGCCCATAGACCTGATATAATATACTCCGTAAATTCTCCAGAAAGCATTTCAGCTAATAAAAAACAAAAAACGATTTAAAAATTTTATTTCGAGTGTTAGACCTTCGTTATCATCGTTAACATCTGCAAACAGCACTTCACATATGCTTTACAGCCGCTAAACAGTTTTTGCATTCGAAAAATTCGCATAAAATAGATTTGAAAAATTCGCATAAAATAGGTTTACCGGCGGAATGTTGTTAGATTTGTGAATGTTCCATCTTCAAGATAAAGTGATAAAATTATTTTCGGTTTTTAGGCGTGTATTTTTCGAGATTTTATTTATGTTGTCGGAACTTCAGTTTTAGCAACTAATTCAAACTTTGTCGAGCTCTACAATCTATATTAGGAAACCTATCCTTATAACGTGTATCGCAATGTTAAAGAATGATATATTTCCAGTGAAATACTCTATCGATGATCGAAATCGGTTTAGCAGAACTGGAGAAAAGAAAATAAAATTTGCATGAAAACAGGTGAAAAGCGTTATTTACACTTTAAAAAAAATTGTTCCATACAATGAATTTGGAGTGTCATTTTTTGGACCAGGGACTCAATCTGCACCGGAAAATCAATGTTTGATCTCTGGAGGATTTCATCAATTCAAATTTGCAAGCCAGTGTTATTACTCTGTATGTTTTATTTTCAGCCTGACAAATAACGCTTGACTTGTATGTCTTATCATTTTATTTAAAAATTAAGCTTGTTTCAAAAGTTATATTTTTGTTAATGTAATAGTCACTGCAACTTATTTTCATATTATGCACTGATCATCAATACCCTTGCAGTCAATGGATAGTTCCGAAATGATAAAAAAAAAACATAATTTTCGGCAAAACAACCAAAAAATTATCAAACTTTACCCAAACGCAAAGAGGCTCGTTTGCTTAAAACAAGTTGCAAAATTAATAAATTTTTTTTCTACCCGCTTTTTGTTAAGTTAGCCTACCTACCTACAAGGGGCGTAAATAATTCGCCAAACTAAAAATTTTGATTTTTTACATGGAATACATAAAATTATTAGATTCAATAAAACTAAAAACGCAAAATTATTATTTTTATTTTTTAATATTCCTTCTAAAAACTCCGAGAGTTGATCATGGATACGTTTTGTTTTACTATGTATTGTAAATAACAATTACACTTTGCTAGGTTTTGAGAAAAGCAGTGTAATTCGCAAATAGATTTCATTTATTAGTGATGGACTTGAGTTCTGGTAAGGCTTATGCATGTAACGAAAAATAAAATAAAACTTAAAATGGAGTAGCCTTTTTGTAATTTGTTTCAAATATTTTTAAAAAAGCTGTGATGACAAGTCTTTTGGGTTCGCTGTGTCAAATATTATAGATCTTTCAAGTATAAGTGCAAAGATTCGTTAAAACGTCTTTATAGAGCTTTTAAAGAAAAGTGGACTGACTTAAAATGGAATAAAGAAAGAAAAAGTACGCATTGTGTCTTCAAAGAAAATATAATTTTGTTGACAAATATATTGAGCAGCTAATTACGTCTAATAATGAATTAGGAAGATAGTAACTTCCGTAGATGAGTCTTCTCAATTTACTTATGAAAGCAACTACAAGTATTTCGACCGAACATTTATCTAGAGCCTTGTCAGTAAAACACAATAAAGACTGTAAAAGGACAACACAAACAAGGTTTTGAAAATACCAACGAGATGGTTTTGTTAAAAATAAACATGTATTTTGTCTTATTATATTAATTTATATAAGGCCAATATATTTAAAAAACTAGAAAGGAAGCAAACTTCGGCATGCCGAAGTTCATACACCAGCTATTGCAAAAATTATATATTTTTAATAACAATAAAATTATGATTTTCTTGCGTACATGTTTAAAAATTCTAAAATATAAAACAGCAAAGTTATAATTTTTTTAATTTGTTTTTCCGATAGCTATATGCTATAGTCGTCCGATCTGGCTCGTTCCGACTTATACTATCTGCAATAGAAAGACAACTTTTGGGAAAGTTTCATGCAGATAGCTTTAAAACTGAGGGACGGACGGACATACGGACATGGCTAGATCGACTCTCTTAGTGATGCCGATCATGAATATATATACTATATAGGTTCGGAAATGTCTCCTTCACTGCGTTGCAAACTTCTGACTGAAGTTATAATACCATCTGAAAGGGTATAAAAAATGATAAATGATGGAATTGTGGAACCATCCATTTCAGAATATTAAAATCCGTTACTATTAGTACCAAAAAAATTATTACTTAAAAATTTCTCAGGAAAAAGGTGGAGACTAGTGGTGGACTAGAGACAAATGGATCAACAATTACTTGCAGATAAATACCCTCTACCGAGACTAGAAGATATCCTGGACCAACTAGGAAAAGCCAAATATATTTTCGTGTCTTGATCTTATGTTTTGGTTTCACGAAATATAATTAGATGAAATATACTGAAATTTAACATGTTTTTCTACGAGCAATGGCTCGTATCGCTACTCTCGGTTACCATATGGGCTCAAAGTAGCACCAAAATTGATTCATGCGAATGATAGCACTAGCATTCGCAGGCCGCGGGTTTTCTCAAGGTTTTCTTTACATGGACGATTTAGTGTTAGAAGGTTGTTCTGAGCAACATCTGTTTATAAATTTAACAAAGGTATTCGACTGATGTTTTTTATTTTTTGTTATGACGTTAGCTTTATTTGCGAAATCTTCTTCCTTAGGGGACTAACAACAAATTATAAAATCTTAAATCTAAAAATTTAGTTAATGCCCGTTATTAGGGCATTTGGTTGAAGAGTGGCCTCGTTAGCTACCGGGCTGGAAAGTCATTTCTTCTTAGTCGCGTTTGTGTTCTAGTTTGGCATGAGCACGTGCTAGCTGCTTAGAAAGCGTTGATAACTTGGATATGTATTTGGCTTTTAGTTGGGCCATTTCTTCTTTTAATAAGTGCATGTTTAGTTATAGTTCCCTGCACTTTTGACTGTGCGTTTTGAATCAGATCTATATTGCTGTTACTGGCATTGCCCCAAAGCTCACAACCAAACTTTTAGACAGACTTTGTAACAGTGTTGTAGAGCAGAACTTTGAACTCTAACCTAGTGGAGAGCGGTAGTTTATTAGCCAGTGCAGTTGTCGGGACGTTTTTTTGCACTCCGAACAATGTAATGTTGCTCGTTCACTTTTATGTGAGGAGCTAGTAATGATGATGTTTTAGATGCTATCAGTCGCTGGTTCTGCCGTAAAGACTGGGTCCGAGGACGCTTCCTTGTGGTACTCCTGCCGCGATGTCAACCTCTTTAGTTAAGTAACTTTTGTGTCATACCATGAAGACTCGGCTTACAATGAGATTTATGCACATTGTAAACGTTTTTCAGCCATATTCGGACAAAAGCCTGAGAGACGTCTAAAAAGATAACAGAGCAATACTGATGATTTTCTTTACATCCAAATTGATAATCCGGGATGATACTGCGTTCTGTCAAATGTGGCATAATGCGTTGAAGAATAAGTTTTTCCAAGAGCTTGGATAGACATGAGAGGAGGCTTATCGGTCTGTATGACGAAAGAAGAGTTTAATCTTTTCCTGGCATCGAGATCCACTGTTGCGGAAAGTTACTTAATTTCGATATGGCATTAAATATTTTTCTGATGTAATCTATTGCGCAAGGAAGTTGTATTACCAATTTGGGTGGAATATTGTCAAGCCCAGGAGATTTATTTGGTCTTGGTTGCTCCTTGATGACCTTGGAAATCTTAGTATTCTGGAATGAGACATATGAGGTGTGCTCGTCTTTGCTTAGTGCAGGGATTGTGTACGTGCCTGCAGCTCCATTTGGCTTAAAAACGTTGTAAAGGTGATTTGCGAAAACGATCGCTTTTTCTCCAGCGCTATTAGCCCAAGAGCCATCTTGGTCTATCGGGATCAGTGGATTAGCTTAGGATGAAGTTTTCAGAGAGGCAAATTTGTGTTCGTGGGGGATAAGTTTTGAAAATCATTTTCTTGGGCCTATTTTTCTTCTTGTCTCAGCATTCTAAAATGCCGTTACTAGTTTTTGATGTCCAGATGTTGACCTGATGGCTTGCCCGTCTCGGCGGGTCGGCGCTTTTCCCTGCCTAATATCAACATAACTGTTTGTGTGATTTCTGGTACCTTATATTGAACTTTTTGGTGTTGCGTTACTTGCAGCGGATACAAGAAGTGTTTGCAGGTTTTTAACTGTGTCATCTATGTCCTTAGTGCTGTTGATGATTAGATTTAGGTTGATGTGTGAACTGATGTACTTTTTTATGTTAGCCAGTTCGTTTTATTCTTTGTTAAGAATTGTGGGTTTTTGGATAGCTGAGGGCGCTCAAAGAGGTGCATAAGTACAGGCGAGTGGTCGGATGTCAAATCAGATAGATTTTCAGCATCTACTAGATTACCGTGAAATCATCCCTTTATGGCAAAGTCAATTAAATCTGGCTGTTTATGTGGGTCAGTTGGCCAGTATGTAGTTGTTTCTGGCGAGACAAAGTCCAGTTTATTGTTTGTTGGACAATCGTGCTGTATAGAGATCCTTAGTATGTGTGCTTCACATAATAGTCACCTGCTGCTGGGAACAGTACTCCTAATGAATTAAAGAAGTGCATACATTTTTTCGGTGACAGAAAATCGTGGAGGACAGTAAACTGCGGCTAGTGAGGTCATAACACAGTTTGTATTTATGCTTATTTTTATACCCTTGCAGAGGGTATTATAATTTCAGTCAGAAGTTTGCAACGCAGTGAAGGAGACATCTCCGACCCTATAAAGTATATATATTCTTGATCAGCATCACTAGGCGAGTCGATCTAGCCATGTCCGTCTGTCCGTCTGTCCGTCCGTCTGTCCGTCTGTCAGTCTGTCCGTCTGTCCGTCCGTTTATATGCAAACTAGTCTCTCAGTTTTAAAGCTATCTGCATGAAACTTTCCCAAAAGTTGTCTTTCTATTGCAGGTAGTATATAAGTCGGAACGAGCCGGATCGGACGACTATAGCATATAGCTCCCATAGGAACAATCGGAAAAATAAATGAAAAAAAATTATAACTTTGCTGTTTTTTAATTTTTTGTTTAGTTCTTCGACATTTAGTAATGGTTAAACATTTCCGATTTACGGTTTAAATTTCATCAAAATCGGACGACTATAGCATATAGCTCCCATAGGAACAATCGGAAAAATAAATGAAAAAAATTATAACTTTGCTGTTTTTCAATTTTTTGTTTAGTTCTTCGACATTTAGTAATAGTTACATATTTCCGATTTACAGTTTAAATTTCATCAAAGTCGGACGACTATATAATATAGCTCCCATAGGAACAATCGGAAAAATAAATGAAAAAAAATTATAACTTTTCTGTTTTTTATTTTTTTTGTTTAGTTCTTCGACATTTAGTAATGGTTAAATATTTCCGATTTACGGTTTAAATTTCATCAAAGTCGGACGACTATATCATATAGCTCTCATAGGAACAATCGGAAAAATAAATGAAAACAAGAAAGAAAGCAAACTTCGGCAAGCCGAAGTTCATATACCCTTGCAGCTATTGCAAGAATTAAACATTTTTGAAAACATTAAAATTATGATTTACTTTCGTATATGTTTAAAAACATTGAAGCTATGATGATTTGCAGCTCAATTATTTGATAGTTATTTTATATATTTTTATTATTTCTGAGGGAGCTATATGATATAGACGTCCGATTTTGATAAAATTTAAACCATAATTCTGAAATATTTAACCATTGCTATATGTCGAAGAACTACACAAAAAATTAAAAAACAGAAAAGTTATAATTTTTTTCATTTATTTTTCCGATTGTTCCTATGAGAGCTATATGATATAGTCGTCCGACTTTGATGAAATTTAAACCGTAAATCGGAAATATTTAACCATTACTAAATGTCGAAGAACTAAACAAAAAAAATAAAAAACAGAAAAGTTATAATTTTTTTCATTTATTTTTCCGATTGTTCCTATGGGAGCTATATTATATAGTCGTCCGACTTTGATGAAATTTAAACTGTAAATCGGAAATATGTAACTATTACTAAATGTCGAAGAACTAAACAAAAAATTGAAAAACAGCAAAGTTATAATTTTTTTCATTTATTTTTCCGATTGTTCCTATGGGAGCTATATGCTATAGTCGTCCGATTTTGATGAAATTTAAACCGTAAATCGGAAATGTTTAACCATTACTAAATGTCGAAGAACTAAACAAAAAATTAAAAAACAGCAAAGTTATAATTTTTTTTCATTTATTTTTCCGATTGTTCCTATGGGAGCTATATGCTATAGTCGTCCGATCCGGCTCGTTCCGACTTATATACTACCTGCAATAGAAAGACAACTTTTGGGAAAGTTTCATGCAGATAGCTTTAAAACTGAGAGACTAGTTTGCATATAAACGGACGGACAGACGGACAGACTGACAGACGGACAGACGGACAGACGGACATGGCTAGATCGACTCGCCTAGTGATGCTGATCAAGAATATATATACTTTATAGGGTCGGAGATGTCTCCTTCACTGCGTTGCAAACTTCTGACTGAAATTATAATACCCTCTGCAAGGGTATAAAAATTATAACTTTTCTGTTTTTTAATTTTTTGTGTAGTTCTTCGACATATAGCAATGGTTAAATATTTCAGAATTATGGTTTAAATTTTATCAAAATCGGACGTCTATATCATATAGCTCCCTCAGAAATAATAAAAATATATAAAATAACTATCAAATAATTGAGCTGCAAATCATCATAGCTTCAATGTTTTTAAACATATACGAAAGTAAATCATAATTTTAATGTTTTCAAAAATGTTTAATTCTTGCAATAGCTGCAAGGGTATATGAACTTCGGCTTGCCGAAGTTTGCTTTCTTTCTTGTTGTATTTAGCTTGTTTCGTACGCTGGAAGAAGATTATGATTTATTAGTTTTTTTTACCAATATACCAGTACCACTGTGAGCTTTGCCGTCCGGATAATGCGTGCCATAAAATATATAATTATTAGTGTAGACGTTGTTTTTGCTTGTTATATGCGTTTCTGAGATTAACATAGCTCACAGCTCTAGCTTGCGCTGCGATATTTCGTTAGAATTCCAGAAGTAAATTCTAAGAGAGGACATTATATACTATGTTGGTAAGAAATTGGATCAGGTGATTTTGATTCTTCATTAGCTCCAACAATGTTATTTGCATGAATGTCATGAATTTCATGAGGCTTTGTTGCAGAGAGGTGATCAATGATTCTAAGTTTCTGCTACTGGCCCTGTTGTTTTGATTGAAACCATACCTGGATACCGAAGAGCGTTAGCGAATGACACTACGGGTGTTGTGGTCGAATACACTGGCGTTTCTGCGTGCTTGGGTGCCATTAATGGAGGGTACTGAAGAATATTGGCAGTTGCGACCGTTGGGTTTGTAGGGTTCGGGGTAATAGCAATAAACAAAAACGTATCCCGCATGTCAATTCGGATAGGCCCAGGCAGGAATGTAGAGAAGACGTCCAAACTTCCAATCGGTTATGCCAGCTGAGTCGCATTGCACACACACACACACCCCTACTTAGATCTCTCTCTCTCGCTCTCTATCGGCGTGTGAAAGGAAAAGAAGGAAAAATGAGCGAGTTTGGGAAAAGTCCCGTTTGTTGTGGATCTAAAAGTTTCCAATTCGCGCTGCCTGAACCAACGCGAAGAGATGCTCGCCCACAAGCAACCACAAGTATTTGGTCAGCAGTATTAATTTCAACTTGCAATATCGGCACGTGCATAAACTGTACCCCAAAAGCCAGAGAGGACGTAGACCACGCGCTCTTACAAGAAGAACAGAGCCTATTGTTAAAACAATAAAGTCGTTCAAACTGCAAGGGTAATTATTTGTGCTAATTGAAATCTGCGAGTGAACCTCACAATGTGTCTATGTATGTAGAGCACGTTCATCGGAGGCCGGCCAGAAAGCACACGCGCTCGTCGCGGGCGCTTTTGCGCTTACATCTTTATAACAAAATACATATTTGTACATCACCGTGCCTGGCCGGCCGATAAATTGCTGCGAAACTGGTAAATCTGTGCGTTGCTGCAGCACACACACACCAACAAGTGACAACATAACCCCCATACCAGCAGAGCCCAGCTAAGGCTACTGCAGGTTTGGGCGCTTGTAACCGCATCTTCGTAAACGCCGCATACGGAACCACGGGCGGAGCACAAGTGATACCTGGCCGAAACTTGGAGAAACGTATACCGACACGTGGAGCCCTAACCTAGAAGGCAGCAGACTTGTGCAACAGCCTTTCGGAAGTACCTGCGGATCATACCATTTCTGGGTGGAAATAAACAGGCCTAATGGAGACCGGCGCAGCAAACCATCAAAGAGGGATTGCCACTACTAGCAGCATGTGGTCCGCCACGGAGTACAACCGAAGCAAGCACGCATACTCGCAAAAACAGCGCCTACACTGACAGAGAAGTCTAATTGTTTTGATTTAGCTTGAACTTTTATTTTTTTTTGTTGTTGAAAATTAGAAATTTTTCTTATTAGCTGTTTCTTATTTAGCATATAAATTAAGTGAATGCCAGATGCCACTACTAATAATCCCGTTTAAATTAAAATAACCACGCTCTTTGAGAAGTCCTAAACAGCACCTGCATCTTCGATGAGCCCAACGAATCGTCAGCGAAAAATATGTGCGTAAGTTTTTATTAACGACAACAGTAGCTATACATATATATATCTAAAAATAATTTGATTAAACCGGGATGTGTTAAGAAAGGGCATAACCAAGAGCTTCATTAAATATATCAAGTAAAATCATTAATTGTTAGAAAATGTCTAAACAAAATATATTTAAGAAGTTTAAATTGAAAAAGAAGAACATGAATTATTAGAATGTAAGTTCAGAAACTGAAAGGAAACAAAGGAACAAAGAATGAATATGAAGAATTTATGTAAATTATCTTGGATTTTGTTACCGTTTAATATGAGCGAATAGTTTGTATAAATACGATCAGCTGCTAGTACAGCGATGCTGTTGTCAACCTTTTCGAATATGATTTAATCTACAATAAAGCGTTTGCCAAGAGGTAACAGCAAGCAATTTCTACTGTTACTAAGGTTGGGAGGGTAGAACATGGGGGCAAACTACACCTAAGTCACCGCATTGCTGGTATTCTTCTCTTATTATATATTCTTTTGGGCCCGTCCGTGTCGTCCGATATCTACAATATTTTGACCAATCATTAAAGTACAGATAGTGCACTTAAAACTTTTCGTAGTATAACTGGTGTGATATATAGATGAGGAGGAAGACCCACGCCATATCCGACGAGCTTTGCACCGAGCCATGCAAGAAGTGCACGAACACCGATCCCTTCTATATGCTAGAAAACTACCAATATCTAGTGAACACTTACCTCTGGGATACTACAGAAAATGGCGCCCAAACGTGGGGCTAGAAACCGATTACCGTTTTGAGAAATTAAAGAGAAATTAAACACTCAGGTAGTAAACAAGTCCTAGGAGCCGAAATCGCAAGTTATGTGCAGGATCCTTAGGCTTTTGAAGTTTTATTAATTTGAAATCTTTTAAATATGTTAATTCGCTGAAACCTATTTTTATACCCTTGCAGAGGGTATTATAATTTCAGTCAGAAGTTTGCAACGCAGTGAAGGAGACATCTCCGACCCTATAAAGTATATATATTCTTGATCAGCATCACTAGTCGATCTAGCCATGTCCGTCTGTCCGTCTGTCCGTCCGTCTGTCCGTCTGTCAGTCTGTCCGTCTGTCCGTCCGTTTATATGCAAACTAGTCTCTCAGTTTTAAAGCTATCTGCATGAAACTTTCCCAAAAGTTGTCTTTCTATTGCAGGTAGTATATAAGTCGGAACGAGCCGGATCGGACGACTATAGCATATAGCTCCCATAGGAACAATCGGAAAAATAAATGAAAAAAAATTATAACTTTGCTGTTTTTTAATTTTTTGTTTAGTTCTTCGACATTTAGTAATGGTTAAACATTTCCGATTTACGGTTTAAATTTCATCAAAATCGGACGACTATAGCATATAGCTCCCATAGGAACAATCGGAAAAATAAATGAAAAAAATTATAACTTTGCTGTTTTTCAATTTTTTGTTTAGTTCTTCGACATTTAGTAATAGTTACATATTTCCGATTTACAGTTTAAATTTCATCAAAGTCGGACGACTATATAATATAGCTCCCATAGGAACAATCGGAAAAATAAATGAAAAAAAATTATAACTTTTCTGTTTTTTATTTTTTTTGTTTAGTTCTTCGACATTTAGTAATGGTTAAATATTTCCGATTTACGGTTTAAATTTCATCAAAGTCGGACGACTATATCATATAGCTCTCATAGGAACAATCGGAAAAATAAATGAAAAAAATTATAACTTTTCTGTTTTTTAATTTTTTGTGTAGTTCTTCGACATATAGCAATGGTTAAATATTTCAGAATTATGGTTTAAATTTTATCAAAATCGGACGTCTATATCATATAGCTCCCTCAGAAATAATAAAAATATATAAAATAACTATCAAATAATTGAGCTGCAAATCATCATAGCTTCAATGTTTTTAAACATATACGAAAGTAAATCATAATTTTAATGTTTTCAAAAATGTTTAATTCTTGCAATAGCTGCAAGGGTATATGAACTTCGGCTTGCCGAAGTTTGCTTTCTTTCTTGTTGTTTTTGAGGTTAGCCATAACTGTTTTATAAAGTCGTTGCCTGGAATAGCGACTGCAATTCGAGTCCTTACGGATTGAGGCGACCGGAACGATCTTATTCACAGTGTTAATAATTAAGTCAGAAATTAATACGGTAGACTAAAGTTTTGATTCGATATTAGAGGGAAGCGAATTCGGAAATTCGTACTTTGGAACTGCGATTGAAAATCAAGTCATTATGGTATCATCGACCAAGGCGAACCAATCGTAGAAAACTAGTTTCGTTGAAATTGTTTAGTTCACCTGGCGTCAGGGCACAGTACGCGTACTTAGGAGTAGCAAGTCATCGGAGGAACTTCGATACTTGACCAATGCAGCATAACATAACATTTTTTGGAAAATGCCACTTCATCACAGTACGGAGAACTTGACAGCTGCGTCAAATGATGACAAAACGGTTTGCATTTTAAGTGCTCGACCAATTAACGTGGAGCACCTGAAAGCAGTTTCTCCATGTAATCATAAATTCCACCGTCAATGCATCACGGATCACTTACATGTAACAAATACTTGCCCAACGTGTAATAACATATGTACTGTGCAACAGTTATCGGTATCAAATAATAATTTTTTAGCTGAGTTGACAGACGCAGAGCAAAGATCACACGCTGCAAGTGCGCCGTCTGAAATCGATCCTGGCGAAGGCATTAGTAACCAAATCGTGAATCGAGGCCGAGGTAGAGTCAACACGCGAAGAGGCAGAAATACTGCGCAACCCAGAACCATTGTTACTAGATCGCAGCTACCTCTTAATGCAGGACAACAACTAGACAGAACCGCGAACACCGATTCCATATTGGATTCTTCGAAAGCAGAGAGTTTGGAAGAGATAGGAAGGACAGTGCAAGCGGCAATGCAGACTCAACAGGAAAAACTTATGCACGACCTGACAGTTTTTATTCAGACACAGTTGGCGAACATACAAGTAGGCAACAATAGACAGTTCCTCAGCGGAAGACGGGTCAACAATATTTCTGAGAATTCAGGGTTCACAGCTGGTCAATCACAGCCAGTGGAGGAGCAGAATTCGCCTAACGCTAACACAAACATCAGTCCGGTAAATCAGCAGCTTAGTAGGATATCAGGCAGATTCCACAATTCGGTTCAGCCGGAGAAAGTGCCTAATATTATTCAGAGTTGGCACATCAAATTTGATGGGGCCAAAGATGGATTGCAAACGGATGACTTTTTGTACAGAGTTAATGCTTTGGCACAACAGAATTTAAATGGTGATCATCAGTTATTATGCGACCACCTGCACCTATTTTTTATAGGCAGGGCTAGGGAGTGGTACTGGAAATACCACAAGGCCAGTAAAAAGGTAACTTGGAATGAGTTTTGCAAAGAATTTAGGGAAAAGTTTAGGGACATAGATACGGACTTAGATATATGGGAATCAATTAACAACAGACGTCAGACAGATAGGGAACCATTTGAGGAATATCAGATTTGTACCGAAAAACTTGTGGCGCGCTTGAGCACCCCAATTTCTGAACAGTCTCTGGTCCCACTTCTTATTCGACACTCGAAACTCTCTCTTAGGTACGAGTTAATGCACTTAAGTATCGACTCCTTAGCTAGCTTAAGAAAAGAAATTCGAACGCACGAGCAGTTTTGTAAACAGAATAGACAGCAGCCAGGAAGGAATAATTTTTCCGCGCGTCCGAATGTTTCTGAACTTGATCCAGATTCTGAGGATAGAGTGCTAGATGAAGTTTCAGCTTTGCAGATGCTGAGATGCTGGAACTGCGACAAGATTGGGCATCGCTTTGTGGACTGTCTTGAGTCAATCGTATATTTTGCTTTGGATGCGGTGCCAAAAACACCAAGAAGCCAAATTGTCAAAAGTGTAACCCGTCGGAAAACCACCAACGGGATGTGACGGCCAAAAACCACTCGACGCATCCGAAAAATTAAAATCAGACTGTGGTACGCAGACCGATCCAATTGAGAGTTCGGATCTGAACACTCGACCCAATCATCGCAAACCTTACTATGTTAGAGAAGCACAATATACAGCAGCTAGACAGAGAATTTTTGGAGACATTAGCAGCTGTAGCATTTCTCAGAAACCCGGACGTTAAACTTCACGAGTACGACAATTTTGGAAAACGGTGCGAAATAGATATATCTGATAAGCGTTACGTAGCTTTGCTGGATTCAGGTGCGACGATTAGTTGTATCGGGGGCAACGCTGCGAAAGATTTATCCCAGCATCCGAGGATGCGTAAATGTTCAGGCCAAATTAAGACAGCTAATAATGCATCGTGTTCAGTCATGGGTAGACTTATTTTGGATATCACATATCGTAATCGCACTAATGTAGTTGAGTTCTTCGTCATACCAGAGCTCAAGCAAGATATTTATCTTGGTATTGATTTCTGGCGCGATTTCGGATTGCTGAACAAAATAACGGAAGAAACTGGGTCGGTTAGCGAACTCAATGTAGGGCGAGAAGACGAGGTGGTTGATATCCCGAAAATACATTCCCTTTCAATAGAACAACGAACAAGGTTAGAAGCAGAAATACTCAACTCCCTTCTTACGAGTCGGAGGGATTACGGCGGACGCAGATACTAGAGCGTTCCATCGATGTTGGCGGGGCGAAGCCGGTAAAGCAGCGTCACTGGCCGATCTCACCTGCAAAGGAGAAAATTATGTTTGCAGAAATAGAAAACATGTTAGCATTAGACGTGATAGAGGAATCCCGAAGTCCTTGGAGCAGCAACTGTGTACTAGTTAAACGAGGAGAAAAGGTTCGGTTATGTTTAGATTCGAGAGAAGTGAATAAGCTGACTGAAGCACGCGTTTCACTTTCGGAGTTCCGGAATCCATATTGACAGACAACGGATCACAGTTTAAGTCGGGCTACTATAAAGCTTTCTTAGCCCGATTCGGTGTTGCACCGGTGTGTACGGCCATACACTCCCCACAAGCTAACGGGAGCGAGCGAGTGAACCGATCGGTCTTGGTGGCTATCAGGGCTTACATCGGAACAGATCATACCAATTGGGACAAAAACATAAATGAGATGAGATTGAGGGCAAGCACGCATCGTAGCACAGGATATTCGCCGTACTTTTTGTGTTTCGGACAGAATATGGTGATGAACGGCAAGGATTATGAACTTCTAAGGAAATTGAATTTGATTACAGACGATACAGCTTTAAAAACGTCTGATCTGATGCAATTGACTCGGATGCAGGCACAGGAAAAAGTAAGGGAAGCTCACGCCGCTAACGCTAAAGTGTAAGACTTGCGTAGCCGTTCAGTTCGTTTTAAAGTAGGCGAACTGTATACGCATGTAGCTTTGCACAGAGCAACGCAGCGAAGAATTTTAACAATAAGCTAGCTTCAGTTTTCATTAAGGCTAAAGTGTGGAAGAAAATTAGTTATATATACTACGAATTAGCATCCGAAGATGACAAACCTTTGGGGGTAACCATTTAAAAGATATAAGGTCCTAAAAGAAGAATGCCCGACCTTTTTCAGTTAATACTTCTTCGAGATAGGACTCTAGCAGAATTAACTGCGGGGTAGGGTTCGGGGTAATAGCAATAAACAAAAACGTATCCCGCATGTCAATTCGGATAGGCCCAGGCAGGAATGTAGAGAAGACGTCCAAACTTCCAATCGGTTATGCCAGCTGAGTCGCATTGCACACACACACACCCCTACTTAGATCTCTCTCTCTCTCTCTCTCGCTCTCTATCGGCGTGTGAAAGGAAAAGAAGGAAAAATGAGCGAGTTTGGAAAGAAGTCCCGTTTATTGTGGATCCAGAAGTTTCCAATTCGCGCTGCCTGAACCAACGCGAAGTGATGCTCGCCCACTTGATTTTGGGAACCATAAGCAACCACAAGTATTTGGTCAGCAGTATTAATTTCAACTTGCAATATCGGCACGTGCATAAACTGTACCCCAAAAGCCAGAGAGGACGTAGACCACGCGCTCTTACAAGAAGAACAGAGCCTATTGTTAAAACAAAAAAGTCGTTCAAACTGCAAGGGTAATTATTTGTGCTAATTGAAATCTGCGAGTGAACCGTACAATGTGTCTATGCATGTAGAGCACGTTCATCGGAGGCCGGCCAGAAAGCACACGCGCTCGTCGCGGGCGCTTTTGCGCTTACATCTTTATAACAAAATACATATTTGTACATCACCGTGCCGGCCGATATTTTGCTGCGAAACTGGGAAATCTGTGCGTTGCTGCAGCACACACACACCAACAAGTGACAACATAACCCCCATACCAGCAGAGCCCAGTTAAGGCTGCTGCAGGTTTGGGCGCTTGCAACCGCATCTTCGTAAACGCCGCATACGGAACCACGAGCGGAGAAACGTATACCGACACGTGGAGCCCTAACCTAGAAGGCAGCAGACTTGTGCAACAGCCTTTCGGAAGTACCTGCGGATCATACCATTTCTGGGTGGAAATAAACAGGCCTAATGGAGACCGGCGCAGCAAACCATCAAAGAGGGATTGCCACTACTAGCAGCATGTAGTCCGCTACTCGCAAAAACAGCGCCTACACTGACAGACGTCGGCTATACCGATCGCCCATAAGAGAAGTCTTATTGTTTTGATTTAGCTTGAACTTTTATATTTTTTGTTGTTGAAAATTAGAAATTTTTCTTATTAGCTGTTTCTTTTTATTTAGCATATAAATTAAGTGAATGCCAGATGCCACTACTAATAATCCCGTTTAAATTAAAATAACCACGCTCTTTGAGAAGTCCTAAACAGCACCTGCATCTTCGATGGGCCCAGCGAATCGGCAGCGGAAAATATGTGCGTAAGTTTTTATTAACGACAACAGTAGCTATACATATATATATATCTAAAAATAATTTGATTTAACCGGGATGTGTTAAGAAAGGGCATAACCAATAGCTTCATTAAATTTATCAAGTAAAATCATTAATTGTTAGAAAATGTCTAAACAAAATATATTAAAGAAGTTTAAATTGAAAAAGAAGAACATGAATTATTAGAATGTAAGTTCAGAAAGTGAAAGGAAACAAAGGAACAAAGAATGAATATGAAGAATTTATGTAAATTATCTTGGATTTTTTTACCGTTTAATATGAGCGAATAATTTGTATAAATACGATCAGCTGCTAGTACAGCGATGCTGTTGTCAACCTTTTCGAATATGATTTAATCTACAATTTCTACTGTTACTAAGGTTGGGAGGGTAGAACATGGGGGCAAACTACACCCAACCCACCCGCATTGCTGGTATTTTTCTCTTATTTTATATTCTTTTGGGTCCGTCCGTGTCGTCCGATATCTACAATATTTTGACCAATCATTAAAGTACAGATAGTGCACTTAAAACTTTTCGTAGTATAACGGGTGGGATGTATAGATGAGGAGGAAGACCCACGCCATATCCGACGAGCTTTGCACCGAGCCATGCAAGAAGTGCACGAACACCGATCCGTCTATACGCTAGAAAACTACCAATATCTAGTGAACACCTACCTCTGGGATACTACAGAAATTGGCGCCCAAACGAGGGGCTAGAAACCGATTACCGTTTTGAGAAATTAAAGAGAAATTAAACACTCAGGTAGTAAACAAGTCCTAGGAGCCGAAATCGCAAGTTATGTGCAGGATCTTTAGGAGGTACTAGCCATCAATATTGCTCAATTATTCATCTAATTAGTTTCATCAAGTTTTCGTCTTTATAAGAAATATACTGGCTATGATCTATCATAGGGACTCGATATTATACGGACTTGTTACGAAATTACAATTATATGAAGTAAGAACGCTATTTAACCCATATTTTTTATTACATAAATTGTTATAAAATAAACAAAAATTGTATTGCAAAAATCCTACGATAGATCTAAGAGGATCGTATTGTGAGTATTTGCATATAAAAACCTTTGGAATTGGTTGAAATTCGTAGGAGATGTGTGGTGTACCGTTTCTAAAACCCATGCTTCGAGAAAAAAACGCGTTTAAAATGACTATATTTGGTGATGCGTGTTCGAAGTAATGCTACTGTTTATAACCATTAGTCCGCAATTCCGGGCCCATAAACTTGATATTATATTCTCCGTAATCTCGTGACTATCAAAAAGCATTTTAGCTAATAAAAAACAAAAAACGATTTAAAAATTTTATTTCAAGTGTTATACCTTCGTTATCATTGTTCACATCTGCAAATAACACTAAACATAAGCCACTATCAGCCCAAAAATCACCATTTTTGCATTTGAAAAATTCGCATAAAATAGATTTGAAAAATTCGCATAAAACCGGTTTACCGGAGGAATGTTGAGATTAATGAGTTGTTAGATTTGTGAATGTTCCATCTTCAAGATTAAGTAATTCAATTATTTTCGGGTTTTAGGCGTGTATTTTTCCAGATTTAATTTATGTTGTCGGAACTTCAGTTTTAGCAATTAATTCAAACTTTGTCGAGCTCTACAATCTATATTAGGAAACCTATCCTTATAACGTGTATCGCAAAGTTAAAGAATGATATATTTCCAGTGAAATACGTTATCGATGATAGAAATCGGTTAAGCAGAACTGGAGAAAAAAATAAAACTTTCATGAAAATAGGTAAAAAGCGTTATTTACATTTAAACAAAAATTTTTCCATACAAACAATTTGGAGTGTCATTTTTTGAACCAGGGAGTCAATCTGCACAGGAAAATCAATTTGTGATCTCTGGAGGATTTAATCAACTTCAATTTGCAAGCCAGTGTTATTATTCTGTATGTTCTAGCCTAACAAATAACGCTTGACTACCAAAATATTATCAAACTTTACCCAATAAGCATACGAGCTTTTGTGCGTAGCAAAATTAATAAATTTTGAGCTATTTAAGTTTTCTACCCGATTTTTGTTAAGTTAGCCTACACCGAGGGTCGTAAAAACTAAAAATGTTTATTTATTACATAGAAAACATAAAATTATTAGATTCAATAAAACTAAAATTTCAAAATTATTATATATATTTTTTAATACTCTTTCTAAAATTAAAAAAAAAATACGAAATATTAATGTTATCAAAAAAATCAACTCCGAGAGTTGAATCCGTATATTTTGCTCCTATAATATTGATCAGCACTTTAATACACTGGACCACATGGATACGTTTTTTCTTACTATGGACTGTAAATATCAATTACTCTTTGTTAGGTTTGAGCAAAGCAATGTAATTCCCAACTAGATTTCATTTATTAGTGATGGACCTGAGTTCTGGTAAGTAAGGCTTATAAATGTAATGAAAAGTAAAATAGAACAAAAAATGGAGTTGCCTTTTTGTGATTTGTTTGAAATATTTTTAAAAAAGCTGTGATGACAAGTATGGAAATTTTGGAATTTTGGTACATTTTTTCAACTTTTACTAGCCAAAAACGGTTATCTTGGCCACCAAAACACGTTAAAATTGTTATAGAATGTAGACCTGTTCTAGAGAACTCTATCAAAACGTCAAAAAAAGTAATCAAATTGGACCTCATTTCCATAAAATCCGCCTACTCACTTCTTCGTGGAAAAAGTTAATATTGAAAGTTTTTGTAGATTTTTTTTTTCATTTTTTAAAAATAATTTTCTGATATTTGCAGCTCTTTGCCACCTTAGATTCACTTACATATGTGAATCATAAGGACCCAGGACTCACCTCTTGGCGGTGGCTGCAACTCGAGTCCCTACCGTCCCTACCTACCAAAATATTTTCGTGGTGCGCGTGGAAAGCGTTATCTTGGAGAATCTTTTGTGCTACTTCTTTCAACTGCTTGGGGATAGTACGTAAAGCAATCATTGTATGCCATAGGATTTTAGAAGCGTTTTTTAAAGTGCCCTCACGTTTGATACGGAACAATGAGGGAGCGTACACTGTCACCACTAACATTGTAAGATTCTTCAAATTGGAGTAGAAACGTATAGTCTAAGTATACGGCTACCTGTGGTAAGCCATCTTGCGTGATGCATCTTCCCAGGTTTTTTGTTAGCAAGCTCATCAGAGACTACACCACATGATACGGCTTTGCACATATCATATAGGTAGAGTTGGTCAGTGCTGAGCTTATTGTTCTCAACTTCAGGAAGCTCACAGGGTATTGCTTTGAACCTCTTTATGGGCAAACTTTCACAGTTTTGTAGCAATTTTCCAATAGGGCCCGAGAATCCAGTAGGTCCTGTAGTTGGACAGTCTATTGTCTCAATTACATGACGCAATGGCAATTCGTTAGTGTGCAATTGACAAATGTCCCACTGCAGAGGCCGCCCAAGTTCCTTTACCATACGGCGGACAATGCCGTTGTGTATTCCTGTATTTGTTGGAGCACCGTCACATCCCACGAGTTTTAGCGTCAACAAATCACCATAGGTCTTTTCTTGAAGATAAGTCCAGATAGACTTAAACTCTTCTTCAGCCCCATGAGATTCTGATATTCATCACCGGGTTGTTTTACGAGGAATAAATGGTTTTCTTTAACAACTCTTTGGTGTTGCCGACCATCACTCGTAGTTTCAATCGTAAGAGTATTATCTTCGCGGCCGTCAAAAAATAAAGCTTCAGTGGTTGTATCTCGACATTCTTTCTCTGTGACTTGACGCTGTGTTTTCGTCCTTTCACGTGCAATGATGCAAGAGATGCTGCGGCTCTGTCTCCAATTCCAAATCTGTCACACTTGTTGGCAAAAGAGGTCAATCTAGGCAGTTTCACTCTAGATCTATCAGCAGATAAAGCGGGTACACTAAAGTCAGCGTCTTTTATATCACTGTCACTTGTTTCATCGCCACTAGCACACACTGAACCACTGGCTAACACATTTTCAATTGGTCTCTTGTTAACTCTGTTATCCTCGATGGCTTTCCTCTCTTCTCGTTTACGCAGCTTAGCGGTAGTTTTCTTATCCACCGGACCTATGATTATTTTCCGATTTGTACGCTGATCTTGCAAAAACTCCCTTTCCGCTGCTGGCACTTTGTTTTGCAAAGAGCATTTACAGATTGAGTGGTGGCACTTGCAGGCAGCTACATCAAATAACACTCTAAACTGTGCATGAAAAACAGAAACTTTTTTTTTGAGAGTATCACTCTCACTGTCTCTTTAAATGACTTGTTTAGCTGTTGATAGGTAGAAACGTCATTTTTTAACAGTTGCTCCATTCTTGTAACGCTCACCACAGGAATGGAAGCCGATGACCAAACGTCAGTTACGCGTTTCAGCACTAAAGAAGCAGCTTCTCTAAAAGATGGGTTGCTACCTTTCTTATCTTCTTTTAATCCATGCTACACGTAAAAGTAATACTTTAAAGCATCCTCTCGAGTTGGCAGCATGCGCCCATCCAAATCTGTAGGATGCCCTAAAATGTTCAATGTAAGATTTCTTCGACATACACTCATGTCGATGTGGATAAATGCAGATAAACAGCTTTACTACGATTCACTTGTGAACTATTTGAGATACACAAACTAAACAACTGTAGAACAACAGGTCTACATACACACTTTTTTACGTTGACACGCAGAAGTAAGTATTGGGCCCTAACGATTCACTCAAGTAAATCTAAGGTGACGAAGAGATGCAAATTTCAAATTATAATTTTCGAGAATTAAATTTAAAGAACACGCAATCTTTCGACATTAACTTTCAACAAGGTGAAGTGAGTACACAGCGGAAAAACGGTCCGATTCGATTACTTTTTCCGACTTTTTGACAGAGTTCTCTAGAATAGGTATAGGTTCGACAGCAATTCATACGTATTTCAGTGTCTGAGAATACCACTTTTGACTAGTATATATGGAAATATGTAAGTAGAGAAAAAATTGCTAGAATTTGAAATTTTTCGTAAATATACCAACATTTTTTTTAATTTTGTCGTCAATGCGCAGACGGAAGACATCGTCGCACAGCCATCGGATTTTGCACACGTATTCTGGACATGTGTACACAGCTTGTAAGCCCTATTAGCGTTTCAAAGTCGAAAAAAAATTTTTAATGACCCGCCCTACCTTCCAGCCATACTTCATATAGGAAGATAACGGAAGAGTAATTCCAGTTCGAATTTTGAAGGTGATTCTATTGACATCTTCAATTGTACAATGCATTTCTCTAATTCCAAATTATGTTCCGGGATGATGCTAGTTTTTCCAAGAGCTTGGATAGGCATGAGAGAAGACTTATCGGTCTGTATGACGAAGGAAGAGTTTTATCTTTTCCTGGCTTCGGATTGTTGTTTAGCCTGCAAGTATTTCGTTTCGTTCGCTGGAAAAAGATTGTGTTGGGAAATACCATTGGAATTCTAGAAGAAAATTCTAGGAGAGGACATAATGTGTTTTGTTGTTTGGTAAGTATTTGAATCAGGTGATTTTGATTCTTCTTTAGGTCCGACATTGTTGTTCTCATGAATTTCATGAAATTCATGAGATTTTGTTGCAGAGAGGCGATCAGTGATTTTAATCCATTGAACGTTTTTAAGTGCTTGTTTTTAATTCTGTTAAATCGCTGTTTATTTCTGGCACTGGCCCTGTTGTCGTGATTGTTACCATACCTGGATACCAAAGAGTGTTAGCGAATGACACTCTGGGTGTTGTGGTTCATTATACTGGAGTGGTTGGGGCCCTTAATGGAGGGTACTGAAGAATAATGGCAGATGAGACCGTTAAGGTACTGTTAGAAATATTTTTTTATTCAAGGTCTTGTACACCAGGTATCCTCTATAGTTGGCAACATGGTTACCACCGCAATTACCGCATTTCCTCACTGTTGCATCGTCTTTTTTGGCTTTGCAGGATGCTGTGGCAAGTTGGTCTCCACATGCAACGCACACTGAGCGCAAGGTGCAATAGGGTTTCGTGTGACCGAACCGGAGTTTTTCTCTTGTGGCGTTCTTCAACAGATATTTTTCGATTTAGGAGGTATTGCAGATTACAAAAGGGGTGAACTGAGCTTTTATTACGACTTGCAGCCTTTTGCTGCTTTTAATCTGGTACGTATACAAGTTTTTTTTTTGTCTTGTAACGCTTCGGTTACTATTCGGTAGTTCTCCTCATTTATAATATGGATTTTTTTCTATTAGGTTGCCCTCGGTCAGTGACATTACGTTAAACATATGCTTGGTCAATTTAGAAACGTTTTCATTTTTTTTTTTTGGGGTTGCGGGCTAAGCTTACGCTTTACATTTACATACCTAACCATTCCAGTTTGTAGCATAGGGCGTTTGATCCATTTTCAGTTTGTAATAACGGTACCAATATGCTTAAGCCGACATTTTGAGGTGGTCTACAATGTGACACCGACGCTCTTGCCGAGCTCGTTTTTGTAGTTGGTGTTGTGAGGGCGCAACTCACCGATATAGCAGGGCTGGTTGATGATGACTCAGCTGACGTGTTTATGCTTACTTGCATTGTTTGGAGACTGAGAGTGCCAAGGGATTTTCTGCAAGTTGAAGGGTTCGGGGAACCGAATTTGGTGCACTCACGGCCGCTTGTATTTTATTGTATATTGGCACATCCAATTGATATTTCCACGTTGACGTCGTAGTCGATTTTAATATATTGTTTGCGCACTTGGCGCTTTTATTTAAATCAAAGTCACTTATTGTAGGTCGAGAGCGGGAGCCAATAAAGCTTTCGTCCGTTCGCTCTTGCGAATTCGCCTCGTCTCTCGCCACCCTAGCATAAGTTAGGTTCTAAGAGAAATCATTGCAACATTAAATTTAGTGATCTCTTGAACTTCATCGAAACCACTCCCTTTCGTCGTCGCAAATAAATTATCCGAAAGATACTGAAGACACACAAGTTTCGCGCTCGTTAATACAAACTAGTATTACATTTTCTTGGTGATCCCGACGTGATCGCAGTAGAGTTCGCGATTTTTTTCGGTGAAAAAATAGAACAATAACCAACAAACACACACAAGTAAATAGTTCGTGTCGGTTCGGCTAAAAAAAAGAAATTAACAAGCTTAATTCCGAAAGAAATTTTTTCGTTGCAACCTTTCTGCCGTTACTTTGGTTGTTGCCTAAGACGTTTCTTCCGTCGCTGCAACTTTAAATGTTTAATTTGCTGCTGCCCCTGGAACATGGATGTAAAAAAGAAATTTGCAATTGTCGAGTCGGCCGACCAGGTATAGAGTGATAAAAGTTGTGAGGAGTCTAAAAACTCCCTATAAATCCCGATGCAGCAGAGCTGCCTATTAACAGCGGCGAGAATGCCGGAAGAGTCAAAGGCAACAAAATCAAACGGTAAACAACGGACCTTGGACCCGGGCAAAGCGGAGACACTGTCAATTATCGGTACCACGCTGGACATTGGACCCTCACACGGCAAGGCCAACAAGGTCGAACGGTAAATTGGCGGACTTCGGACCTGCACAAAGAGGACACACCGTGAACTAACGGTGCGGCAGTGGACCTTGGACCCGATCACGCGAGCTGGAAAAGAAGAATAACGGGAACATCACAGGCTATAAAAGGGCGGGGCAAGCGCCGAGTACCAGGATCAAGATCGGAAAGTCGAGACGCCGAACGACTGTAAGTCCACAAGGCTGAGACTTCAACGCTGAGATCCAACGGGTGCTAGGTCGTAGCTAAATCGAGCTCAGGGAGTCCTTGCGAGGAGTCTGCGATAAAGGTGGCTGGCCTAGGTGAGCATTTTTCTGAGAAAAGAACTCGAGGGCTCAGTAGAGGCAACGAGGAAAACCCTGGCAGAGACCATTGACCGTATAGCAGAAATTCCGGAAGCTGCCGGCCCCAAAATTTAAATTAACCTCCGCGAATGCCGATGGTCTGGGGCGTAGGGCCACATCCGCAGGACTATGCCACTGTTTCCAAGCAAGTCCGAGAGTGGAACTTTCGGTATGACGGCAACGATAAGCTACTGGAGTTCCTGGAGTAGGTGGAGTGGTCAGCAGTGACATATGGTTGGATATAAGCCAGATGCCACGAGCAATGCCGGAGCTGCTGCAGGGCGGAGCCCTAAAGTGGTTCATAGCCAACAACCGGTAGTGGGACAACTGAAGAGACTTCATATTCAGCTTGCAATGCTATTTCCTCCCTCGAGGGTACATGGAGAAGCTAGCGGACCGGTACATGGAGAAGCAACGGAGGCAGACATACGGGGAAAAATTTAAGAATTAGATGGTGGACATGCAGACGCTGATGCGGCCCCTGGGTATGTCTGCCAAAGAAGTCCTGAACAGGATCAAGGAGAACAGCACGCCGGCCCTCCGAATGTTTATCCGGCCGTACGAGTGTCGGCACCTGGACAACCTGATAGCGCTGGCAGATGAGTTCTTCATATAGCGGGCAACGAGGATGAATGTAAGCTAATCGTACCAAGCGGAACAAGGCGACGAGTCATGGCTGAGAATCACGATATGCCGACGTGCGGACAAATGGGCAGCCGGAAGAGAATCACGAGTGTGGCAGCGAGGTATCATTGGCCGGGCGCCGCGATATTAGGAAGTATGTGCGGAACTGTGAGAGCTGCCTCAAATACAAGCCAGCTGCAGGCAGCCGGAAAAATGCTCACACAGATTCCGGAGGAGACCTGGGCCACTGTATGCGCCGATTTCGTTGGTCCTCTTCCTCGGTCGAAGCACGGGAACTCAATGCTACTAGTGCTCGTAGATTGGTTCTCGAAGTGGACGAAAATAGTGCCAATGCGTAGGGCTACCACCGAGACGCTGAAAAAGGCAATCCGCGAAAGGATTATCTCAAGGTACGGCGTGCCAAAGGTCTTGATCACCGATAACGGGGTCCAATTCACAAGCAGGGCGTTCAAATGGTTCTTGGGAGTTGGGAGTGCGGCACCAGTTCAGAAAAAATTCTACGGAGAGGGCCAATAGAATGGTAAAAATCTTGATCCCCCAGTTTGCCGGATAAGACCAGCGGACGTGGGATGAGAAATGACCAGAATTGCAGCTGGCCGTGAACACTAGTGTGGCAGAGTCCACAGGGTATTCGCCGGCATTCGTCACGCAGGGTAGAGAGCCCAGGTTGCCGAGCGCGTTTTTTGATGAAAAAACCATCCGCACTGGAAGGAAACGCAGACCCCGTCGGAAAATGCGAAAACAATTAACGAAATCTTCGAGCTGGTCAGACGGAACATGGAGAAGGCGGCGCAGGATCAGGCGTGCCACTACAATCTCCGGAGGCGCCCTTGGAGCCGCATATTGGAGAAACGGTAAGGGCGAAGGAGCACCATCTATCCAAGGCAGCAGAAGGATTCGCGACGAAACTGGCTCCCAGATACGAAGGCCGTTTAAAATAATTCATTTCGACTCTCCGGTTATATGCAACCTGCGGCACAAAAACACGGGCAATAAAAGGAAAACACACACGGTGGTGAATTGGAGGCGGTACTCCGATTCCGTTCTCCAGCTACTGGTGTCGCGATCCCCGTCACCGGTCAGCGAGGCTGACGAAGAATCAACGGGCGAGATCTCGGACACGACGGAAATGTCCGTTCTCTCCGCAGCGGTTACAAACCCGCTGTATGTCCACTCGAGAGGTTCCTTGCCCGATCATCTGGTGGGTCACTTGTCCGGTCTGCGTTGTATTCTCCGGATTCCGGAATGGGTTCGGCGATCGGCGAAGTTGAGGTTCCTCTCGGTTCCTGTCCATGGTTACTATTGGCTCACGTCGAGTCGACTCGAGTTGTTTGACACTCTTATATTCTGTGGCCATATGAGTCAACTGTGTCAAAGTCACGAATTCACTGCGTTTAATGTATAGCCGGTATTCTGGAGCAATGTTTTCGTATGCTCGGTAGAAGTCTTTCTCTTCTCGATAGCCGACTTGCTGCGTCTTGGTTCTGAGCTCGATCAGGTAAGTTTTGAAAGGTTCTCCTCTCTGCTGCACGTGGGTCCGTACCTCATCTTCCAAACGCTCGAAATATCGAGAGGGTAGGAAGAAATCGAGGAGTTCCCTCCGGAAAGTTCCCCCTGAGGTCGCCTGCAAGTGGCTCGTGCGAAACCACAGTGCCGCTGGACCCTCCAAGATTTCGGACACAGAGCGGTGGACGTCTTCTGGACTTATCCTGTACGTCGTCATCCTTTCCTCGAGCGCGGCGATGAGAGTCAAGGGATTAGAGCTCTCATTGAACCGTAAATTCCCCTTATGCATCTTCTCGGGGAGCAGATGTTAAGTGGGAGCCGTGCTGCTCCGTGTGTCTCGCCCTTGTAGATCGGCGGGCAAGCGGGCGTCTACTGGCGGCATACAGGTGTCGTGTGTCCATCCTGGGTATATTCCTCGATGACGGGCTGTAGTCCCGATCGATGTAGCCCCGAAAGTCATGGGAATGGTGAGGAATTCCGTGAATTGTCCCGTCTCATCGTTCTTTCCTGGAGGATTCGGACTTGGTGCCCGGCTGCTATATTGCTCCTGCAAGTAAGCCAGTCGGTCCCACACACCATGTGGGAACGACCCTGTCTTGACGAGGCTGGCGAATGCCTTCCTGGTCTCCGAAGGTTCTTATAGTCGGGTGAGAGAGAGAGAGCGATGCCGGAGTTGGTCGCGTCGTATCTTGCTCCGGAGTTAAAAATCCAACGGACTGAACCTTCGGGCGAGGCCAAGCCGGGCAAACGATTTCACGAGTGGGAATGTTGGGTGATGTCACTAGTCACTTGCGTGATTGGAGCGCACAAGTCGTTTTCCGCGTATCGGAGACCAAAAATCCACCGGGCTGGACCGTCGGACGAGGCCAAGCCGGGAAACTATTTCGCGAGAGTGGGACCGGTGGATGATGTCACTTATCACTTCGGTGATTGGGGCACACAAGTCGTTTTCCGCGTGTCGGAGGCCAAAAATCCACCGGGCTGGACCTTCGGGCGAGGCAAAGACGGGTAGAATTTGACAGACGCGAGCGGATTGAAGAGAAAGGGATGGTGGTACGATTGACCAGTCGGGAATGATGTCCACGCGCAAGTGTCCGCGTACAGGTCACAAATACTACGGGGAGGGAAGCAAGGGTACTAAACCAGACGGGACGGGTGTCCGCGTACAGGTCACAAATACTACGGGGAGGGAAGCTAGGGTACAAGACTAGATGGGACGGGTGTCCGCGTACAGGTCGCATGCTCTACGAGGAGAGAAGCTTCTGATCGACTACGAATAAAAATCACAAACGAGTAATTTCACTTTCACACCTTTTCTTTATTTTCCTATATTTCTTTATTTATCTAATATCCTTCTACTAGTCCGCTACACCCTCTTTTCTTAACGGAGAGGAATATTATGTACACTAACCTCGGAGCACTGATCAGCCAACTTGTTTACTTTCCTCGTGCCGTCACGCGACCATGGCGTGTTACTTCGGATTACATGAAAAATTACTGCGGGAGACACGTCTGTCCCGTCTTACCATTCCGACTCAAGAAACAGGCAACTCGATCGTTGTGTGACCACCTTCCCCACGCTCCCTTTTTCTCGTATTCGGGATTTCTGGTATATTCCTTACTTTCTAGTATGTTTTATTAAGTCGGGTTTGGAACTTAGCTATGACTTAATATTCGGTCTCAACTTAATATTTGTTATTTATAATACGTCGTTACAACTATAATCTTACATACTACTAACTTAATATTTGTTATTCGTGATATGTTGCTTACACCTATAACCTTACATACTACCAATAATTGTATTGAAAGGCCTGAAAGACCTTTAACTTTCCCATGGCGGTGCTGCGTTTCCCAGACAGTTCCCCGAAAGACTTGACGTTGACGAAGCTCTGGCGAACCTCGGTTACGTTGGCCACATCACACTTTGCCACACATATATTCCCTAAACACAAATCTCGCGTTGCCACTTCGCATGTTTTTGCATGCGGCTGCATCGTATTAGCTCAAGCGTTGCTCGACTCTGGTTCACAAATAAATTATTTGACCGATGAGCTCGCTCAGAGGCTCAAAATTACAAGAGAGGACGTGTGCATGAGCTTGCGAGGCATTGGTGGAACTAATGCCCAAGCCACAAAAATATACACACGATTGTGAAGTCGCGAGTAGGGAACAGCCAGTTGTCGGCCGATTTTTGGATCATGAAAAATATTTCTGGTTATCATCCGGATCAAGTGGTGAACACCAGCGGGTGGAGGGTGCCTGATAATATTCAAATCCATTATTCTTCAGATCCATTATTCTTCAAGCCCCAAAAAATAGATATCCTTATCGGCACAGATACGTTCTTTGAGTTTTAATCTATTGGGCAGATAAAGCGGGGGCCTGAACTCCCCATCTTACAAAAGACAGTTCTCGGCTGGATAGTGTCAGGGAGATGTGCCTCTGAAAAGAAAGTAAAGGCTGAAAAAATGGTACATCTCAGCTGTCAATAAGTAGCGTTGGAGTCAATTGACACAACCCTGCAGAAATTTTAGTCTATGGAGATTGCGAAACGTAGATTTTTGTCGCTAGAAGGGAAATTGTCAAAGGACCCTTCGCTGAAGAAGATGTATCTTGAATTCATGGAGGAATATGTTTCAATGGGCTACATTTCCTCCACCAATGACAAAGTTCGAAATACTCCGCACTATTACATTCCGCACCAATGCGTTCTACGGCCGCAAAGTACTTCAACTAAGTTGAGATTTGAATGACATCTTGATGGTAGGCCCAACTATCCAAGAGGAGCTGTACTCGACTCTGCTTCGGTTAAGAATGCATAAGTTTGCCCTTGCGGCCGACGTCAAAAAGAGATATCGCCAAGTATTGGTGGACGAAGCTGACCGAAACTTCCAGCTCATAGTATGGGAACGAGATCCTTCCGAGTCCCTGAAAATCTTTAAGTTTAACACATACATATGGAACTTCGCCAGCACCCTTTTTGTCGATTCGGTGTTTAATGCGGCTAGGAGAGGTGTCGCAAGCAACTCATCTAAAAGCCGCAAAGGTTATTCAGAATGATTTTTATGTTGACGATTTGTTGACTGGCGCCGGATGCGTTGAGGACCGCAAGAGGCGGGTTTTGTAGTGGTTTGGTTACCGGTTAAAGATTACTTTCAAATTCGGTTGAATGACTCTTTCCTGGATCTTCGCGCGACAAAGCGAAATGTTATGTCGGTGACTGCTCGACTTTTCGACCCACTCGGCCTATTGTGTCCTTTGGTCACAAAGGCAAAGATGTTGTTGCAGGAACTGTAGCTTCGAAAATGAGATTGGGACTACCGACGCAGTTGCTTGCACCTCTGCAGCTGCCTAAAATTAAGGTATCGCTATTCGTCAAAACAGATCCACAAGTCCCGATTCAAATACATGTTTTCGCTGACGCTTCCATGCGAGCGTATGGAGCGTGCATCTACGTTTGGACTCAAACTGCTGAAGGTTTGAAAGAGTCTTGATTGACCGCCAAATCGAAAGTAGCCCCGCTCAAGACGAAAACTTTTCCTCGTTTTGAGCTGTGTGCAGCTCACCTTTTAGCATATCTCTACAATCGTGTCCGGCCATTGCTAAATTGTCCCACTGGGAATGTTTTCCTGTGGACAAACTCGGAGATCACTTAACACTGGATCAGAACCCATCCCTCATCGTTGTCTGTTTTTGTTTCGAACTGGGTTGAAGAAATTCAAGAGTGGTGGGAGAAAGCAATTTGGAGACACGTTCTCACGAAAGTCGACCCAGCAGACATAGTGTCCTGAGGATATGACGTAGAGGAGCTTACAACGTTCATTTGGTTCGGTGGGCCTTCGTTCTTGCTAGGCTCAGAAAATAATTGGCCTGTAAATAGACATTTCGAGCTGCCGGCTGTTGTAGTGTCGATGGAGCTACGCAGATCTGCACTAGCTCTCGAAGTAAGCTCCGAGCCAAATTATGTGTGTCTATGTGTCATACCTGCACGTTACGAATTGTGACGCTGGCCCTCGAGCTCGAGAAAATATGGCTAGTTAATGCTCAAGAAGTCTGCCGACAAACAGTTCGGTCGTGCATGCGCTGATTTCGCTGCAAGCCGCAACTCTTGACGCAGGTTATGGGGAACTTGCCAGCAGATAGACTGCGAGCGCTCCGCCCGTTCAATATTTGTGGCGTTGATTGTTGTGGTCCCTTCAGCACAACGTATCGTAACCGTAACCGTACAAGTCGTATGTTGGCATTTCAAAGGTTCGTGAGCCGTCGCGGGATTCCGGAGAAGGTCTTCGTCGGTGCAGATCGGCACATGAGGGAGTTCCGAGCCCGTCTGGAGGAGCAGGGGGCGGTATCGAAACAGAGAACTTCCTTACCGCATAACTTCTATAATAATAGATTGATTTAAACAATTTTTGTGTCTACCGATAAATGTAGTCGAAACGGACACACGGAGTCCTACGTTCTAACGTGTCTTAAAGTGCCAGTACATACTTTCACGATTTGTGGGCGTTAGAGTGGGCGTGGCTTCGTTTGAAATAAACTTGCGCTGCATAGGAACTACTAGAACAAATACAATATACCCTTTTACTTTCCGAGTAACGGGTATAAATATACATTTTAAACTAATATCGATAGACTTGAGAAAATTTAAAAATTTCTTTTGCGTTTTGTTTGTTTTGATAGCAAAAATAGTATTGGCACTAATAGTCTTTTGGGACACACCTAAGCTTCGCCGGCCTGCGTTCAATGAAATAAAAAAAAACCGGCAAGCCACTTAAAAAAACTAATTCCACACATGTAGAAAACGTAGTTTTGGTATGTAGTTTTTGAAGAGCATTTTTTTTGGAATCCAAGTACAAAACCATACAAAACAAAAAGGTTGCTGAATGTCTTAACTTACTAACTGACGCTTCTGTCGAGCCCGCAAATCTTCTTTCTCCAAGAAATCATATTCTTCATAAACATCCATATCATCATCATCATCAAGTTCTTCAAACATATAATAATCACCAGTCCGAACTGCATGGGGATGTAGGCGTAAGTCCTGGCGTTTCAGTTGAGGTGACCGTGTTAGATATGTACTCCTGAATTGTAAACTTTTAGGCTGGCTTATAGACGGCGAACTCCCAGAGCTTTTATTTTTAAATGTCGTTGTTTCCTCTCTCTGATAGTGAACATGAATAGAGTTCCTAGGAGATGTTTGGTGATAAGCATCTACTCCATTCCTTTCTGTTATATATAAAAAAAAGTACTATTAGTTTTTCATTTTACTAGCTTGACCTACACAATTTTTAAAAAATAATGTGTATTTTATTATACCCTTGCAGGGGGTATTATATTTTTCATTCAGAAATTAGCAATGCAGTGAAGAAGACATTTCCGACCATATAAAGTAATATATTCTTGATCAGCATCACTAGGAGAGTCGATCTATCCATGTCCGTCTGTCCGTCCGTTTCTACGCGAACTAGACCCTCAGTTTTAAAGCTATATGCATGAATCTTTCCCAAAAGTTGTCTTTCTATTGCAGGTAGTATAAGAGTCGGAACGTGCCGGATCGGACGGCTATAGCATATAGCTCACATAGGAAAAAAAATTATAACTTTTCTGTTTTTAAATTTTTTGTTTAGTTCTTCAACATTTAGTAATGGTTAAATATTTCAGGATTATGGTATAAATTTCATCAACATCGGACGACTATAGCATATAGCTTCCATAAGAACAATCGGAAAAATAAATGAAGAGAAAAATAACAACTTTGCTGTTTTTTAATTTTTTTTAGATCTTCGACATTTAGTAATGGTTAAATATTTCAGAATTACGGTTTAAATTTCATAAAAATCGGACGACTTAACATAAAGCTAGCATGGGAACAATAAAAATATTTAAAAAACTAGAAAGTGTATTTGATTCGTTCTATCAATTTTTTGAATTCTTTACTTTAAATGTTGAATTGTTCGTCCACTTGCTTTATATGGTTAATCATGAAGGATATTATTGGATTTTTCTCTCTATGGATTTATGGGTCTGAGTAGAATGTTAAGTCTTGGTTTTTTCATATCTGGCTGTGAATTATCTTAGATTATATCTTTTATAATATTTTTTTCAGCGTGTAGTGAAAGAAATAATCAGATATTTTAAAATAATGAAATAAGGCTACAAATCTTTTTTTTTTAATTTTATTGGAAGTTTTAAGAAAATCTTCTTGGTTTTTACAATGGTACAACTTAAAGTACAGTATTAGGGTGCAAAAAAAATCGCATCTGGACGCAGATTAAACAATTCAAAGCTCATTAAAATCTTTACCAATTGTGTTTAAAATAAAAATATAATTAAAAATATATATTATATAGGTAACACCATTGCGTACTGGATTGCCTCCCTTATTATTGCACTAAAATTTAATGGAAGACGGAAAGAATTCAGGATATCAAATACAGGAAATAGACCTTTCCTTCTATTTGCTTGTTCAGCAAAGACCCCTCCGTACAGATATAGATGGCATCCACTACGAGGTTTATGAGACTGTCCCATTCAATACGTGATGGGACGAACACTTTGAATAGTTCTGTGAAGATTTACTGTCCTAGTTTTTGAGATTCCTTGAGATATATTAGTGGATCGTTTCCAGTTTAGTTTCCAGCCGAGTATGACACCTAGGTATTTAGCTTTGGAGGTCACACACCCCTGCTTCCACTAGGAGAATGTTGACTGGGTTGCTTTCATGTGGTGGATGATTGTTTTTAGGAATGTACCTTATATTTGAACTACCACGTCATAACAGTCATTGGTTGACCACTATGACCTATGAGGAAGAGGACTCCTCCTTGCGGACTCCTCTGCTAAAGAGTCTAGTAGCTTGGGCAGTTCCCATACTCACAACTCGGCTGGTTATTGACTTCAATGTCCGAAAAAGCCGGCAAGGAGAATTTTTATGGTGAAATCCGTTTTCTGTCTGAGAAACAAATGATGGATGGCAGTTTATAGTAGACCTTTTTTCTGGGGGTCCTACCACTGTAACCCAAACAAGAGGGGAGCGGACGGTAATACTCTAGTTAAAAATCGCGATATTGTTGTCGATGGACCTCGATTCCAAAGAATTTATATAATTATTAAAATACATATAGGTCATTCATTTGTTGTGAAAATAACGTACAAACGTTTAATTCGAGAAAACTGGGTAATTGTCTTTTATAGCTTGCCAGATCCATTACCCGCGAAAACAACGTCCTTGAGAGACAACGAATATTTATGAATGGACGTGACGATAGATGACCAACATATAACTTGTCCATATACATCTAAGAAGTTTTGTTCCATCGAGCTGTTTTTTTAGTCTGTTTTTATACCCTTGCAGAAGGTATTATAATTTCAGTCGTAAGGAGCCGGATCGGACGACTATAGCATATAGCTCCCATAGGAACAATCGGAAAAATAAATAAAAAAAAATATAACTTTGCTGTTTCTCATTTTTTTTAGTTCTTCGATATATAGTAATGGCTAATTATTTCAGAATTACGGTTTAAATTTCATCAAAATCGGACGACTATATCTATAGCTTTGCTGTTTCTCATTTGTTTTTAGTTCTTCGATATATAGTAATGGCTAATTATTTCAGAATTACGGTTTAAATTTCATCAAAATCGGACGACTATATCATATAGCTCCCATAAAAACAAAAAAAAAAATTTGTTTTATATGTAAATTCTTTTTGTCATATTATTAAGATGACAGTTTTAAAACAGCTTTAAATTTTAATAAAATCAAAAAACGATATCATACAGCTGACATAGGAACTATCGAATAATTGAGCTGCAAATCATCATAGTTTCATTGTTTTTAAACATATACGCAAGTAAATCATAATTTAAATGTTGTTAAGAATATTTAGTTTTTGAAATAGCTGCAAGGGCATATGAACTTCGGCTTGCCGAAGTTTGCTTCCTTTCTTGTTAATATATAAATAGTGTTACTATTTGGCATAAAATAAAAAGCTTTCCAGCTATTGCGGTCAAGTTAACCTTTACTTTAAGTATTTTGCGCGTTAAAGAATTGATTTGTATTTATTGTTGCTTAATTTAGGAGTCTAGACGGCTTTCTAGGGATATCAGGAGAATAGTTGAGAGACTATGAGGTGTGTGATGAAGAGGTGTGTCTTGGCTTCCCTTCTACTTCAAGTTATAAAAGTCGGGGTATTACCTTTGTTACATACATATAAACTTGACTGTCTCCTCTTTTGTTAGTGTTCATATTCCCCTTTGTGTTTAGTATGCGATTGCATCGCTTCCTAGTAAGGGTTAGGTGGGTGTTTTGAAAAATGAACCTCTGTGGTTTTGGGCAATGTAGAAAGATAATATGGGACGGTGTGTTTGTGTGATTAGCACAATCCTGATCGTTGTGAGTTCGTAGTCGAAAAATATTGGAAGACGATTGCCATTAAGCTAAGTCCTTACCACTTGTTTTGAAAATATCGTTTTTGAAGGATTTCGGGCCACCGATTTTATAAACTTTGTTCTTAAACGTGGATTAAGACTATTGCGTCCGTTTTAATGTACTTTTGAAGGTCAGATGAGGCTGCCTTACTAAACTGCAGATTAATTTGCAGAAACCGCAGCATTCGTTGTCTCTGGGCTAGGTCGGTTGGACTTTTTGTATTCGGCGATGTATGGCAACTTATCAGCTTACTTAATGTTGCTTGGTCTGTGCAAACAGGTCCGGGCCTTGATTGGACTACGACCTCCTTAACCACATTCAAATGGTTTCTGGTGATAAGTCCACTTTTGTCGTTGCGGCACACTACGCTAATGATCTCTCGTTTCTTTTATACTTCTGCAAAGGATCTGCCGCCTCCATAAATCATTGTCGTTTTTTTCTGGTGTGGTGGTAGGCTGCGCGACGTTTATTGTACATCCCGACTTTTTAAGAGTGCCGTTCTCTTGTTTTTTGTTTTTTTTTTGTAATTTTTTATATTGAGGTTTCTGTGTCTTAAATTTGTCTCACGAGCTGCGGAGAAGGGAGAGGTCCACCAGGGTAAGGCTTAAATAGAACAGACGGTTGCCCCCCATTCAAAACTTGTTGATTATCAACTCGGGATCCCAGTTAGACTGACTCTCGGCACAGTTCGCGGGATACTTTAGTTTAGCCTGATGCGCAGATACCAGATAGTTGTCCGGAGCTGTCAAGTTTTATTAGGGCCTTTCGTTCCTAAGCGGTTGTTAATTCTTTCATACTTCCAAGCTTGTTCGAAGGAACCCAGTATTACAGTGCTTTCGATATTCGCAAAAGGCGTTTTCCTTAAAAGGCGTCCTCAAAGCCAACTCACAACCGCGAGTTCAACTTGCTTTTAATTTTTAAATTTTTTTACCCATCAGCGATTTTAATGCGTTTTGCGTTTCTGATTTCATTCTGTAAGTGTTGGTTGAAACGACTGGTGTGGTAAGTCCAGACTCAGAGATACTCATAGGACTTTCCAGCTAAGCTTAAACTATAACACTCGTATTCTGATGGCCTTCGCCAGTGCTTTTTTGAAAATTAAAACTTTCGTCTTCTCAGTGTTTACTTGCAGTCCCCACAATAGGCAGTAGTCGGAGTGAAATACATGCTTGGCGAAAAACAGGGATATTGTCCAATTTGGTGCATATATATAGTGAACATAATACACGGAGCGGATCGTCCAATACTAAATTTCAAGAGAAATAGGCCAAAACTGACGAGATAATCCTAAAGGGATAGAGAATCTTATTAATTTCAATAAAGTTCAGACATTTAGCGTTTTAAGGTGACCATACGCACAAACAGTATTCAAGAATTGCTCGAACTAGAGAACTGTAAAAGTCTTTTAGGATGTAGGGATCCTCAAATTCTTTACACCAGCTCTTGACAATTGCAAAATCCCCTTTTGCCTAACTGACAACGATAACAATGTGATCAGTAAAGTCTAATTTGTGGTTAAATATAACTACAAGATATGTTAGTCGTCCCAATGGAATTTTTAGCAGAGATAAGCTTCTACCGATAAAAAGACATAAAACTACAATTGAAATTATTTAAGGACACCAAATTATGGATGTACCAAAATTGCAGATTGTTTCAGTCCGTTTGCAGCAGGTTTTGTTAATGGCATAGAGTTTTACGTCTTTCGTCATAATTTATTTTTGGAATGCGAGAATATCTTGAGGCAAGTCATTTATAAAAATCCCAAACAGAAGGGGTCCCAGATGACTTTCTTGGGGAACACCAGAAGTCCCATGGACGAGGCTTAAGATTTAATTTTTAAACGCTACTTTCTGTGTCCGGTTCAATAAATATATTCATATATTTTTAAATTTTAAGGTTAAAATAAAAATTTGATTAAATATTATAATTTTTACAAAGAATACGAAAGCGTTCATGCTGGCCACAATTTGAGGGACATCTTGGCAAGTAAAGAGGATGGTAGTTACGGGTTGGTGTAACGGGCACATTAAATGTTAAGCAACTTACCAATTCTATGGAGTCAATATCATTTCTGACAAGTACATAAAAATAGTGTCAAGCACGATTCTATGATTTACAACTAAAATTTGTGTGACAGTCAAATTTTTATTTTGGGTCAAGAAGAACTCCTAAATCGTTGACCGAATACTTACGGTCGAGCGGCATTTTGTAAAAAGATTAGCATAAAAATGTATTAAGTTATTACGATACATCACTAACCATACAACATATAGACTACTCATTTCATACAACGAAAATGGTCACAAAAATTTCTTAGCGACAGGCCCCAGGGGCTCTTAGCAGCGGCCCCGTCGCTAACAATTTATATTGTCTTTTAACAATTCGTTATAATCCAGGATATTGACACATAATAAATTATACAATTATTTTCATTAAAATATTATTTAAACAAAAAATGCAGATTTGTACTACTTTTTAAGACAGGTGTACTTATATATATTAAAATTACACTGCGAATCATAAAAATGAAATCAACTAAAGCTCATTAAACATTACATTCGAAAGAAGTGTCCTAAAAAAATTTAAACAAAACAAAAACCAAACGGCTGTTTTTGTTTCCACCCGCTCCCCTAAAAAGCAATTTTCGGTAGGGTATGCAGGCACCATCCGCTCGCAAAACAACAACAAAAGCTGACTTAGCTTAAAGGTTTCTTAACCACTTAAGAGCAGTCGGTGTTTTAAGTGACACAGACTGCGAAATGCCCTGTTCCTATCTCAGTTCTATTGATTCAAATACAAACACATATGCAAAACATTTTACTGCTACCACTGATATGAATTTGTAAACAAAAATAATATGTATGCTGAAATATTAAAAAATTTATTATAACATATAATATTCTTATTTTTAACAATTACCCAACAGTAATCGTGCCCATATTGTAGGGTACCAAGTTTGAAAAGTGGCAAAAGACTATTCTTGATGCGCCGAAATGAAATAAACGCACACATGCTCCCGCGTATGAGAATGCATGATCACGCATACATACAAAGACCAATTCAAGCGCAGGGCAATCTTTTTCAAAACGCGCCTCTTTGCGACTGAACGACCGAACTCGATCAGAAAGTGCGCGAGCATAAAAATGAGAATAAGAATAAGAGAGCAAGAAACACGAATGCACACGAAGCGCCGGGGCCTGCTTCTAAGAACAAAGTTTAACATTATCAGCATACATTAATACTCGAGAATGTTTTATGACAGAAGTAGAATCATTGATGAATAAAGTAAATAGCAATGGGCCCAAATTTTTTTTTTTTTTTTTTATAATCATATTATTTATTTAAAATCTGTCCAACTTAGACAATAATTATATTTTGGGGATAATACATTCACATTTTACAATAGATAAATTTTATATAGTAGCAAATAACAAATAACAGGAGGGACTTGACTACAGATCCTAGTCCAATACGAGGTCCAACGGGTGGGTTCTTCGTAGTCTTCTTCTAGTTAGGCTGTTGTCCAGGATGTCAATGGCAAGTACGTTGGGATGATTGTACAGCCTATTAACATATTTTTGGCTGAACTTTTTTATTTCTTCCGTGACCCAAGGGACGCCAAGTACCTCGTGAATGGTCTGGTTGTCGTGGAACGGGTGGGCACCCGAGACCATCCGCAGAGCCTTGTTCTGTAGCCTTTGGATTGACTTACGGTTTGTCGTACTGGCAGTACCCCACAACTGGATGCCGTAAGTCCAGATTGGCTTGATGATTGCTTTATAAACTAGGAGCTTAACATTTACTCTCAGCTTAGATCGCCTCCCAATCAGCCACTGGTACTGTCGCAATCTATCCACCACCAGTTTTCTTTTGCGCAGAATATGGGCGCGCCATGTCAGCCGCCTGTCGAGTGTCATACCCAAGTACTTTGGTGTAGGGTCATCGAGGATGACCTTCCCATTAAGGCTAACAGGCGGGCAGTTCCCGGGTCGTAGCGCGAACGTAGTCTGTGTGGATTTCTCGGCGTTCACAGTGATGTTCCACCTACATAGCCAGGGCTCGAGGGCATTTAACTGCCTCTGCAGAATACTCGAGGCTTCCTGAGGGAGATCTGCAGTGGCGAGGAAGGCAGTATCGTCCGCGTAGGTGGCGACAATGAGACCATTTGCAACTGTGATGGGTAGGTCCGCCGTGAAAATCGTATAAAGCACAGGCCCCAATACGCTGCCTTGAGGTACCCCGGCTTTGATGTCCTTAGTGGTCGACCTAGTCTCGCCGCATCTAACGTAAAAAGTCCTGCCCTCAAGGTACGAGCGGACGAAGGCGTAGTGAGAGTGTGGTAGATTACTTTTGATTTTCTGCAGCAGCCCAGGGTGCCAGACGCGGTCAAAAGCCTGCTTAACATCCAGCAGAACAGCACAGCAGTATTTTTTTTCCTCATACGCTTTAAGGATGGCTCGAACCAGACGATGGCACTGTTCCGGTGTGGAGTGGGAACGCCTGAAGCTAAACTGATGATCCGGGATCAGTTCAGCCTCATCCAGAACTGGCAACACTCTACGCAGAAATACTCTTTCAAGTATTTTGGAGAGTATCGCCAGCAAACTGATCGGACGATATGATGAAAGGTTTGCTTCAGGCTTACCGGGTTTGTGGATCATGATCACCTCTGCTGTTTTCCATGGGGTTGGAAAATGACCCAGTTGGAAGCATCTGTTGAACGTGTTGGCCAGCATTTGGAAGCAAGGAGCTGGAAGGAGCTTGATAGCAAGCGCTTCAATGCCATCAGCGCCAGGCGATTTGTTTGTGTTTAGGCCTTTCACCTCCAGTTCAATCTCTTCAGCAGTTACATGGTCCAACGTGGTTCTACTGCTGTCATTATTGATGCTGCTGCCAAGGGCACGATCAGTTTCAGCAATGTCAAGCTCACTGCACCTTATATTTGGCGTGAAAGTCGAACGCAGGTGCTCAACAAACGCCTCGGCTTGATCCAGTTCGGTGCGACACCAGTCTCCATTGGCACGTTTGACAGGAGCAGCCCGTCGTGTTGGCCGCTTTATGTGTCGAGTGACTCGCCAGAGATTATGCTGCGGATCGCCAGGTTCAACGTTGGCCAGGAATTCCTCAAACGCGCTCTGCCTAAGCCTGAGTAGTTCTTCCTTTAGTTGCTTAGCGGCTCTATTAAAGGCGCTCTTATCCCTCGGGTTTCTGGACAGAAACCAGACTCTTCGTAGCCGCCTCTTTTCTGCAACCAGTGCAGCAACGTCAGGAGACCAGAGATGCAGATCCTTAGTGGGTGGTTTAGGTGTGGTGGAAATTCTCGGCGATGCATGTGTAGCCGCGTTGCACATCTGCTGCGTCAGTTTAATGATGGCAGCATCAATATGCTCGGTGGTAGTGAGCTCTTGAAGAGAGTCGATGTTCTCCGTCATCCATGCTTTATAGGCAGCCGGACACGTACTCTTTCTGATCATTCTGGTCCGCGAACCTTTCCTGATTGCCGGAAGATTTAGTAGCAGTTCGACTGCGCTGTGATCAGAAAAGAGGTCCGCGTTTGCAGAGCACGAGACTTTGGAGCGATCAAAGCCTTTGGAGAGGGCAATATCCAAAATGTCTGGAAGCTTCGATGTGTCAGTTGGCCAATAAGTGGGCTCACCAGTGCTGTGGCAATTTATGCCGTTCCGTTGCATGCATCGAAGCAGACCACGACCTTTAGGGTTATTAATCCGAGATCCCCACCATTGGTGTTTTGCGTTAAAGTCACCTCCAATTAAAAATCTGTTTCCCAAACTACTCAGCAGTAGTTCGAATTGTTCTTCGGACACCCTGTGTCTGGGAGGGAGGTACGCTGCAGCAATGGTTAGATCTCCAAGAGGGCTGAGGAGGTTTATTTTGGCGCACTGAACCCAGTCTTCTTGCAGGGTAACCAGCTCGTTAAATTTTATCCCTGATTTTATTAATATAGCCGCTCCGTCGCGTGCACTGCCGTTGGGATGGTCAGCGTGAACAAGGTCGTAGCCGTGAAGCCTGAAGTAGGATCTGCTGGTAAAATGGGTTTCGGATATGAGGAGTATGTCTATATTATTGGTGTGGACAAAATGTTCCACCTCTGGCCTGCTACTTATCAGGCCGTTCGCGTTCCAAAGAACTATTCGCAGGCCTATTTGCAGACCTTGGCAAGGATGGAGGTGAACATCTCCGTCATTTGCTTGAATATCCTGTCCATCATCTTTTCCAACAGACCTTCCATTCGTGACATCATAGCTGCCATCATGTAGTCTTGGGTGGCTTCGGGTGGAGCTTGCTGCTGGGGCTTCTCAGGGGCTACACAATCCCTTCCCACGTTGGCAAAGCTGATGGAGGGGTCAACCATGCGAGATTTGGCGGGTTGTTGGGCCCTAGGGGCCGGCTGCCTAGGAGCTTGCAGACTTTGTAGGAGGCAGGATGTGGGCCTTGGCAGTGCAGGCAGTACGCTGGTTCGCTAGCGCTCTTAGTGCAGTCCGTCGAGGAGTGACCGGCTCCGCATTTAACACATCTCTCCTCTAGATGGCAGTAACTCTGGGTGTGCCCGAACCCCTGACAGCGATAGCACTGGGGCACATCATTAAATTTTATTGGGGGCTCTATGGTCACCACTGAGCTGCAGAGACGCTTAACCTGGTAGGCCTCTTTGTTGTTATTAGCCGGCTCGAGATTCACAAAGAAAATGTTAAGTGGCTTCTTGGTGACTTTTTGGGTGAGGTTGTAGAGATCTCTCACCTTGTGCCCTTGGCTGTGAAGTCCTGCTTTGATGTCATCTAGCTCGGTGGAGTAGTGGAGGCCTTTAATGACAATGCGGTAGGCGCGTTCATCACGGGGCTGGAACGTGTGGTATCGCTTGTTGTTCTCATTGAGGAATTCCTTCAGGGCGGAGTAACTTGCCTTATCCTGAGTCATGACTCTGACATTGTTATTCCTGGTCGCCTTGTATGTGACCTCAACGTTATTGCCGAGGACGGTAGCAATTGATTTGGTCAGGGCTTTGAAGTTGGTCACAGAAGGTATAAATATCGGGGGTGGTCTGATTACCTTGGGCTCATCGACTCGCTTTTTGATTGTGGATTTCATTACCTTGTCCAGTTCCATCTTCAGCTCCTCGTCTGTGGGCGTATATTCCTCGTTGTCCTCTACCACTTCATCATCGTCATCAGAAGAAAGTGCTGCAAACCTGTTACTGTACAGGGCCGCCCTTGCTGCTTTGCTGGTGCTTGGTCCCTCAGGCAAGACCGATGCTGCGAGTTGAGTAGTTTTCCGTACAGGTTTGCGCTTAATTTCCCCAGATTCGAGTGATCCAGAGGAGTCCGAGTCGTCTGCTGAAGAGTTCTTCTTCTTCCTCTTGTTGTTATTGTTGCCTGTCTTGCTTGACAGCCTGTCACTAGGTGCAGCTTGCCAATCCATGGCAAGGGTGAGGAGAGCGGGGGAGGGGGAGCGAGTAAGCTGCCTGTAAGGCAAGCTTAAACTGTTTGTGCTTGGCTGTGTTGTTGTTGTTGGTTAAACAGTAGCACGAAAAGATAACACGCTTGCGTGTGAGTGTGTGTATGTGTACCGGTGCTTATGCACCAGCACGCAAAAAGTTCACGCTGTGGCTTGATCACGCGATAGCAGTGGCCAATCACAGCGCAGCTGGCTGACAACGTAACGGTTGTTGTATCGGGTGTTATGATGTTGTTGACGATTTGTCTTGTTTGCTTTGTTCGCGTGTTCGCGTTCGCGGCGGTCCGTAGGCACGTCTGTTCTCAACGAGAGTTCGATCGCGACTACTAATCACTACTGATCATTCAGATGATGACACACTTGCTGCCGTACTGAAACGGTTTTGGGAAACTGAAGACTTCAGTTTAGCAAAACCATCGATGCTGGCCGAGGAACAGCATTTCAAAGAAAATTACATTAGGCTGGAAAATGGTCAATATTCGGTTCGCATCTTAAGGTGATTCCTACTGTCTGGCCCGTCGTGGTTTTGTTTGGAATCAAAACTAAATAAAAACCCCAACCTGGAAGGGCAGTATTCGGCATTTCTACAGGGGTACCTCAACTTAGGCCACATATATCTCGCATTAAGGGATCCAGCGGTGCCACAATTTTTCTTGCCACACCATTCTGTTCAGAAGCTTGAAAGCACTACAACTAAACTTCGTGTCGTCTTTAATGGTTCTGCAAAAACTACATCTGGGATAGCTCTAAACGACTTGCTTCTAGCAGGACCATCAATTCAGCTAAAAATCTTTAATATTTTGCTTTGGTTTAGATTTTTTAAAGTAGCTCTTTGTGGAGACATCTGCAAGATGTACCGCTGCGTTCGTGTTTCGTACCCTGATGACTTTTTGCAATGTATCATTTGGCGAGAGAACTCCACAGATAAATTGAGTGCTTATAAACTAAACACGGTAACTTATGGAACCATGCCGGCTGCTTTCTTGCATATAAGAGCCATCCATCAGCTCTGTTATGATGAAGAGGAATCATCTCCAGTTGGAGCAAAAATCGTTCGAAGAGATTTCTATGTGGACGATCTAATCTCTGGTGCGATTCAGTTGAAGAGGTGAAAGAAATTCCTCATCAGGTAACGGAGCTACTGGCGCGCGGCCACTTTTTCGATCCGAAAATGGTGTTCGAATGAAGCAAGCGCTCTCGACGGAGAGTCTGATCGCTAAAAGAGCAACTGATTAAATTCGACGACGGGTTAGCTACCGCTAAAGCTTTTGAGTTGGTCTAAGATCCATCTTCGGATATTCTTCTCTTTAACTTTTCACAAATTTGATCAAGTCAACGAGCAACAAAACGGATTGTGTTGTCAACAATTGCGAAATTTTATGATCCGCTTGGTTTAATAGCACCCATTGTTACAAAATCCAAAATTTGTTTGCAAAAGCTATGGAACACTAACATGGATTGGGATGACACACTGCCAGAGCCCCTTCTTTCGTCATGGGAGGAGTTGGCCTCTCAGTTGTCGATCGTCCAGAACCTAAAATTTTCTCGATTCGTAATGCAATCGCAGGCTTCCGTCGAGATGCACGGATTCTGTGATGCTAGCACAGTAGCTTACGGCACGTGCTTATATTTGCGGTCGGAGGCCAATGGAAACGCTGAAGCACATCTCCTACTGACTCACATATTTACTCTTACAATTTAAAGAGGACAAATTGAATTTTTTCCCCGTCTATAACAGAAAGTTTTCTTCTAAAGAACTTGGAGACCACATCACCATTATACTCTCAACTATTTGTAAACCGATTCTTAAACTGTTTCAATTGTACTTAAAGTATTTAAGCGCATTATTACTTCTCATTTGCAACATTTGTGTTCCCCTCTAATATCACCTTCTCAACATGGTTTTGTTAAGCGAAGGTCTTCTATAACGAAGCTACTTCAATTGTCATCTATTATAGTTAAAGGATTTAATAATAAAATGCAGTCTGATGTTATGTATACATATTTTAGTAATTAATTCTGTTAATCATCCTTTTTTTTTATTTAAATTAGATCAGCTCTAGTTTTCGAATAAGCTTTTAACTTTGATTTCAAGTTATATGAATGGAAGTACTCAGAGGGTTATTTTTCAAATGATTAACGTAACATCTGGAGTGCCTCAGGAAGGTCATTTGGGCCCATTGCTATTTACTTTATTCATCAATGGTCTTCCTTCTGTTAAAACATATTCTAGAGTTTTAATGTATGCTGATGATGTTAAATTTTTTTTGTCCTATAATAACTGCAATCTGGTTTCGGTTTACACTCTGATATTGATTGTTTTCAGAGATGGTGTCAGTCTAACCTCCTGAATTACATATAATGTAACCTAATGACGTTTTATAGGGTAAGCCTTTATTTATAAGCTATTCCCTTCATAATATTCCACTGAACCGGTCAACGATTTAGGAGTTCTTCTAGACCCAAAATTGAAATTCGACTGTCACGTAAAGTCTACTGTTAACAAGGCTATGAGTGTTTTTGGGTTTATTAAGCGATGGTCAAAAGAATTTGACGATCCTTATAAAACTAAATCATTATTTACCTTCCTTGTCCTTTCTAATTTAAAATATTGCGTTGCCGTTTCGAGTCCCTAATATCAAGTACACATTGATTGTATTGAGTCGATACAAAAAAAAATTATTCTCTTCGCCCTTCGTGGTTTGAACTGGGATCTAAACGGTAAGTTGCTTTCTTACTCTAGTAGATTACTTTTAATTAATTTACCTACTATTGTTGCCTCTTTACTATTACTTACTTAATTTACCTGTAATTCGTAGAATCATGCTTTGAACTATTTTTATGCACAATCTTGTCAAAGGTTATATTGACTCTACATTATGCTCCTCGCGAGCTCGAGGACCTATGCTAATAGGGCCCGCACGTAGCAAGCTCGTGCTTGGTTTCGTTGGGCCACTTGTTTGTACTGTTTATAGTGCAACAACGTTCAACAATATATAAGGCTGTTGGCTTATTGTTGACCAACCAAAAGCATAATTAAAAAGCAGAAACAATGTTCTGAGACCTCTGCAATGACCAGCACCGGAACCGCCTAAGCCCATAGGCCCAGACAAGTAAAACGTTGAGATGACCAAGAAAATTATGACCTTCGGAATTAAAGCATTTGCACTCCGACGCGTTATCAAGGAGATTTAATGCACTTGATATCCTACGATCTGCGGAATGAAAGCACTTGTGCTCCGGTTAACATTCGATGCGGATCTCAGCAAAAGTATTTTGGTAGAAAGTCTTGGATGTGGTTCAGTATCCGTAAGAATTCGCCTTTAAGATCGGCTATGCAACCTAGACAGGAGTCCGTTTGAATCAGTGAGTCCGACCTGGCCAATTTCTGATTGAAAGAATTGCCCTTCCGCAACGCCGGTACCTTGAGATAATAAATCAGGCACTACCGTTCCGTAGCGCCGACTCACCCTTTCGCATCGTCCCCCCGCAAAGATAAGCGGCAGTAAAACGACCGACCGAGAGCTGAAACCCTGGGGACATCTATTCCTTACCGTTCTCTCCCGTGTCACTATTGGGGAAAGGATGTTAAACCGATCTAGAGAGGAAGCAGAGTCATAGCAGTGGCGCCTTAACAAATAAAGACAAACAGTAGGCGGCCTAAAATAGAAACACCACGGATCGTTTGCTCCCATCCTTAACATTAAAAATACCATGTCTGACAATGAAACTCGGTTCAGCACCCACATCCACATGGAACGACAGGAACATTTATTTTATTTGCTGGTAGATATCAAGCATATTGCTGGGTGTTGCTATGGCTCGTAATTTATTTAGTACTTTTTTTTATGAAATATACGGTTAATATAAGTTAATAGTTCCTAAAATAAATGAAGTGTGTCCAGTAACATGATAAAAAGTTAATTCCCTTAATTCTAGCTTGTGAGTATTGAAATATTTAATTTCTTTTAATTTAGAGCAAGTAATATCTGTTTAAATGCATAGTGATCATGAAAAAGTTGTTTCTTGACTACCCTTTTTTTTTTAATTTTATATATTATGCATCCCAGTACTACGAAAAATTAACTCTTAGTTTAATGTGCTAGTCACGTTGTGTTGTGATACGGAGTTTAATTATTCTTATACTAAATTAAAATTTCTTTTAATATAAAATTAATATAGATTTAATTTTGCGTTATAATTGAGTAAAGTTAGATAGATTTTTTGGTAAAGTGCGCGGTTAGGCTAAATTTGTATGTTTGGTCGCTTTTTATTGATATTATGGGGTGCGGGAGTCGATTCCAGACACGAGCTGAATTTAAAAAAAGTGATTTGCTGAACTGGACAACTTGGTCCGGTTTACAATTAGATTATTAGTTCTTTGAGATGCACTAAAGCTCAACTCAGAAAACTGGTACGATGATTCCCTAGTGTGGATAATTTTGTGGAGCAGTGTCAGAGTTCTGCGTTTTATTACAGATTTAAAATCCAAATTATAAATTTTATTTGCGTATTCAGAAACATGGTCACGGGGTCTCAGATTAAATATATGTCATTGATTGTACATTAAATTGTTTTGCTGTATAAATTATTTTATGTGGGATGCCAATATTTGCTCAAATACTTTGGAGAGATACGGAAGAATAGCTATAGGCCTATATTCAATTATTCCTTCGGTGTTGGAATTATCTTCGTAATTTTCCATAGTTCAGGGAAGGTTGAAATCGTTATTGCAAAGTTAAATAAATTCGTGATTAGTGGTAATATCTGAGGCAATATAATTTTTAAAAATTTTTTATTGATATCGTCCAAGCCTGTGGCGTTAGATTTCACTTTTAAAATTGCGTCAAGGACATCACAACAGTTGGCCAAAGTAGTCCAGGTACGAGTTAGAGACTGATTCAGGTACTGGGACATTTACGAAGATGTTATTGAGGCTGTCAACATCAATGTGTGGGTGATGGGTGATGGGTTTCCTCCCTATTCCTAGGGTTTTCAAGACTGACCAAGTTTGCTTGGTATTAACGGCTTCGTCGATTTTTTACCTGAAATGTATTTTTTTAGCGTGAGTTATTGACGTATGAACTTTCGCACATAACTTCCTGAATTTTTCATACAGAGCATTTGTCCTATATCGCTTCCACTTCTTGTATTAATAATTCTATCGTCAAACCAGGATTGCTAGTTGGGTAGGAAGGACTTCATACGTAAGGGAACTAAACTATTAAAATTTTGGACAATTTTGGATTGGAATTTGTCAAGATGAGAGTCGACCGTGGACATTTGTTCTGTACAGACAGTCAATTAAGATTTTTGATGCAGTTTTAGCACTTGTAATTTGAAGGAATATGTACTCAATAGTGCTGCCATCCTGTTGTCTACAAATTAACTTTTTGGGCAGTCTTTTATGGCCATCACGACCAGGTCTTAATAAATTATATCCACAACACTCTACAATAAGATCAGACACTCCCGGGACACAGCATGTTTCTGAAACACAAATGACATACACATTAGATTGAACAAAAATATTTTTAAATTCACCAATTTTCTTAAGTAGACTTTGGGCATTGATGTGGTATACCTGAAGCCCCTTATGGGGATTACAATGGATATTAATCATTGCATGGCTGCTGGTCTCTGATAATTCTAAGTTGAGTTAGTCGCACATCTTAAAACTGGTAGAGCAAACTCAAACTAAAGGGTTCCACATAAAAAAAGCGCAACCTACACACTACACCTAGAGTTTCTAGAAATTTACTACTTATTAAAAACAAAATTAAAGATCATTAGCACAGTTGATATTCGATTATATGTTTCGGGTTCTGCTTCTTGCTGCGTAGTGCTATCAGACTGGTTGGAGGTAGAACTCTGCTGTTTGGCAATATCAATAAGTTATTGAAGACTTTCGATGAGGATGGCTTCCCCTCCGGCTTGATGTTTAACGTCCACCAGACCCCTACGGGAAAGGACTGCTGGCCACCGAAGTTTTTTGAAACGCATCGCTTCTATAAAAATGGATTAGTTTTGAGGAGTAAGTTGCTCATTTACATAGAACGGCGTAGCAACCTCTAAGCCCAAAAGCTGGAGATTTAGGGGATGCTTATAAACCCGACGATATGCACCGATCCCTCGCAGAAGTGTCGCCTTGTCGCGAATATTTTCCATCTTTACAAGGATAACAGGCTCCACAACAGCATTTTAAATTTTGCTTCAAACTCTAAATATAGATTTTGTCCTTAGGGCTGGTGTGATTCCAAGTGAAAAACAAAGCGTGTTCAAAAGGGTTCGAAGATTCTCATTATCTACAAATTTAATTTTATGTATTCGTATATCGACAGCGACATCGTTTTTGGCTTGAATTTGAAAAGTGTTTGCAACCTCGCTGGATAAGTTTTCGAACTTGGAGGTCAGCCATTTTGCAACCAGCATCTCTCATTCCAGAACTCGATGTTTTAGTTCAGCTATTAATGCATTAGCTGCGGCATATTCTTCTTGGAGAAACGATTTGAACCGTCCCGCGGATTCCTTCATCTGAAGAGCCTGCTCTTCGAAGCGCTGGTTAATGAGGACCATGAGACTTGATGATGAAGGGGTTTGTGCATCTTATTCTCGGACCTGTCTTTTTAGTTCAGAAATGTTCGAAGTTGCAGTTTCCATTTTAGCTTTTTTTTACATGTCCACCCATATTTATGTAAATTAGTTAGGCGGTTAACAGTAGCACTGCTTTATCTGTGCTTGCAGTCGAAGGGGTAAAACTGCTTTATTACGATTGGTTGTAATCCGGCAGCGCTAAAAACTCTCATTAACTCCGAAGATGCAACTAGAAATCTTCTCTTACCAAACAGTTGCACAAACAACAACCCAAACGTTGCCAGGTTATTTTAAGTTGATTTTATTCGCGTGGCGACTGATATCACAAACACTATATCGCTCGAATTGACTTATAGGTTGTTTTGTTTACACAGCTTAGATGAAAAGCTTGACGGAGCGTTTTGTTGACGTCTGCTTTCTTTGACTCTCTCGCGCTTTTTCGCTATTGGAAACTGCGTTTCTTGAAAGCGACTTGAATTGCTGGGTTTCAGGTCCTTAATGTTCTCCAATGTCCGATATCTTTCGATCAGGAATTGGTTCATCGTCTCCCACTTCGGAATATAAGCATTTGTCGCGAGAGTTTGTTCCCATAGAGTTAAGGTCAACTTAAAATGTTTACTGGCGCACAGGAACACCAGCAAACAATCCCAGTTCTCTGTCGATATATTCGAATGAGATGAATGATTTAGGTTGAAAAGGAGTTTGAATTGACCATTGACCGAAAGTCTTTTATTATGCCTTACCCCACGACTTTTCGTTGAGATGGAAGAACTTCTCGACAGGCGTCCACCTTTTGTTGTTGACATAGACGGCAGTGAAAAGGTCTCTGAATGTTGGCCATTTAAGATAGTCTCCTTGGAATACCTCTATATCAAGGCACCCTGACGGAATGTAAGTGGACGGATTATTAGTGTTGAATATTGCCGGCTGCGAATTGGCTTGGTCGATTAGCTCGCTGAGCTGAGTTGCCAAAATATCCTTCGCCCCCTCAGTCGTATTTGTGGAAATAGTGTCTAGATGAGCTTCAAATTCCTCTTCGGCTTGTCCATGTGTTCCTATGTTCATATGTTGAAGATGGAAATGGGAAATATGAAAAAAAGACCGGAATATGGCGATCGTATGGAGATGGAAATTGCAAATACGAAAAGGAAGCCGGAATATGGCGATCGTATGCACAATGGCAATGGCCGATCAGACGAATATAGGAAAATTGGGTTCTCGGGAAATATCTGGCTGGTCGGTCGGCAATTAAAATAATAAACAGTCGTACTTATCTGGAATTTTTGAAGAATTTGAAAAAAAAATTCACTGGTAAACGCTGGCACTTGTACTAAATCCGGCTCGAAGGACCATGAACTGGACAGGTTGTGGCAGAAAATGGTTTCAAACACGTATCAGACTTTGACTTCACTTTTTATTTCCGAACTTTACTATTACATAGTGATGTGGAGAGCGAAGTGGAGACAATAAACAGAGAGAGAGAGAGACCGATATGCAAAAGATCTGGAAAACTGTTCGACTCCAGAGCCGCTTGAAAGGCAAACCGGAAGCTTTGGCGCGAACAACTTGATTTCCGAATACAGCTGGACAAACTTATACAGTTGCATGGATATGCACGTGTTTTAATATATGCGTTCCTAACACGACAGCTTCAAAGTGGTAAAAAGCCTAAAAACAAACAATTACAAAAAGTACAACAGGCCAGGCAAGCCATCTGATTTTTCGAAATATGTTGTTGCTCGATCTGATTTTAATGTTTTTAATGCTATTCTAGGTATTTGAACCGGTATAAAGCCGACTTTTCAAATGATCCGAAGCGGTTTTATAACTTTGTAAATGTCTAGGGGAAAAACTACGCCTTGCCTTCATCAGTCCGACTATACTTAAATGAGGCGTCTACTGACTCTGAAATTGTTCATTTATTTGCCAAGTTCTTCCAAACTACTGATAGTGCGAATTCTTGTCTAGATTCAGTTTACCCTTAAAATTTAAACAGGTCAAATTGTATTTGTTTCCCGGTAATAAAAGAAAGTTCTCTTTTAAGGTATTTGGAGACCACAACTCCAACATACTCTCCAGGGCCGGACAGGCTTCCTGGGTGCGTGCTTAAGTTTTGTGGCTAGTTGCTATTTGTAAAGCGATCCTTAAACTGTTTCAATTGTCTACCTCAACATCAGTTTTTTCAACTCTCTGGAAAAATTCTTTTAATATTCCACTCCCTAAAGGGGAGTAAAGAGATATTTCTTAATTGTCTGCGCATTTGCGTTCCTCGCTAATGTCACTTTAACAAAATGGTTTTGCTAAGCGAAGGTCAACTACCACGAACCTACTTGAATTGTCATCTATTGTAGTTAAAGGATTTAATAATTAAATGCAGACTGATTTTATATATACAGATTTTAGTAAGGTTTTTGATTCTGTAAACGGTAGTTTTCTTTTATTTAAACTAGATCAGCTCGTGTTTTCGAATTATCTATTAACTTGGACTTCAGGTTATTTGAATGGAATAACTCAGAAGGATCGAAAGATATCGTATATTGGAGACCATTAAGGACCTGAAACCCAGCAATTCAAGTCGTTTTCGAGAAGCCAGCAAAATCCAAAGAAGCTTCAGTCCTTTAAAACCAAACTAAAGAGAGTCATCCAGTGCGTTTGTGCCCACGCTCCATCCAGACGGCAATCGACGCGCGGGAAAATTATATAAAAAAGAAGCAGTTATGCTTAAATTGCTTGGCTAGAGGTCATCAGCTTCATGCGGTTCTCTGTTTAGGCAAGAGACCAAATGGGTGCTCACCGGTCCAGTTTCCATGTCCACAAGCAACCGAATCGAAACCTTCACGACTCAAATTTCCAAAAAGAGTGATGCGGCCTTAGGCAAACTTCTTACAAAAATGCCGCTGATCTTCGACTATTAAAATAAAATGCAATATAGGATTCCATTCGATTTGAATAGCATATTATAACTTCTAGAGCTTTGAATATTATCAGCGTTCGAGTAAGCAAATTCTAGAGCCTGGGAAGGAACTTGAACTCCGTTAACCATAAGGTTAAAGCGCTGCATTTTAAAATGTTCAAATTGAAATGGATACAAGCCTTGGTTTCCTGTGTATGAACAGTTTTTAACCATGCTAAAATCCAAGAAATTTGGTAGTTGTCCAACAACTGCGTTATTTGTTAATAGTATAATGTTGCCTGGGTTTTTATGAGCCAATAATATGCTTGGGTTAACTGTAACTCTAGTGTCTTTAAATTTGATTCAGAGCCATTTTCTATTAAATAAAATGCTGTTTTATCAATAATAAAAAATTGTCCGAATAATTCAATATTATTACTATTTTGGAATATATAATTCAGAGTTTCAAAAGTGGCTGGATAAACGTATTTTCCTGCTTTTAATCTTTCAAAATTCGGGAAATAGCCTTGGGATGCCAAGTGGCATTCTAAAGTAACATTCTCATAGTTTAATAATAATTATCACTCTGCGATACTAATATAATATTTAAATAAACAAAGGTACTTCTAAATATGGAATGTTAAATATTGTTTACTACACCGAGAGTGTTTCTTTCATGGACGTTGTTATTATTTTTTCTGATTCCACCACAAGCTGTACATAAACACTTGATAAATGGCGATATGTTTCACCATTTCCCAAACAAAAATTTGATGGAGAAGGCGCCGTCCACTTCTTCAGATCTTAGAATGTAACTTTGCGTAGGATGTGGTGTAAAAAATTCTAGCTCGATTTTCATACATTCAATATGGTTACTCACTTTGCTTTAGAAAAAATATCGCTAATATTTAATTTCCTTGATGATTTTTTCTTTTTTGATTGAGGTGGGTATGTTTACCTTGTCGTTTCGAAGTTATATATCATATTACGTTTTTTTTCCTCGCTTATTACTTCTTTACCACTACTATTTTGAGAAATGGTCACTTTATTTATTGCTTTATTGAAGAGATATTGCAACGAAATTTTGCTCTGTTCTTGAATCATCTTTTTTAAAGGCTTTTGGCCAAATTCATTTACTACTGCTTTACCAGACTCTGCAGCCTGATTTTGTAAAGCAGTTATACCCGAAAGGAAAAGGGTATATAAAAAAAATTTTCAATTTCTCGTCCTTGTTAAATAATTCGTGGAGACACATACAGACTGCCAATATTATTTAGTCCGACACCGCATTGATTCACATAATATTCGTGATAAGATTTCACCATGATGACTATTCTTGTTCTGAGTAAACATTGATTGGGCTTAACCTTCTTTTTCTATAAAAGGGAAGAGTTACAAAAATCGGAACAGCTGGACCAATCTATACTACCTTTCTCGTCCTGTTATGTATCAAACAAAAACACCTCTTAACGAGCTAAAACGGTCGTGGCGATCGCACCTGAAACATGTAAAATATCTGATATCAAATTTTGTGACGAAAAATAAATAAGCATTCGACTAAATAAATACACTTTTTAAATGTTTCCATTCGGACCGCTTCATCCGGGAATTTTGTCGAATGCTTATTCATTTTATATATAATAATTTATATTTGCACACGCTTTTGGTGCGCATCGTCACTACATGTACTGTCGTTCATAGTGATTTTAAATCTTTATATATTTAATTTTTATGCTGCTAGTTTTATGTTATCCTTTTTACATCTAAAAACGAAGTGTCTCATTTTTGTTTAAGTTGATTTTAAATCATCTCCATCAATCTCGGTTGGAAAGTGAATGAACTCTAATTTTAGTGCAAGTGATGCATCAGACTTTAACTTTTATTGAACGTTTAAGAAATTGGGCGAACTTAGACTGATTTGAAAGTGATGTATAAGACTTTGATCTGGGGGATTTTTAAAAGTTATTATAAATTTGTACCACTTAGGGAATCCCTTTATGAGCAGTGTATCTGAACTGGCGAATATAAGCCTAAAGCGAATAATAAAATTCATGAAAGCAACCGGATGGGAGCTATGCTTAGTCAGCTGCGGCAAGGGAAACAGACAATAATATAGGAAAGGGGAAACGGATCCACGCGGTATCACAATGGACCTTCTAGGTCTAAGCGTGTCAATAATTTGACAGCTGCTCTAACATAACCTTACCTAACCTATATATTTGGTGTTTTGTGAAATATCTCGGGTAGGTATGATTTATGAAATATATTTTGGGTAACCACTGATAAATTCCGGTGGTGTGATCCTTTCGTAAATAGTTAACATACATTTTTGTTAAAGCCTCTCATCATTAAGTCGTCTAGTATAAACAGAATAGGCTCATTAGTTTCTCTTTCGATTTTTTTAAGAACTGCTTTGATACTTGTAAGGTGGTGAAAATATTTCTTCAAGACATGTATACCAGCTGACTAACCCAATCAATTTATATTTCGCTGATTTAGGGGTTGTTGCTTAAGTGTCTTTTTATCCAATTTTTTTATGTTAAACGGGGGCTTAAAAATGAAAAAAATGAGGTGTCACAGCTCCAGACGGCATGAATCCTACTTCCTTTACAAAAAATTGTTTATTGTTTGTTTACTATAATGCTTGAATTTTAAGGGTTCGTGGTAATAGCAATTAACAAAACGTATCACGCATGTCAATTTGGATAGGCCCGGGCAGAAATGTAGTGGAATTATATTTTCTTCAGCGCAGCGAGTCGCAATGATTTCTCTGCACGAGCGTCTGTTTCGTTTCGCAGGCTTTCTTGAACTGCCTTCCTCTCGCTCATTATTCTCTACCTCTCATTGCGCCACGCTCAGTAGGGATTTCGCTCTCCTTCCCCACCGCGCTCTCATTCAAAAGCATCTCTCTTCCTTATTTCTTTTTAACTTCGTTTATTCAATACACTCAGAGACTTACAAATAATATTTCTTCATTGCATTTCAAATTAATCTCCGACACGGCCTTCCTGACCTTAACACGACCTCGTGTTACTTAGTTTCACTTAAGATTGGCATTAAACTTCATTTCTCATTAATTTCCAGTACATCACTTGACTTCTTTTCTTATGATACTGAACTCAAATTTCAACACATATTTTCTTACACTTCTCGTGTCTTCAAATGTGAATTTGGTGGGATAACCTTTCACAATTTCTCTTATAGCACAAGCTCTCTTCCGCACAAACTCAACAATTTGGATATCAACTTTACATTCCATCAGACATTATCTTAGCAGGATAACCTTTTACATGACAAGCTCTTTTCCGCTCAAGCTCAATCGTCTGGCTACCAATTTTCAGATCATCAAATGTTAGTTCAGCAGGCTATTCACATTAAAAGTAGAGTACACCGCTCTCTTCTGCATAAACTCAACCATTTGGATACCAATTTTCAAATCATCAAATGTTAGTTCAGCAGGATATTCACATTACAATTAGAGTACACCACTCTCTTCTGCATAAACTCAACCATTTGGATACCAATTTTCTCATACCACAGTCTGACCATAACCAAAACTTAAACTTAGTCTTTGTATGTGATTCTACCTGTGCCTCTCTTAGGTCTTATTGGTTTGTCTCTCTCGCCATCGTCAAACTCTTCAATCAACTCAATAGCCTCCCGCTTATCAGGTAGACTGCGTACACTATCATGTGGATACTTATACATCCGCTTTGTAGTTAATGACTTCAACAAATATCGATCACCATCAAGCAATTCTACAATAACAAATGGTCCTTTAAATTTTGGATCTAATTTAGTTTGGTGTCGCTCTTCACTTTTTAATAAAACATGATCGCCAACCTTATATATTACAACTCAGGCATGCTTCGTATCAACACTTTCTTTCTCGTACATTGCATTCTTATCAATGTTGTTTTTAGCATTTTCTCTAGCTTTCTCGAGATCTATTCTTCATTGATGGTCAACATTCCCATTGGCCTCTCCTCTTTCCCTATCAACAATTCCAAAGCACTATGTTTAGTCACTCGGTTTGTGGTGCAATTTATTGCTAATTGAATTTCGCCTAACGCCTCCTGCCACGAACGCTCGCTAGTCTCCACCGCCGTTAACATGCCTTTGAGAACACTCATCACCCGCTCTACCTGCCCATTTGCTCTGCTTGCACCTGTCGCTATCACATGTAAATCTATTTTATTCGTGGAACAAAACTTACGAAACTCGCTACTTTTGAAGCATCTTCCCTGATCAGCTATAATCCTGCTGGGAACACCAAATATCGATATCGCAGACTTCACAGACTGTATGCAACTTGCAGTATCTAAATTCCATGTATGGTACAAGTAGACAAACTTTGTGAATGCGTCGATTTGAACAATGATATATTCCTTCTCGTTGTTTTTTCCACTTAATTTACCACTTATGTCGATATTAAAAGTATGCCACTGTATCTCGACTTTGGGTATGGGGTGCATTTCTAATTGTGTTTTACCTGACGCTGATTTCGACAATTTACACGTCACGCAATTTTCAACAAACTTTCTAACATATTTCGACATGTTCTCAAACCAGTACTGCTCGTAGACCTTATCTAGAGTTTTTTGCCAGCCTAAATGCATTATAGCTTCGTGAATGTAAATTATAACAGACCATCTGAACGCCCTCGGAACAACGGGCAAACATCGAGTCTTGCCATTTCTTTGAATATTGCGATGCAGCAAACTTTTTCGAGTTTCGTAGGTGTTTGCTAGCTCTTTCTGCATTTCGTCACTATTCAATTCGGTCATAATTCTGGATATATTTTGATCACGCTGCTGTTCAGATGCATCCAGTTGTGAGTGATAGTTGCCAAGTCAACTCGTACTTCCACAACTTTGCTTGCATTTGCCTGCGCAACAACTTCGACGGGATTTCTTGATAAGCAATCAACATGAGCAATTTGATTAATACTGCTTTTTCACGACTCGCTCTGATGGAATTACAATCTGTGTAAACGGTGAATTTTCTACCGCTTAGGTAATGCCGGAAGTGTTTGATAGCATTATACACCGCCAATGTTTCGAGCTCGTATGAGTGGTATTTGGATTCTGCCAACGTGGTGCATTTACTGTAGTATTCGACTACCCTACGCTTGCCATCCACCTTGTGTATTAACATGGCGCCATACCCATTAGCGCTTGCATCCGTGTGCAATCCGACTGGAAACTTGGGATCGAATATAATCAACACAGGATCACTAGTTAGCACCTTAATGATTTTTTCACGAATTTCCTCAAGCTGCTCTTTCCACTCGAATGCATTTGACTTTGAAGTTAATTGATATAGCGGCTTCATTACTTCTGAAAATCTAGGTACGAATTGCCTGAAATAGGATGATAATCCTATAAACTGTCTAATCTGTGTGACTGAAGCTGGCTTAGGTAGTTGAGTTAGTGCTTGGATTTTTCGAGGGTTGGGTTTTAGCTCACCGTCCCTGATTAGAAAACCTAATTATTCTATCTGTGTGTGCAGAAACTGACATTTCTTTACATTGAAAGAAAACCCCGACTTTGATAACACGCTCAACATTGCCTCTAATCTTTCGAATGCTACATCTGTGGAATTCGAAACAATTAGCACATCATCGATATAGACTACTGCATACGTATTCAATAAATCCCCCAAGGCTCGAACTATGGCGCGCAGAAAGACCGATGAGGCGTTCTTCAGTCCAAACGGCATTGCTAGTAATTCGTATTGACCCTCCGGAGTCACGAATGCAGGGGTGAATAGGCACCTGGTAAAAGCCACTGGCCATGTCTAAGCTAGAAAAATATTTTCCACCTCGCAGGCGATCAATCTGGTCTGCGATTAATGGTAAGGGGTACAGTGACACAGTGTTTGCGTTTAGTTCACGATAATCGATGTATAGTCTGTCACTCCCGTCTTTCTTTTTGACTAGTAACGAACGGAGAACTGCTAGGTCGTATTACATTTGCTTCTAACATTTGCTGAATTTTGTCCCTAACTATCTGCTTCTCGTTTTCGCTAAGGCGATACGGTCGCCTTTGAACCGTTTTGTTTCTATCCAGCAAACGGAATTCGAATGAACCCTTAGTTACACGCCTACTTGGGATACCATCTATGAAGAACATGGAATATTTGGTCAATATGTCGTTTAGCTTTGACTTATCATTATCAATTAAATCTGTATTAACAATATTTTTAAAGTCAATCATATTTAATGTGTTATCGTCAATTACCGATAATACCGCTTGAGTTCTATAAATATCAAATTTATTACTTTCTAACATTTCTCCAAAGCCAAATTTCGATCAGAAGTGTTCATGATTGTATGAAATATTTTAATCAACTGATAGTGAGTTTGCAAGGGCTTCCGCATTTAGACACCCGTAAGACTAAAACCAATTTTTGTTTAGATAGACATGTGTTCAACCAAACGAAATAAGATTTTCTAAATGACGCATTTCTTAACATAAAGTTGCAATGTGGTTTGTCAACTTCCTGAAATTTTTCACCCATTGTTTGGATGCAGCAAAGTAATAATAATTTCGTGGGATTTGATAAAGACGAATGGATGCAACTGCTTACATATATGGAAGATATTCAATTAAATCTTAAGCAGTATGACTTTATGATGTCGGATTTAATTACTGATCACCAACACATGTCTTCAATAAAGTGTACTTTTAGATTTAAAAAATCAGATAAGCAGTAAGTTTTTGTAATTAATCAGTATGACTGCAAAATTGAGTTCGATTCGGAGTCATGGAGATCTTTACTAACATTGGATATATTTTGTACAACCTTTTTATGTTGGAATTCCATGTTACAACAGCAAGTTAAATATTTTTATCATAATCATATAATTCCTAAGTGTGCATCTGTGGGAGGATTCAACTATTTGATTTAGGTGGGTGCTATGACACAGATGTGCAAGTAGATTTAACGCGATTATGTTTTGAAATTAAAAAAAATTAGTTCTGAAATATAAAGAGATGGACAGGTATATAAGCAATCATTATTAACTCATTGTCTTCTAATAAAAAATAATACAAACAAACAACCGTCTTAAGTTGAGCAATCAACTGGTCGTCAATGAAATTCTTAAGGCCGTACGGAAAAGTAAAAGTAAAAGAACATTCGCTCAGATCAAGGAGAAGAATTTTACAATTCCATTCTGTGGAACTAATACAAAAAATGTTATAGTAATCATTATCATACATATACACATCTCAAGGCTCCTATGCACTATGGGGCCAACGACCACATTTTTTGCCCAAAACTCATTTTTTAAAAGTCGTTAAATATATTTTTTTTAACCGCGATGGATAGAAATAATCCTAATCTTAAATGTTTCAAACACAAAATTTTAACAGAGCGCATTACTGTTAAGCTATCAGCTGTCAAAGTCAGCTGTTTATGCAACATGAAGCGAGCGCTGTTAAGTCGTTAATTTTGTTTCCAACTTTAACACGAAAAAAGAAGCAAAAAAAAACCAATTCAATGCAATTTTTTGGCATGCAGTCCAACAATAGTGGTTTGTAATATGTGTTTGTAAACGTGAATTGTAGTTATCGATTGTGACATCCCTGTTATTTTGTGTAAGCTATAACCCCAAAAAATATAAAAGCTTGTAGTGATTTGTTATTTTTAAATAGAGCTACAATGTGATTCAAGCACTTTCAAACTCTAAAACTTGTTGCATATTATAGATTATTCAATTACTTTTCTATTCTGTTAGTATAAAAGTGCACTTTTGCGCACTTTTTCTGAAATTAATTAGGTTAGGTTCTAACCTCAAATTTGCAAACTCCGAGTTTTTTAACATATGGAAAGCAAAGGCGACAAAGAGTGCAAAGGAGATTGCCATTTTCGAATTTTTAAAAGCGTTAATACGTTGTCCTTGAGGCAACTTATTTAAAAAAAAGTCAAAACCTTTGCTACAATGTAACACAGAAGGGGGCAAAGTGCAAAAGAATCTCAAACCTTTTCAGCCAAAGGCATTCTTCTTGGCTAAGGAAACGAAGCGACAGAAATAGCATCCCTGCAGGCGGGCAATGCTAGAAAACTAATTCAAGCTGCAAGTGCAGCTTTATTAAAACCAAATTTCAGATTTCTTTATTACAGAGTTTTTGCAACTTTTTTCAATACAATTACTCCGTTTGCTCTGAAAATAACTTCTCCCAAAAGAAAAAAACCTGTTACATCCTAACAAAAAGGTAAGACCACGCCCATTTTTTTTTATAGAACATTGCTTTTCGTATCACAGACTGAATTTAAAAAACAAAACCCGTGAAAATTCACAAAAACTAGTCGTTTGCCCCATAGTGCTATGTGTGAGCGACATAATATAACCCTAAAAAACCGTATCTGGAAAATGTTTAGTATGCAGGAAAAATACAAATGGATTCATAAAATTAAATTTCTTGTTAATCAATACAATAATTCTTACCATCGAACTATTAAAATGAAACCTGTATATGTATGCTGTAAAAATGACCAGTTCATTTTATAATCAGTTTATAATAATATTCCCAAAATATTTCCAAAACATACATTTGCTGTAGTGAATTTCGTAAGAATAAGTAAGGGAGTGTTTATGAAGGGATATGAAGATGATGTGACCACCGTAGTTTTAAAGTTATAAAATTAAAGTCAACAGACCCAGTATCTTACGATATAAAAGATTATATGAGTGTTCCTATTGAAGGGTCGTCTTATGAAGTGGAACTGCAAAAGTAAAGAACAAAAATGCTTTCCTGGTAAAGCAAATACTTACAAGAAAAAAAGAACAAAGTGCTCTTAAAGTGGAGCGGGTTTGATTCCAGCCACAACTCATGGATATATGTAAAATATCTGCTTAAATAATAAATTTCAGAAAAAAAATCGATATCAATTTTAATTACATTTTTATTTGCTTGTTGTTTTTTTTTACATTTTAGTATTGTATTGTTCAAGTATGGTAATTTTATGACTGCCTAATATATGAGATATTTTATAATGATATTTTATAATGGCTAATGTATTTAGATTATCAGTTAAAATATATTTCTTATCATCCTTAAAGTTTAGACTAATTTTATTTACAATTTCAGTATAAAGAATGTGAGACCTACTACGAATAACTCGCTGTGCTTCATAAAATGTAGTTTTGTAATAACTGACTTTTTTACACCTTTCTTCCATAACTAAGCAAGAGTATGTCTTACCCTTAAGCCCAGCAAAACCTTACCCGGCATGTTCGTCCTTCATTTTTCCAGGTTCTTTATTATTACCCAGAATTATATTAAATTGGTTTTCTAGCTTACAGTTAGAGGTATCAAAGCGGTCAGGATTGTCGCTTATAGCTTTGTAGAAATCTTCTTCAGAAAATAAATAAATTAATCTTTATCCATATAAAATAAGAAAACTTTGAAATATTTTAAAGTTATAATAAAAATTAAACCCTAAACACTTTGATAATTCTAAATCAGTTACTCCAATATATATGTGTTTATCATACATCATTTTTGAAGGTATTGGTTTAATTGCTGCTAAATCTGAGTCGAATATTTCAACGCTATGAAAATCATGTTTAGTTTTGAGCTGCCTGAAACCTGGGGATTTTTGTCGCAATTCGTAATGCCTTACTAAATCTACTTTTCGGCGCTTGACCACGTTTTCAATGGTCTTTCCTAAATTGCATTGTTCATAAGCTTACAAATTTTTTTTTCAAAATAATTTTTGCCATTTTTTTGGTCTGTATTGAAAACAGTATAAGGCTTCAGCCAGCATGCTTGAGTAAAAGACAAAATTCTGCGAATTTTGTTTGCAATTTATCCCAGTTCTAAGCAAAGTTGGAGCTGTTTTAAATGGATTATGTATTTACTTTTATCAGTTAGGTCAGCAATCATCTTTTCTTGCTAACCCCCTGGCGGAACTTTATTTTCCGGGCAGAAAGGCAGGTCGTTATATAAGTCATGTCGATCAGAAGGGAACTCTAGATCAACTTTTCACATATGTCGTATACTACCAGCAATAGATATATTTTAAGAGTCGAAAGATACAACTTCATCTTTGTCTAAAAACTTAAGCCCTTAAAAACGGTAAGGGCTGACTCCTAGCCCATCCGTATAAATTATTTGCATCGATATAGCTTAGAAAATTTATTAGTTTTATAGGATCAAAGTTTTTTAAATATTTATTATTGTCTATGGATAATGAGTACATTAAGTTAACCCACCTCGTACTGCTCTTTTTTTTTTAATAGTTAGTTCCAAGTGCACATTAGTAAACTTAAGCATAGCATTCCATGATATAAACTTATAAATTTGTTCAAAAATGTTTCTAAAATTTTCAAAGACATCTGCTAAAATAAAAAAACATCACTTTTTAAATAATGTTTTAAATAATCTGTAACAGGAGCGGGCTAAGGCGGGGTAAGGAATAAAACAAAAAAAAAATAACCAGAGACAGAAGACACTGTGAAGTGCAGGTGGCGAATCATCGAAATTAGCCAATACAGTAACCAGTAACGAATTGTTCAGAGTAAGCAATTCACAAGAACATACAGCAGGCAATGGGAGTGAGCAGCAATTAATACGAAAACAAAGCAAAATCCAGAAGTGGGCCATTAAGCCAGAAAACGGGGAAATGCTGAACCTAGGTGGGAACACTTAGATGACCCGGAAGCAATACTACCGGTATAAAAGGTCTCCCCACCTTGGGATCGAGCTGTCACAGTCCAAGATAATTGAGAATCGGGAGTGGAGACAGAAACGACTGCGGAACCGCGTTAAGTCCACTACCGGCGAAAACAGTAATCGCGGAGGACCTATCCAAGGGACCTAATTTGAAACCCGAGAAAAACGCACAACCTCGAAGGCATCCGACAATACGGCAAACGTGGTAAACAACGTCGAAATTGTAGATCACAAGGAGGACATCACTAAAGTCTACAATGTTTTGTGCCTCATAACTGGACTCCTGATCCTTACATTGCTTCTGAATTTCCTCCGGATGTACAATTGATCTGTGCAGATTCGTCGGGATACTACCAATTGATCAGAAAAGAGCCAGCACTAAAAAATTTGAATCACTAGTTGTAGGGCGAGAGCGGGAGCCAATAAAGCTTTCATCCGTTCGTTCTTGCGAATTCGCCCCTTCTCACTCCACCGTAGCATAAGTTAGGTTCTAAGAGATATTATTGAAATATAATAGTGAGTGATCAATCGAACGTCATCGTAGCCACTCCTTTTCGTCGTGCTTTCAAAATAGTTTTTCACAAGTTCGCAAATTAACATCGTCGAACTACTACAGTCACAAGTTTTCGCGTCGTTAATACAAAACAGTATTAAATTTTCATGGTGACCCCGACGTGACTAGCAGTAGAGTTCGCGAGTTTTATTTTTTTTCGGTGAAAAACTATAAACATTACCAACAAAAACCAAAACCCAATTTATTCGTGTCGGTTCGGCCAATAAATAAATTCAACAATATTTCGTCGCTGAAAATTTTCTGCCGTTCCTTGAGTTGCCCCAGACGTTTCTGCAAATTTAATTGCTTAATTTGCTGCTGCCGCCAAATGGAAGGAAAAAAGGAAGTTGCAATTATCAAGTCGGCCATCCAAGTATAGAGTGCCAAAAGTTGAAAGTTAATCTGTGGCGTTTTGTCAATTGTGTTTTGGCCCATCTTTCAATTTTTTGCATTCGTGTAAAAATCGGTAGATAGTGAGACCAAGAAATAAAACTTAGCATGTACTAACAACCGAAATTCGCCAATAAACATCATATATTTCGAATTTTATGTGTATCGCTTTGGCCCATAAACAAACAAATAAAATACTCGTCGTCGACCCAATCAGTGCGAACTTAATTACCCCAACTTTCGTCGTAGTGTGCACCAATTAAGGGTATAAATAAATAGCTGGAAAAAAAATGCAAATTGTGAAAAATGTAGCTCTAAAAAATTAGCGGCAATAACTTTCGTCGCCGTTTGTCTGAACATTTTCCCGCTCTTTTCAGAATTTTCCTGCGCTTTTCCAATTTTCCCGCGCTTTTCATAATTTTTGCACGCATTTCGACGTCAGGCTTATATATTCGTTGCCCTTAGTTATCGGTCAGTGTATAATTCTCCGTTAGCATTTGCCTAGGAAGAACCGCTAGCCGCGTACACACACACACGCACACCGACACCGCTGCCGCTATTTCGAGTTATCTTTGGTCGTTTTCGTTCTCGATCGCTGCAGCAGTGCAATTTTCGGTTTGCTTAAACGTTTGTTCGTTTTTTCTGTACGCTTGAGCTTGAGCGTTAACTCCCCTACAGTGCGTGCGAGCGGCATATAGTGTTCCGGGTGTATATAAAAAGTATAAAAACCCTATATAAATATTTTTTGCTGTACTTCTATCGGCACCTAGCTCCCCTACACTGCGTGCGATTGGTATATTAGATTGGTTTCTTTTAGATTATTTAACAAATAAATAATATTAATAAAAATAAATATTTAACACCTCTTCGATACCAACAAAATAAATAGAAATAAACGCAATGGCAACTAAGGATATCGAAGAGCTTAAACACCAACGAGATGTTTGCATGAAAAGTATTAACCGAACTTATCGCCATTTAAAAGAAGCTAAATTATCAGAAAATCCGGTTGAGCTTGAGTGTCGGTTAGAGATTCTAAAGTCGCACATTGAAAATGCTTCACTTTTGCAAAACCAAATAGAAGTGAAAGATACAAAAGATGTATACCGCGAAGAGTTTGAAGAGAGGGCCAGAATGACAAAGTCATTGCTGATTTCAATTTTAAATAAGTGCAAGCAAATTAATATCGAGAAATCCACTCCGCCAGTAAATCGCCCGCCTCAATGCCGTCTACCGAGCGTTGCTCTCCCAACTTTTAGCGGAAAACACTCCGAATTTAAAAATTTTATAAACCTTTTCGAAACTTTCATTGACAAAGATGGCACTTTACACGATATTGAAAAGCCCTTGCTAGCCTGAAGCGGTTGTACGATAATGACTGTCTAATTTTTTTTTGACAACATATCGACACTTTTTAATTTGCAAAAAATTTCCCAGCCTTCAGCTACAGGCTTGAGAACCCTCATCGACACGGTCACTGCCTTGTATGACTCCTTGCTGTCTATTACTAATGCTATTTTAATACATCTGGTAATGAGCAAGGTCGATGCAGGAACTAAAAGAAAATGGGAAGAACAGTTAGATTATACTTCGCTTCCACTTTGAAGCGAATGTGAGGCGATCCTCAACAGGCGATACCAACACATGGTAGCGGAAGGGGCATCCAAGCCCACAACTGTTCAGCACGCCCAATCTAACCCTAAGAAGAATGGAAATAGGAGTTTTTCGTTTGTCGCTGCCAGGAACGACTCTGTTCAATGCATGTCCATCCACTTCGCATGTTTTGCATGCGAATGCATCGGATCGAGTCATTCTTGCAACTGCTGTAGTGAGCATCCAAACCAAAAGCTGCGAGTTTGTATTAGCTCGAGCGTTGCTCGACTCTGGTTCACAAATAAATTTTGTGACCGACGAACTCGCTTAGAGGTTCAAAATTACAAGAGAGGACGTGTGCATGCCACAAAAAAAATACAAACCATTGCGCTATGGTTTTTTTTTCCGTTTTTCTTGGTATAAACTCTAATTTTTAACCTATTGAATTGAAATTTGTATACATTTTTTAAGCTTCAAGATGGCCTACCAAGTTTCAAATGATTTGGGGCACTATTTCATATAGCTGCCAAATAACCCATCTGGCCGATTTGCCCCAACTCTTATGTTTATCAAGCTATTGCTTTAAAATTTCGTTTGTATACATTTTTTAAGCTCCCTAAATGGCCAACCAAGTTTCAAATGATTTGCGGCACTATTTCATATAGCTGCCATATAACCGATCTGGCCGACCTGCAAAAAAGCTCCATTAAACATTTTTATTTCATATTTTCTTTATATTAAATGAAAAAAAAACAGTTATCTAATATCACACTTTAGTATTCATCTCCATTATTAGTGCTTCATTCTAAAAGTAAAGATTCATTTTACAAAATTTTAAATAAGTATGGTTATGTTACTATAGAAGTTACTCAATTTTCTTCTAGTTCAAAGTATTCATCTTCTGAAGCAATAACCTCAAGTCCGTCCAGTTCTTCAAAATCTTCGTCGGACGAATTCTGTGTGGAATCTGGATCATCATTTTCATATTGAATTTTCAAATGTGGTGCTTGTAGTAGAGATATAACTGCTGCTGATATGGTTTTCTTTTTAATTGTATTTAGTCGATTCTTTAAATATGTACTGGACAGCAATGAATCAGAACTATCCATGGATCTATTTAAAACTTCTGTAATATTGTCTAATCGACTACATTTTCTAGCGTGCCCTCTTCTATCCTATATATAATTATTTCGGGACTCTGCTGCATGTTCACCAAGGCATCCTACAGGAACTGAACAAGTGTCTATTATTTGGTAGCCATGCACTAAGACTTTGTGAACAGTGGGCGACATCGGATACCAAGGATATTTTTTGTGATATGCCACAAAAACTTTAGAACAGAAGTCTTTAAACTTTTCCGAGTTTATTTCGTACTCGCAGTTAATTATAATTAGAATTGTATGAAAACTTTGTAAAATATCATAATCAAAACCAAGAATTGATGAAAGTAAAGCTGCATTGGAAAATGCTCTTCTTGCAGTGTTGCCGTCATTAGAGTTTCCACTGCCATTTGAAAGAGGTTTGTCCACATTTAGGCCCATTTCTTTAAACATTTTTAATTGTAAAAGTCTTTTTGGTTCTTTTAGTTTAGGCTTATCGCTGTCCTTGACATGCCACTTCTTAAGATCAATTCTATATGAGATTTTTAAAACCAACTCGAAAAAGCGGATCCAAGCATGTAAAGGACTGATTCCATATTGAAGAGCGTGTGCCGTAGCCATAAAAGCCTTCGAGTTTATGTCTTTAATGTTCAGCAATTGTTTTGGCTTTGGGCAAGACTGACAAGAGTTGGTGCCTGTTAATATGTTTAAGACTTTACCATCTATTAGTGTCATGTGACCAATATACTCGACAAATATATTTTTTTCTTTAAATTTATACAAATATATTTACATGTTGCGAATCTGGGCATCCAAATTTTCATTTTCTCTTAATATAAGAGAGGTAGTTTCCTTAATGAATTCAATCTTCAATGGGCGGCAAAATCTAACAGATTGAGGAGTCTTATTGAGCTAAATAATTTGTTGCGTTTCATTTGTCAATTTCAATGGGACAATTGTAGTAACAAACAGCGAACTGTCAATTGAAGAACTATCGTGGATCTGGAAACTCTGGCCGGACGAACCATCATATCCGTAGCTGAAGAATAACTTGCAATGTACCACGTTGGGAAGTGTTTGTAAGACCTCGTGTTGCAATTCAAGAATGCGGGATGATGTATAATCCAAAAGATTGTGCAATGATACAAGTGCCTTATTTTCAAAATATTCTATTCCTTTTGTCCTGAGTTTTAATTTAGAATTAAGTACGGCCGGATATGCCGGGTATATATCACATCCGTGCATTTTTCCATTTCGTTGTATATTTATATACTGACGTTTTGTAAATCCATTTTCCATTAAAAATGCAAGGGCACTGTCAGCTTATATTTGTTTGGACTCATCCGCAAAAAGCTTCTTTTTTGTTTCATTAGTGCTCTCAGAACTCGCAGCTGCTTTTAAAACAACAGCCAAGTCTTTTTCGTTCGATTTTTTAGCTGAAACTGTGGCAGCATGTTTGAGTAAGGGAGATAAGTTGTTACTCTCCTCTGAAAGTTCCGCGGCCAATTTTCTTTTCAGACGAGGACCAGCGCTTTCGTAATCACATTTTGGGCGACCCACTTTATTTGACATTGCATAATGACCAGTGATTTCTATGAACAAGCTTTTCCCAAGCCTTTTTGCGTGCTTTCCCTTAAATCTTTCTAGAGTTGAATTACATTTAGGCAAGTGTTTATTTAAATAACTGACAAAGGATTTCACTTTTTCCTCAATCGACTTTATGGTTTCGTTATCTAAATGTTTTTGTGCGATCACTCTCAATATGTGCTGTTGTACGGCGTCTCCTGAGCGATTTTTGTTGCTCCAAATGTCAACCAGTTCAGCACTACTGAACACATATTGTACTAGAAAATTTTGGATTTTTTCTCATTAATCTGCTCATTTTGGTTAATAGTTTCTCGTTTATAACTTTTTGCAACACTTGCCATGCAAAAGTACTGATCCACGAAACACAACTACACTTGTTAAGCTCGTTCTAAAAATACACATAAACAAAACACGGTACAATTGGACAAAAACACATAAAAACGACACAAACATTGGTAAACTTTAGTTTAACATACATGAACAAACGATTTCCATATTTATTCATCCAACTTTTTCGTAAACTTTTGGCACAACAAACGATCAAAGTCGCACAATTTTTCGCGCCAATTTCATACAAAACAGATGGCAGACGTATTTTGCACTTCGCTATCGCGAGTTGATATATACGAGAAGTACCCAACTCTTCGGATCGCGGAGCTTTGACGCTCTTTATTGGGCTCGTCGATTATTGATCCTTTTTTTTAATTGTTATAAAATAATTAAATACTTGTTTTAATCATTTCATTGATTTTCTTGAGTTGAATAACTATTTTTTTGGTTTTCGCTTATTTTGTAAGTTTTTTTTTGGTTTTATATATTTATACCTTCGCAGAGGGCATTTTAATTTCAGTCAGAAGTTTGCAACACAGTGAAAGAGACAGTTCCGGCCCTATAAAGTCTATATATTCTTGATCAGCATCACTAGTAGAGTCGATCTAGCCATTTCCGTCTGTCCGTCCGTCTGTTCGTCTGTCCGTCTGTCCGTCAGTTTCTACGCAAACTAGTCTCTCAGTCTTAAAGCTATCTGCATGAAACTTTTCCAAAAGTTGTCTGCCTATTGCAGTAGTATATAAGTCGGAACGAGCCGGATCGGACGACTATAGCATATAGCTCCCATAGGAACAATCGGAAAGATAAATTAAAAAAATATATAACTTGGCTGTTTTTAATTTTTTTTTTAGTTCTTCGACATATACGAATGATTAAATATTTCAGAATTACGGTTTCAAAATCGGACGACTATATCATATAGCTCCCATAGGAACAATCGAAAAAATAAATAAGAAAAAATTAAAACTGTTCTGTTTTTTAAGATTTTTTTTAGTTCTTTGACAATAGTAATGGTTAAATATTTCAATTTCATCAAAATCGGACGACTATATTATATAGCTCCCATAGAAATAATAAAAATACATAAAATATCTATGTAATAATTGAGCTGCAAATCATCATAGCTTCAAGCCTTAAAACATATACGCAAGTAAATTATAATATTAATGTCCTCATAGCTATATGCTATTCTCATCGGCAATAGAAAAGGAAGGGAAATATTCAAATTTAAATATCCGGGCGGGCGCGCCAAACAAAGGAAACGGTCACACTGACCAATAGCCACCACAAGCCACACGCGGTATGGCCATGGCTATAGGATTATGAAACTACAGTCACACTGGCGAGGGCCGGGAGGATATAAACAGGGCGCCGGTGGCCCATACAGATCACTCGGCGGCCGACGGCGATCGGAGAAGGTAAGGCTTACACTTTGGAGTAAGCAAATTTCTCCGGGAGTTAACTGCGGAGTCTTTTTCGGGATAGGGTCTAGTATCCCGTCCACCCAATACATTGTAGTTAGTTGTTTCTCCCCACCCCCCCTAAAGACCGGCCGTCATCAGTGATATCCGACCTTTGGGATCCCACACCCCAAGATCTTCGGGGGACTCCACCACTCGGTTCTCCGAGGCGCTCCCCGGCCGTCTGCCGAACCGATCTCACCTGGTAGACCCAAGCGGCCTCCACCCTCTTCTCGGACCTGGTAGACCCAAGCGGCCTCCACCCTCTGCTCGAAACTGGTAGCCCCAAGCGACTCCACCCTCTTCTCGAAACATGGCAGACCCAAGCGGCCTCCAAACTGTCTCATCCTCCTAGACATAAGCATAGCCAAGAGGGACGTGGCTTTTCCTTTCTCATCCACAGGGTACCCGCCGCCGCCACCGCCGCCGACGCCGCCGACGCCGCCGCCACCGGGACGACGACGGCCAACGACGACGCCGAACGACGACACGGAAGAAGACCCCGGCAACCTACGGGCGGACGAGCCCCTGCAGCACGAACTATATATATATATCCTATGTAACAAATAATTCATACCGATTGATTTCACTGAACCCGCCTACGTGTCCTACTCTGGGAACCGGGTCGACCTCTTACAGCAACCACTCCTGACATAAATAAATGTTGGAACGAACACCTGGACACCGTTGAGCTACCTCAGCAAAGCAGGATCGTTACAAAATATTAATGTTATTGATATTAATTTTAACTGCAACGAATTCAATGGAACGTGGGTTTTCAAAAGGTAAAAATCTCCGATGAAAGTGAGTTATGAACTGCAATTAACACGAAACCGCCCATGGAGATGCGGTAACAAACTTATCAAAGAATATTTCTTGATTGGAGACCTTGTTTCAGTTAAAGCAATGACGTCGGCGTCGGTGGAAAGACTATTAACATACTCCTTACTCAGTTTACCCAGTAGGCTTCGCATTTTGGTATAAAATTGACAAATTAGTTTTTCTTAGTTGTCTGAAGCAGCTGAATTTGAGCCACGAAGCTGGTTTTTCTGAGGATACTCATGTACTAAAGTATTAACTGGACAAAGTGCCTTAGAGAAATAGGAATCAATGATACGAATTTTAAAAGAAGAGACATTGCGCTTTTGTTTAAAATTGAACTTATGTACAGAAATAACGTTGTCCGGGGGATGAAGTTTCCTCGCATCCTCGGCAGTGGCTTCGGGACTAAGTGTCGTCGTGCCTCACTATTCCTTGGACGGATAGTTCTCGGAACACCAATTAAAGGGATATTAGTTCGTCCAGGGTCCGCAAGGCTAGACCCAGGCATATCGTTGGTGAAGGAAACAGCACCAGATGTAGAAGCAGATGTAGGAGCAAATTTGTAGCAGGAGCCTATTGCAATCCAAGAGAGGCGAGGCTTTCTTTCGGTAGAACATTACCACGTAATACTTCAGCCAACACAGCATGAGAGGGAACAGCGGGAGGTCCAAAAGGGGTAATGTAAGCTGGTGGAAGAGACAGAGTTAAATAGTTCGGCGAAAGGTCCATATTATTAGCGTTAGTTAGCGTCTAGATGAATGGTAAATCATATTTGGTATTTGACTTTTCGGTGACTCGCTAAGAATCTTAACTCCAAGAAACTGAGATTCCACTGCCAGGAATTTGTCATTCATAGCGTTGAATAAACTTCTATAAATCCAGTCCTAGTTAGCCTGATGAACGTACTCATTTCATCTGTCATCTCGCGGCATGATGTGCAGGACCAGGTAAAACCAACTCTTTTGGGCAACGCGAGAAGCAGCAATATAGACACGCACAGACTCCTCGGCATTCTTGCAGTAAAAAATTAAATAGACAAACAAAAAGCAACCTACAATAAAAAAGTCTCTGTCCCCCCAAATCATCTCGCAAAAGGCTTGACTCGGTTCCAGCAGAACCCGCCTACAACGCAACGACCTTTCAACCCAGCAACAATTTTCAGGGCCCCATAACTCCGATATACGACTGTTAGATAGGTTGTTACCATAAGATTTGATACACTTTTTGTTAGTATCCGAAAGAAAAAGATGTAATAAATAAATAGCAAAGCAAAAAAAAAATATATATATATATATTGGGTTTTGCTTGTTGAAGGGACATGTATCCAAATCCCTCATTGGTTTGCTTTGTTTTTGTTTTGATTGGCTTGGAGTGGATATAGCTAATCGAGGTGTAATTTCATCACTCATCCGCCGCTGACGTTTAATTCCATCTTCGTTTGTGATAGCAAGGGTTTCAATTCTAGCATGTTGAAAACCTTTATGACCCCTTCCCGAAGTATTTCCTCCTTCATAATGGCGTCCAGAGCATTTTCTGCCGGAATTTGTTGATTAATGTTGTTGTTGATGTTTTTGTTGAAATGAAGTCGTGGTTTCTTTAGTTTCTCCTGAAAGTTGTTCTTGGTTTATTAATTTAAGTTCGTCCTCAAGTTGATTATTTAAAAAAGTAAGCTGATTGACTTACGAAGTTGGTGTTGAAGACCTGACTGCGATGTTTCAATGTATTCGATCCCATTTTATTTCCAAATACTATATCTAAATCCACCCATGTTTGCTAACAACAACCTGTTTATCCACAGTTGTGATCTAGAATCACATTAAGCCGGAAACCCTATTTTAATTGATAGAAGGAATTTAAAGCACAGGTGTCCACAATTGTGTTTTCCAAATCGTTGAATCTTATCATAGTTGTATTTGATAGTATGCCCTAAATGTTTCACAACTTCTTTTGGTGGTTGTAAATTTCCAAAACTATCAAAATAGAATATATAATTTTTGGTTTTGTGGTAAACTATCCAGTGGAAACTCCTGCATTCCCCCACTCTCAATATTTTAACTTTAAAATTTTCTTAGAGTTTAATATGTAAATAATGACTGATGTGATTATAAAATATTATATATTCTATATTATGTTTATACACTTAAGATTTATGCTAAATAACAATAATAATAAAAGAATACGACTTAAAAAGCTAAAAAAAATTACATCCTTGTTCGTAATATTAAAAATTGTAACAAGGTAAATCACCCACCACGTCACAGTGATTTAATGACAAACACAATAAGAGTCCTTTTGGTTGGTCCATCAAACTACGGAAAACTAATATTATAATCAGTCTAATTAAGAGTCCAGATGGTCTGAGATTTGCAGATATATACGTGATTTCAAAAAGTTTATGATATGATTACTTGGAAAAACTTTTAAAACTAATTAGGGGTATGGAAACTGAAACTGTTTTAGCACGGACCAAAGCTTAAAATAACTCAATTATGATTTTTGATGATGTGGCTTGTGAAAAACAGAATAATATTTGTAGCTATTTTTGTATGGGACGTCACAAAAACATTGACTCTTTTTATATGTCAAACATATAAGATACATACGGGACAATAGAAATGTAATTTTATGTTTAAACAATGTCAATGTTCCACAAGCTACTGAAGTAACATACCTTGGAGTGCACTTGGATAGACGTCTTACTTGGCGTAAGCACATAGAAGCTTAAAGAAATCTACTCAAATTGGAGCTGGGAGTCTACATTGGCTAGTAAACGCCCGTTCACCGCTAAAGCTGGAGTATGAAGTACTTTTGAACACGTACGTTTCGACGTATGGCTGCTTACTATGGAGGAACGCTTGCGTTAGTAACTTAGAAATAATCCAAAGAGCTCCATCAAAAATTCTGAGAACTAAATGTGGAATCTGTAAAAAAGGATGCTTTAAACTTACGTCACTTATATCGGGATCACATTAATACTGTAGCAAGCAGTCATACACACATTGTAACGAACTAATTTTGTTAATTATCTTCTCGCTACGAATATCGTGCGGCTAGCTCAGAAGATGAATGTATCCGTCCCACCAAATTTATAGAACCGTGGCCACCATATTGATGAGTGGGAACGCACAGAAAGATCAGGAGTATACAAGAATCTTTATTCGCCGACTTGACCCTCGGTCTATGTGTAGAAACACGCTCCGTCGTCGGTTTCTTCCCACGTTGAACGGCTTTCTTGGTAATGACTGCTTTTGGAGGAAGGCTCCGTCGCCTGCTACTTTCGTGGTGACTTCGGCTGCCTTTGGCTCGTCGGGCTAACAGAGCTTAGGGATGCGTCACCGTTCCCAGACTAGGGTGAACAGGCACTGTGCTCTCAAGGCGTACGCCTTTCGCAGCCGCATCCCTTGCTCTGTCCTGACCGGTCGTACCGGACGTCTGCTCAGTTTCTACCTGACGGTTCAAGCGTACGCCGGAAGGCGCCAACGCAGTCCCTGGGTCAAACGCCAGGATCTAGACGAACGCTTCCACCATACCCTCTCTCCCGCAGACTTTAGAAGTCAACGTATCTGATGCTCGCAAGGCGCTTGTTGTTCGTCTTCCCTGGTGTCGTCGTTGTCCTCCTAGCTGACGTAGCGCTCGCGATTCGGTAAACTGCCGTTCTGGGACTCTAGCGTTGAACTGCTGTGCTCTCAACGCATACGCCTTTCGAGACACTAGCTGAACAAACGCGCGTCCTTCTGGGCTAGACGCATCAGGACCTGTACAATTCTAGCGGGACGATCTGGCATACGCCGGATTTTGCCAGTGCAGTCCTTGTAGGCAGGCTGCTCGTTGTAGACACCTTTTCTTCCATGCCCACGGTTTCTTGTCGAAGGACTCTATTTGTTCAACTCTGTTGGGCACGCCGGGTGGGATGCCAAGCTCAAACAGCGAAAGAAGTTGTGAAAAAGAGCCTGGACCTAGCCGTGTGATGCCGTAAGGACCTCAGCTACCTTCGTCTCAATTCGGAGACTTCAACTCTAAGTCCCGAACGTCACGACGTAGCGATCTTGCACCTTGTTGACTTCGCACAGCTCTGCTCATCGCTGACGTTGATTTGATGTGTCGTTGGTACTCGTATTAACTTTCACTGATGATAACTGCTTCATGATTGACTGATGACTGACTGATCCCGTTTCCAGAGTCCGGACTGCTTATATAGGCCTCTGTTTACCGTTAATTCTCGGTGTCTCCATGCCTCCTGCTCCAAAATCTACAGTTTTACCATTCGAACTTTTGCCCTCTGCGCAGGGCACCAATAGCAAAGTCCCAAGTCCGGTGATGTCCCGTTATTTCCTTTTGCACACGGCCCTGCGCTATTCCATTATATTGCCGTCTCTCTCTGACTATTCCTTTCCGTGTGGTGCTCAGGGCAGAACTCTCTCTCACCGCACTATCGTTACTACGGGCGAATTCAATTCCTATTGTATCCATTACATGTCTCTTTTAAACTTGTCACAAACAAATTCAACAATTTTTTTTTAGCCTACGAATTAAACTTAAACTCAGTGAGTAAAAATGGAAACCATCGGTGTAGACGACTACAGTGCAGCAGAACTTAGAAGATGGTTGGAAAACCTCAGAACGCAGAAATGCGGCAACAACGCGGCACTCGCATGGCGTCTAAATAGGGTATCCCCCAAAGCCCGTGGAGTTTGCGCAACGTTGGGTTCCAAGGACATTTCCGCGGCATAAGCTGGATCCGAGAAAAGGCCCAATTCGTCAGCAGACGGCTACATCGCTCACTTGCCAAGATAACGGCGAAACCCGAAACAACGTTTCGTTGGAATCCATGAAGCGTCAGTTGCAATTACTCTAATTGAAAAACGAGTTGCTGAAAATGGAAGTTTATCGGCATCAGCCGGTAGACAGTGTGACCGCATCCTTAACAAACGATATGCCTCAAGGTCAAAACAACGTGGCCTCATCAAATAACAATAATGCTGTCCCATTAGATTTGAAAACCGTCATCGCCGAGGATGACAGATCTGGCATATAATTATCTAATTACAATTTTTTGCTGACCATGGTGACAGAAATGCTCTCTGCTTTTGATGAACTGGTTTGGGTACGACTAATAAATGTTTCAACTGCCACTGTGTTGGACATTTCGCAGCCGTATGCCGCAAGCCCAAGCGCTAGTATGGATCCTGCTACGGATGTGGAAGTCTGGAACACCTAGTGGCTCAGTGCTCCAAGAAGAAAAACATACCCAACAACGAATACCGTTTAAAATTTACTTTAAGACAGAATCTAATCAGTATTTACTTGTAGATTGCCTAATTGATTCTGGGCACAAAATTAGTGTTATAAAGACATCCTGCGTTGAAAGAATTCTGAAAAGTAAATCGAAACGGGTCATATTGAAAGCACTTTAACGATCGTGTGGCTTTATCAGCTGTGTTCAAGAGAGTTGAGACCCATCACCATTCATTTTCGTTTGTTGTCCAGGATTTCTGAATTCCAATATTATGACCATCAGCTAACGAGTTTCTCAATCGCGTGCATAATACTGCGGCTTGCATCTCTAGCCTTCGCACTGACATCAACTTCAGTGGAGGCCATTTTGTTTTGCCTGCTACAAAAGAAGTTTCAAAATGGTCACCAGATATGATACGCCAATAGGGTACTGTCGAAAATGCCTGTACACTTGCATCTCTTTTTGTATCTGAGAGAATGTTTCACCCTATCCAACTGTCCGACCCATTCTTTGAAACGCTTGTAAATATAATCGTCAACTAACTCGTTCCAATTAATTCCGGTTCGCCTGATATCCCGCATTAAAACCTTGCCAACTATCATTAGTTCAGCAAGCATGCCAAACTGATCACAAACTGACATTACGATACGAAGCAGTTGCCTTTTGTTTGGAACTTTAATTCCCTGCTTTAGTTTTTGATCGGCGCTGTTTATTTTTAAATCAAACAAGAACGCATCCTTACGACTATCCCAAAACATACCCATGAAAATATCAACTGAGCTGCAATCGAGATTGACTGCTTAATTTTCTAGCGTGATTTCTGCACCGGTTAGCACGTCTTGGATATCAGAAGAGTTGGATATAAAACCTATCAAATCGAAGTTTGTCCAGGCTGTTTTCTGTGATTTGCGAAATTTCAGAAACCTTCTCTAACTGACTTGTAATGAGTAGCCCTGACTGTTCATACTGAAATTGTAAGCGCTTCATAATGTGTTCGACGTTCACTGGGTTTCTTAGACACCTTTTCCCTGGCAGCTCATTTTAAGCTCATCGGCAGTTTAAGCAAGATTTCCAGATCGAATTACTTGTATGCAAGGGTTGTCTCAATAAACATACTTCTAAATATTGACTAATCAACCCTGCATATCCAAAAACAGACTCACCCTTAAAAACGCCATCTTGCAAGTTGTTCAGTCATCTACAAATACCACCCTGTGTAGTAGAAAACTCAGCGTCGGGATGAAATCCTCCTTGTGGATATGACAATTCACGTACGCCGCCCTGTGCGGCACCAGAATTGGATACCCTGTTTGTCCGGTGCGTAGCTCCAAAATCCTCCGTGTGAGGATGTCAGGCCATAGATGTCACTCTGTCTGTGTCAAGGAATCGATATGTAACTCTTTAAGTGGCAACGACGTGATGCAGTCCTCCATGTGAGGACACCACGACACTGATGCCACCATGTGCGGTGCTAGCAATTAATGTGTTGCTCGCAGAATTAACAGCACGAAGATGAAATCTTTTTCCGAAGGAACTTTAAAACAATGAGAATTTTGAATTTTAGTCACAGCAGGTGCTAGTGAAAATCGCTGAACTCTTTCATGCTGCTTCTTATTGTAATAACAATATTGGGTAGTGCTTTTTTGCCACATCGCCATGCCCGCATAACACTGAAGCATGGCTACAGGGTACCTGAGAGCAGGTTTTCTCATCCTATGCAAAAAAAAAAAAATTAATCCGCCATATTGGATCCGCCATTTTGAATTTAAACAAGAAAGAAAGCAAACTTCGGCAAGCCGAAGTTCATACACCCTTGCAGCTATTGCAAGAATTAAACATTTTTGAAAACATTAAAATTATGATTTACTTGCGTATACGTTAAAAAAAATTGAAGCTATGATGATTTGCAGCTTAATTATTCGATAGTTATTTTATATATTTTTATTATTTCTATGGGAGCTATATGATAAAGTCGTCCGATTTTGATAAAATTTAAACCATAGTTCTGAAATTTTTAACCATTGCTAAATGTCGAAGAACTAAAAAAAAATTAGAAAACAGCAAAGATATAATTTCTTGTATTTATTTTTCCGATCGTTCCAATGGGAGCTATATGCTATAGTCGTCCGATTTTGATGAAATTTAAACCGTAATTCGGAAATATTTAACCATTACTAAATGTCGAAGAACTAAACAAAAAAATAAAAACAGCAAAGTTATGATTTTTTTTCATTTATTTTTCCGATTGTTCCTTTTGGCAGCTATATGCTATAGTCGTCCGATTTTGATGAAATTTAAAACATAAATCGGAAAAATTTAACCATTACTAAATGTCGAAGAACTAAGCAAAAAATTTAAAAACAGCAAAGATATAATTTTTTTTCATTTATTATTCCAATTGTTCCTATGGGAGCTATATGCTATATTCGTGCGATCCGGCTCGTTCCGACTCATATACTACCTGCAATAGAAAGACAACTTTTAAGAAAGTTTCATTGTTCCTATGGGCGCTATATGCTATAGTCGTCCGATCCGGCTCAATCCGACTTATATACTACCTGCAATAGGAAGACATTTTTTGGGAAAGTTTCATGCAGATAGCTTTAAAACTGAGAGACTAGTTGGCGTAGAAACGGACGGACGGACAGACGGACATGGCTAGATCGACTCTCTTAGTGATGCTAATCAAGAATATAAATACTTTATAGGGTCAAAAACGTCTCCTTCACTGCGTTAAAAACTTCGGCAAGCCGAAGTTCATATACCCTTGCAGCTATTGCAAGAATTAAATATTAAAATTATGATTTACTTGCGTATATGTCTAAAAACATTGAAGCAATGATGATTTGCAGCCCAATTATTAGATAGATATTTTATATAATTTTATTATTTCTATGGGAGCTACATGATATAGTCGTCCGATTTTGATGAAATCTAAACCGTAATCCTGAAATATTTAACCATTACTATATGTCGAAGAATGAATAGAAAAATTTAAAAACAGAAAAGTTATAATTTTTTTTCATTTATTTTTCCGATTGTTCCTATGGGAGCTATATGCTATAGTCGTCCGATCCGGCTCGTTCCGACTTATATATTACCTGCAATAGAAAGACAACTTTTGGGAAAGTTTCATGCAGATAGCTTTAAAACAGAGAGACTAGTTTGCGTAGAAACGGACGGACGGACAGACGGACAGGCGGACAGACGGACATGGCTAGATCGACTCGCCCAGTGATGCTGATCAAGAATATATATACTTTATAGGGTCGGAGATGTCTCCTTCACTGCGTTGCAAACTTCTGACTGAAATTATAATACCCTCTGCAAGGGTATAAAAATCTGACTTCAAATTCGTAATCAGCGACTCCAAAAACCCCCCAGTTATGAATTTCAAGTGAATTCATTAACTTTTAAAAAAATTGATCCGCCATATTGGATCCGCCATTTTGAATTTTAAAAATCTGACTTCAGATTCGTAATCAGCGACTCCAAAAACCCCCGAGTTATGAATTTCAAGTGAATTCATTAACTTTTAAAAAATTGATCCGCCATATTGAATCCGCCATTTTGAACTTTAAAAATCTGACTACAGATTCGTAATCAGCAACCTTAAAACTATAAGAATCAGTCATTATCCATCGAGATATACTGTTGTTCATAAAGTATTTAATATATTTGTTTGCTAAGTCCACAAATACTTGTGCATTTAGAGTCACAGTAAGGACCTAATTGAATTGACTTAAGGCCAATGAATTGACGAAAATTTTAAGCTATAATAAGTCCATTTTCGTTCATTAGAATTTTGGGCAGAGCTCTGGGCCGGTTGACGTGAAATGTCAAACGTCGTCCTTGAATTTAAAGTATCTATTGTCTTGAATGCAGAATTGGACAATGTCCATAAACGGTTTTGTTTTTAATATCTGTGTGTTGTTCTATTTTTGTTCATTTTTCTCCGATTCTGTCTAGTGCAAGATCTATCGGTATACTGGGGAATAACGAGACTACATCGAATGATATTAATATTTCATCATCAATATCTTCCCTTGATTCCACCGAGTTTTTAATATTGTAGGTCGAGTCCGTCGTGATGTTCTTTAATATGTTTATGATGATGATCCAATCGTATGGGTATTAAGGGAGTCCCTTCCTTGTGAATAATTGGTAGTCCGTACATCCGTGGTGGTAGTGCTGTTTTGGTAACTAATTTATTTCTTTCGGTCCGTTGATATTGGTTTGAAGCCATGATGTTGGATCCTTTCGCAAAATTCTGTATGTGTTTTTATCTTACAATATGTTGTCCATTTTTTGATTGTAAGTATCCTTGTCCATAGTTTCCTCTGTCAGAATTTAAAATTAGTTTATTGTCATTTTCCTTTCAAAATCTCAGTGTCTGTACCACTGTGTCTAGCATTGCACGATCTATTGCACTTTCCCGAACTGACGTCAGTTAGTCTTTGAAAAGTAAGGAGAATTTGCACCAAGAGCTCTCCGTCCGCTATGTACTTAAAGAGAGGGAATTTCTTCTTCTCTTTCGCGCTTTGTCGTCTGGAGGGAATGTAAGTCAGCTGAGTCTAGCCTTCTCTCCAGAATGGTTTTGATTCTTTTAATTTTTTAGTTTATCTTTTCCAGATACCGTAACAGTTATGATTTTTAAAATAAAAATGCCAATTTAAGAGTTAACTTACTTAACTTATGATATGGCGACCGTGACAATGATACGAAATCAACCGAACATCTACAAAAATATCCAAATGGAACCAAAGGAAATAAAAAAGTCAGAGTGAGAAGAGTGTAAGTGAGTAGAGTATGAGTGAGTAGAGCGTGAGTGAGTATAGTGTGAGTATTGGAAACTCCATTACAAATTTTAAAAACTCCTTTGTCCGAATCGTAAGTACAATAAATATAAATGTTATCATTAAATTAGATACCGAAAAAAACAACCACATAACCGACGCTTTATCCAGAATTCCTAGGCATCCTTTAACTAAAGCTTTGCGTATAACAGATTCGAAAGGCTTATATATTAGATTTATGTTGAAGAACTGTATTTATTTGATTTCTATGTTCTGAAAAATAAAGAACACTCGCTCGTAATTATAACTTCGGTCAAATCGGTCGTTGACATTGCTCATTTCTCTGCCTAATCCCAAGGCTAGTAGTTAAAAAGGGTTGTTTCTTTCTACCACAATCAATTAAATAAAATCAAAGCTGTAACGCGCGGGCCCTATTAGCATAGTGTTTCGCGAGGAAAACACAAATAACATAATGTAGTGACATTTTTAAAAAAAAATAAAACTAAGTACGGTGCAAATATGTGAAAACTTTAGTTTTTAAGACAGGGTTGAGGTTATAATTATTACAAAGAAAAGAAACAGATCACGCAGCCAAAAATTTGACAAGTTTAGAGGATGGTAGTTTATTAATTATAATATATATTTACCACTACACTAGTTTTTATGCAACAGTGCAGATATTCGCTAACTTTGCATTTATTTAAATACCATACTTATTGCCTCGTTCGCCATCGTGGAGATATACGACCAAATTTTTTACGCAAATAAGTTTAATTGCATTTGAGGAACTCATTCGAGCCTCTACTCCAATAAACACACAAATGGACTCCCCAACAGCCGGTGATGTGGATGCCAAACAACTTAGACAGGTAGTGCAGGCGGCTATCGCTAACGCCTTAGTTGAACAGTGTGTTGGCCAGAATTTATAGGAAAATAAATTTCAATAAATTTAGCGAAATATATTTTGCCCTTCAAATTCGTATATTCCTCAAGCCACAACTAGTGTATATCGCTGACTTGATCGAATAGCGCTCTCTCTTTCTCTCAGAACAGTAGCTTGCGTAGGCAGAGAATAAGCGAAAGAAGTTTAGGAAAATTCCATTGAAGTTTGGCATCGTTGCGTTAAGCAGGCAGACGAGCGTCAGCTAGTCGCATCGTTCTCTCGTGTTGACGGAGTCGCATAGCGCGATCTCTCTCGCGCGTCAGCGAAAGCGCGTAGGAGCCAAAAACGAGAACAAAAACCTGGAAGGATTCCGTTATTTGAAGTTTCGCAACCTCGCTTAGTGCAGATAGCAGCGCGTGCCAGAATTTTCGTTCACTTCATTTCAAATCGAAAAACAGTACACACGTCGACGCTGCGAGCGCAGTTTTGAAAGTGAACTTGTGAAAAGTGTTTAATACCGGCGAGACAGCCAATATTGAGTTATAGTGCTACACATTTGATTTAAAAAAACGACAGAAGGTAATTGTGAATAGGATAGGCAGGTCAGAAAGTGATATTTTGTTGCAGCAGGCCAATAACGTCGTGTTGAAAAAAATCCGGCCAGGAAGTACCGAGCTTGCTACAATCGCGCTCGATTACTGGTCGGCGGACAACTTGAGAATCAGCATTGTGAGGTTGCGTTAAATGTGTCCACATCGCTCGTGTACGTCACCGGAACACCGCACTCCACGTGCGGCTTAATCATATACATCTTGTGCTCATAAAAGACGCCCAAAAGGAGACTGAGCCAACAAATATATATGGCCTGAAAACTTCTACAACCAGCCCGCCGAACGGATACGACTCCTGACTGCAGTACGCCACGTACTGCGTAGCGATTATCAACATAATATCGGCACATATAAGTGGCCGAAAATAAAAACCGTCTACAAAACTATACACTGCGCTGAGACCGCTACGTACAGCATCCTACGTGCGGCCACGATGATCTAGGATCTCTCCAAACATATGGAAGGCGTTGAGGCAGTCATCTGAATGCAGCTTCATAACCTCACCAGCACGCGCCACGCGCGTCATTGATAAAGTATAACTGACGAAACCCTGGGATTTATCAAGGTTGCGAAAGGAGGATCTTTTCTTCGAGCAGTCTCCGGACTATGGATTGCTGGAAGATGTCGTTCATTTAAAAATGTGACGAACAGTCGTGTTTTTCTTTTCTTTTGTAAATATAGTTTAGATTTTTTTATAACTCTTGTATTTTAGGTTTTTGATTATAGCCGTTTATTTGGAATCAATTTGTACGAGATAAATATGTTATAAACCCCAGTCGTGCAAATCACACACATGTTCAGCACACTGTAAAACCAAGTTTCCTGATAACTTTACATAATGTAGGTTGCATCTTCGATGGGTCCACCGAAACTGCGTCAACGAATATGTACGTAAGTGAACGAAAACCTTATATTGCATTTATGAATATAATATTTTTGGGGATTTGATTGTGTGTCGTTGAATCGGATAGGCTTGAACGTATATATATATATAAGTATACATAATTTACTTTGTATTATGATCTGCTATTGAATAATGAAAATGTTAAGAAAAAATTATCCCGTTAATAACTGATCTTTAATAAGCTAAAGCTTATAGAATGAAACGCACCGGACGCGTATTTGTTTGAAAATATTTTGTTTGAAAATAACGATTTGGATTTAGAATTGAAAATGTTTGATTAATTTGGACCACATAAGTCCGTGTTTGGAATACAATGCTGCTGTTACATGAATTAAATTTGTGAATTTTTAAATAAAATCAAATAAGGGATAACCACGAAATTTCTCACGTGCTATCAAGGTAGGGAGGGTACAGAACGGGGAGTGAATATCACCTAGCTACCCCGAACTCTTGATTAATCTTGAGTTACTTGGTCTTCATCGTCCGTCCGCTTACCAAAAAGTCTCTTTACATCCCTATATGTTTGAAACCTGTTAGATTACCGTTTAGTGCACTTAAAACTTTTTTTTGTTTTGTATAACAGTGCTTATCATATAGAGGACGAGGAAAGAACCACCCCCCATCCGGCGAGTTTAGTACCGAGCAATGCTAGAAGTGCACGACTACGACTCCTCTAAACACTAGATGGAATATTTTCCGAACATCTAGTGCTGTCTTAATACTAACGGTGCGCCAACGCCGGCGCGCTGTACACTACAACAGGCAGTCGTAAATCTACAAAGAGAACAACAGTTAAAACAGTCAATTGATTCATTGGCCAGCCAACGCTGCGCCTGCCACAGCCTGAGCTCTGGCTCCAACTCCGGAAATCAAAATATATGCAGCCATACAGACATAGAATCCCGAATTTACGGATTGAAACTGTTTAATTACTGCTTCCAGGACAAGCATAAAGTGTTAGACACGACAGCTCATATCTTTAGGGAAAAAAGGAGGTTCCTAATGCGCTTTATTGTTTACCAGCGCGACTTTGGAGACACACGATGCTTGATGTATTCAGTTGAATAGCAAAAGCACATTCTTATTTGGTTAGAGAAAAGAATTTAACCAGACATAATAGATGATATCATATGTGCCAAGATTCCCGATCATGAAGCCATAATATCATTAATAGACCGTCTGGCGCAATCATACATGGTCGATGAAAGTGCTCAAAACGATATCCACGGAAATTAACGGCAGAAACAATGAACGGCAACGATGGTTATCCACTGTGCCGGCGACGATCACCAAATGTTGTCATCATCGAACTATCACAACAAAAGTGAAAAGAATGAATTTCATTGTCGACAAAATATGGATTGTTTCATATTCGCTAATTATCTCCAAAACGTTCAAGACACGTTGCAACGTTGATTACTGCATTACTGCATAAATGGCGAACTAATTGGGTGTTCCCACTTCGTGCCTGCCGATTCATATCCCACATTCGACCCTCCTGACTATTCATTCGTCTCGAATGAACATTACTTCTAAGCACAAGTCACCAGGTAATCACAAAGAGTTTTTTTTAACCTTTTTTTTAATTACAAATTAACCGCGATTTTGAATACCCTTGCGGAGGGTATTATAATTTAGTCAGAAGTTTGCAACGCAGTGAAGGAGACATTTCCGGCCCTATAAAGTACATATATTCTTGATTAGCATCACAAGGAGAGTCGATCTAGACATGTACACCCGTCCGTCCATTTGTTCGTCCTTCTATCCGTCCGTCTGTCCGTCCGTTTCTGCGCAAAGCTGTCTTTCTATAGCATAAAGCTCCCATAGAAACAATCGAAAAAATAAATGAAAAAATTTTATAACTTTGCTGGTTTTTAATTTTTTTGTTTACTTATTCGACATATAGAATGACCAAATATTTAAGATTTACGGTTTTACTTTTATTAAAATCGGCCTACTCTATCATATAGCTGCCATAGGAAAGATCGAATAATTGAGCTGAAAATAATCATCATCATCATAAACATGTACGCCAATAACTCAAAGTTTAAGTGTTTTCAAAAATATTTAATTTTTGAAAAAGCTGCAAGGGTATAAAAACTTCGGCTTGCCAAAGTTTTCTTCTTTTTTTTCCAAAATCCCCTTTGACAATAGTAATCTACTACAGTAAGAATGCAACCTTACCTTGGCGAAAAAAAAACATTTGTATCGATGTGTACTTGATATTCGGGACTCCAAACAGGAGCGAACTATTGTAAATTCAGACGGACAAGAAAAGTAAATAATAATTTTGTTGTATAAGAAGCGTCAAATTCTTTCGACCATAGTTTGATAAACACAAAAACTCTCATAACTTTGTTAATACTTGAATTCTTGTGTCAGTCGAATATTAATTTTGGGACAAGAAGAACTTCTAAACGCTAATCAAATATTTACGTTGCAGGGACTTATTATAAAGATAATAGCTTATAAATAAATTTGTAAGGCAATCCAGATTTAAGAGGTTCAACATCATCAGCATACCTTAGTACTCAAAAATGTGTTATTAAAGAAGGAAGATCATTGATGAATAAAGTATACAGCATAGGGCTCACTACCCTGGACTCTCCGGATGTTACGTTAATCATACTGAAAATAGCGATTTTAAAAATCGAAGTCCAAGTTAACAGATTATTCGAAAGCACGAGCTAATCTAACTTCTTTAAAAGAAGAGAAGGGTTAACAGAATCAAAAGCCTTACTTAAATCTGTATATATAACATAAGTCTGCGTTATGTTATGTCTTGGAGGATGATTGTCAAAAACGCATTCAAAAAAAGCGCTTTAACGCTATAAAATATTTCAGTGTCACTTTGTCCACATACTGCGTTGAATTCTTCAGTGTGTTATTTTAATACTTTAAAAAGATTCCTAAAAACGTCACGAGTCTGCCTCATAAGGCCACAAATCTCAAGTTCTATTTTCCTGCAGGAAATGTAATCTCTAACTAATTTAGCATGCAGAAGATAAATATATCTTTTGATGTAGGTGGCCCAGGTAACAGACATTGTTAGGTCAAAAATTCGAAAGATATTGTATGTGCTAATTCAATTATTGCGCCTTTTGATGGTTAACTAACATAGACTGCACTCTCCATCTCTGTTAAACGATGTTACCAGATCAAACAGAAGTGTTCGGTCAAACTCATTATCATGATATTTCCTTGTGAGAGGTTTTGGGATCGTTCCATGTGTGTTAGGATGTAACAGAGAGAATTTACAAAATATCAAAAAAAAATCAAGTTCATTATATTGCGAACATAAATCGCGAAATGGATCATGTACCGATCCTATAAAGTCCTGATAATTGGTATATTGAGGAGACCAAACACACGAGCAGTATTCAAGAATTGGATGAACCAAGGAAATGTATAAGTGTTTCGTGGTATAGGGGTTCTCAAAAAAAACCCTTTTTGCGTTAGTTACTATAATGCCAATGTGATCAGAGTAGGTTAAGCTGTGGTTGAATAACCCTCCAAGGTCTGTTACGAAAATTATTCGTTCAAGATCATTTGACCCAATAGAATATGAAGTTAGGAAGCCTCTTCCGGTAAAAGGACATAAAGTTACATTTCGAGTTGTTGGATGCACCAACAATGCAAATTGTTCAGATCGGCTTGCAAATGTTTATGGGTATTGGGGTTCGATAACGCCAAACAAAGTTAAACGTCGTGAGCATACATCATAGTATGAGAAGAGAAATCTACTTGAGGAAAGTCATTTATGATAATTCCAAACAGTAGGGGTCCTAGGTGGCTTCCTTGCGAAACTCCTGAGGTCACGTGTACTAAGTTAGAGAATGTGCTTTTAAAAGCTACTCTCTGAGTCCAGTTCGACGGGTATGTTGAAATCCACTTTGTCAACGGGATCGGGAATCCTAAAAGTATTAGTTTTTCGAATAATAACTGATGACTGATGAGGTATAACTACGATGACAATACGTTAATATTAACTCAAAACTAACATTTGGTGGCTACCAAATTGTTCGGGCCGCCATGCATCTTTACACACCCTACCTTTGGTTTTCTAGCATCGAGTTTGAAAATCCCATTTTGTATACAGTTCACATTACAGTTCAAAGAGAATTTAAAAACTTTAGCAAGCACTTCATACATTTTTCTTTATGTTAAAAGTATAATATTTCTTTCATGCTTTAACCAAACACATTATTTATTTCACTGTACTGTTTTCTAAATTATTAATTGCTTTAGTTCTCTTACAGGTCATGCAATCACCCTCTGTAGGTTACGTCGAAGGCCTTCTTCGTTCCGCAGATGAGGATGCTACATTTAGATTACAAGTTTAAGTAAGGTTTACGTTATATTTCACTGCAGCAAGAAGCACCCTTCGCATCCCTAATACAAACTGCTTTTTTATCTATACAATGTTTAGTTGGGCTTAAAATTAAGCAAAGTCTTAGTCGTCTGCGCTTCTGGTCGCCCTTCTTCGGTGTTTCGATTCGCCTGTGACATCGCTTGCAAGGCGTTGAGGTGCTGTGGTACCTCTGTAGAGCAACAGTTTGTTATCCATACGTCACGAAGATAAAAAAGCAGGGATAAAGACCATCCGAGAATTAGCACAGTTTTGCAGTCCCCGTGGTTGAAGGAGAACCTAGTTGTCGTACATGGAGGAGTCGATATAGCTACCCACCGAGAATACGCTGAAGGCCACGCGTTTAGTAGAGCTGCGCAAGGTTGGTTGGTACTTCTCTAGCTTGCAGTGTAGTAGTTAGTTCTCGAAGGCGGATCATAGTTTAACCGCCGAGGTTGCTTGTTCGAGGCTCCAGACGGGAATTGCATTCGAGGACTTTTGAGTGATGACGGGCCGTGCGGTTTGACAATCATTGCCTTTACTGGGCTGCTTGTGTGGTATCCCTGCGCTGGTCGCTTGCCAGCTTTGTGGTTGGATAGCCGTTGTGTAGGTCTTGTCTTTTAGACTGGCCCTTGGTGGCCCTGGCACTGGCGCTTGCGATAGAGGCTTCGTTCCCAGATTCCTTTAACTGTGTATCGTCCTCTTCCTGGATCATGAAAAGGTTGGTAGAACCCAGTGCTTAGGCATGCTAGCGTGCAATTTTTATAAAGCTAACCATGCTTACCAGGATCACGTATGTTTGGTTGCGATGTTTGCAGAAAAAGAACTTTAACGTGATAGGTAACTATCGCGTATATTTGCAACTCTGCTTGGTAGTGTGTGCTGCGAATGACAGGAGCTTACGTAAAACGTTAATGTTTAACTTAGGACGGTTTTAGCTTCAAACAAAAAAAAAACAGAACCTGCCCACTACAAGGTCCACTCCCGCACCGTTAGTTCACGGAGCGTCCTCTTTCTGCATGTTCGAAGTCCGCCAATTCACCGCTCGACCTTGTTGCCCTTGCCGCGTGAGGGTCCAATGTTCAGCGCGGTTAATTCACGGTGTCTCCGTTTTGCCCGGGTTCAAGTTGCGTTGTTCACAGATTGACCTTATTGCTCTTGACTCGCCCGGCATTGTCGGCTCCTTCGCTGTTGCTATGCAGCTCTCCTGCATCGGGATTGGTGCCGAGTTTTGAGACTTTTCACGTTTCCCCCTTTCTTCGGAGGTGCCCCCGTCCCTAATTTTCTCACACCGTTATCGGTGATCAAAATCTTCGGCACGCCGTACCTTGAGATGATCCTTTCCCGTATTGCCTTTTCCAACATCTTGGTGGTGGCCCTACGCATCGGCACCATTTCTGTCGACTTTGAGAACCGATCTACGGTCCAGGCGCAATTCGACAAAATGAGCGTCTGGGTACACCTGCAGCGGGAGCCGTATAAACGCGTGCGATAACCGGGAGGAAAGATAAGTGACAAAAAACTTAACTTTAGCCACCATACGATTTAGCTCTTAAACTAACTCGGTCCTATCACCGTCGCCAAAATGTTAAAAAAAGAGTTTTTCTTCAGTGGAAATAAAAAGTCAGACAGTGTAAGTTTTAGAGTAAGGTTATTAATGGTGGTTCGTGGAAATATTGGCTGCACTCAACTTCCACGTACGAAGGTTACAATATAAGTGTAGTTTTTATCTATACTTTTTTACTTGTGTTGCATGAAATATTAGTTTGGGGTTGTATAAATCAATTACTACGATTAAAAATGAAGATGCTTATGAACGGTAACTGGTGCGATTCATCCGATTCATCAGCCAACATGTGCTTTATTAGCATCGTGGGAGAATTTAACATGAGAATTTAACATGTGAATTACAAATTGAGATATGCAATACAAGTTAACAGATTATAACATTTTAGTATGAACTTCTAATTTACAGGGAAATGTCATGAAAATGAGTTTGTCCTTTCCACAGAATTAGGCTGTTTGATAGCTCCAACAAAATTAGTGCCATTGTCACAAAAAACGTCTGTAAGTATGAAGCGCGGAGAGAACATACGCTTAAGCGGTGCCAGAAATGCCTTGGCTGACAGCTAATAGACCACTTCGATATGCACGACATTGGTCGCCATACAAACTAAGACTGCTGGATACGATTTTATAGGTACTCTTCCTCGAATCCGGAAATATGTGTTGATCGGCCTACAAAAATATATACGTTATGTGCTGATGGTTTTTAACCGCTAAAGAATATGGTTGTGCTGAACAGTTGTACTGAATGTGCTCCATTTTGACAGCATCCAAATCTATGTCGACGATTTGAGGCGAGGTTGGCCAAGCGGCGAATGATTGCGTCAAGAAATGAAGGTCCAGGAACCATATTAGTGCTCCAAATTCGTATGTAGTGGCTCCCCGCGAAACAATATCGACGTTTCCGCACGTTGTTTCCGAGCGTATGTATATGCAACTGCCGTAAACTCGGACCGATGAATCGCAGAAGCCATGTACCTGCAGCGACTGAGGCTTAGGTTGCAGACAATAACGAGGGATGGACAATAATGGTACTCTCTGAAATGATTCAAGACATTTTCTCCAAGCCATGTGTAGGTTTTGTGGTACGCTTTCTTCCAAACTGAGTCCAGCGAGCCACAGTTCATGAAGAATTATTATGGCAACGATAATAAGTTGTGAAAGAAGGCTAGTGGGTCGAACGAGGCCGAAGTTTTGGAAAGGATTGTTCTTTTTGTAATGGCTGGAGTTGGAGTTCCAGCTAACCAATAAAGTGCTCACAAGGTCATTCTTAAACGGGCTATGATCCTTCTTTGTGTGACATTCAACAAAATCAGCTTGATTGGAATGCTATTTTGTGAGAGGAAAGTGCCCTCGACGAAGAATTTCCGTGACTTGATCCTTCGTTTTGCGAAAAGTGTGGAGATCATCTGTACAGGTAAGCAAATCATCTACGTAAAGCGACGACTTTCTTACAGCAGCCTTGAGTGGGTACTTCTTGTGATGCACCTCGGCGAGATGAGTCAAACTGCGTATTGCCAAGAACGGGGCAGCTGCCGGTCTGTAAGTCACTGTGTTCAGCTGGTACGTACGCAGTCTCTGGAAATGCCCACCAAAGAATGTAGTGGTTTTTACGAGCCTAGTGTTTCTCCGTTTCAAATGGCAAACCACTTTGTGCGTCTCGTTAGAGTTGGAAGGTACTCTGTTATCCAACGTCGCCAAAAAACATCCTTCAACTTTCGAGCAATACGAAACTGTTTCCAAGCAGAAAGTGATTTGGGATGTGTTTCTGGGTCATCTAAAGAAACAGGAACATGGTCTACTGCTTATAATATTTTCAGCCTCTATAAGTAGACTACGAAGCGTTCCTACTCTTGGTGTCTGCTCCTTTAAAGTTACAGAAATCGCTTTGTCGATTGAATCAAACCTCCTAAGCAAGTATTACCTGGACATTTAAATTAACAGTTAATGTCCTTAATCGCAAGCGTTGCTTTTATATACTCCCAATCAAAGAGGTCGTTAGTGTTCCTTAGAATATTGTCGACACCAAAAAAAGGTTGTACCCATATCAGAGCGAATGATACTGGGAATACCTTGTCTATTCACGAAAATTTCGGATGAATACGGTGCATGCACCAGACGACAAGTCTTCGGCAAGTTCTAGGTGTATGGTTTTAACGGTTAGACAGGTAAACAATGCAACCTAACGTTTCTCCTGTCGCCTCCCAATAGTAACTTATATGGGCCCAAAGTAATTAAGCCCTATGTAAGTAAACGGTCGATTACATGGTGTAACCCTATCCATAAGTAATTGCTCCATTAGTGTGGTTACTGGCAATTCGATTCTATTTTTGCAATACTGGCAGATTTTTGATATTGATTCACTATTAGTTCACTATTAGTTCTTTATTTTGTTGGAAATAAAGTCTGTACTTGTGCAAGGTAATCAAGTCGGTAAATTTATTTCCCTTTGGTAGAATTATTGGCTGCCGTGTTATTTTTGCTAGTATGGATGCATTGTCTAGCCTGCCCTGCACAACCAATAATCCATGTTCTTTTAGACCAGGTCTTAAGAAATAAATTGTACTACATTTGGGTTGAAAGCCATTTTGCCTCAGAGCGCTAATTTCTTCAGAATATATTTGTTACTCTGCTTATGTGTATAATAGATTTTCAGCTTTGATCAACTCTTTAAGTGACAGCTCTCCATTAGTTTTGACTTTATTTAGTTTAATATTTCCTATGAGTCTGAGCATCCATCCTATTGTTCGTTTCAGACGCAAAAAATTTGCCATTGTCAGAACAATCTTACGCTTTTATTTAAAGTCGCCCGTTAATGGGATTGTTTTATGAATTTGTTGTCTCCAGGATTTCCGAATTCCTGTGTGTACAAACGGCTTGTACTGCCTGTGGTCACAGCAAATCCACGCAGGTACTGTCCTTGAATCTGACCAAAACCCAGATCTTTCAATTCCAATATTATGACCATCAGCTATCAAGTTTCTCAATCGCGTGCTTGCAGCTTGCAGCTCTAGCCTTGGCACTGACACCAACTTCAATGGAGGACATTTAGGACATAGGAAGTTTCAAAATGGTCACCAGATATGATACGCCAATAGGCTACTGCCGCAAATGCCTGTACATCTGCGTCGACGAACACGTGGAGTTCTCTTTTGTGATCCTATAAACTGCGCTGTAATCGAGATTGACTACTGTAAGAACTTTATTTTCGAGCGAAATTTCTGAACCATTTGGCATGTCTTGGATATCAGAAGGGTTGAATATAAAACCTCTCAAATCTAAGTTTGCGACTTTGTGAGCGCTGTTCACTTCATTGCATATCTCGTAAGCATTGTCTACGCGTTGTCAAAGCTTGCTACGAAATCGTCCACATAGTGATTTTCTTATATGATCTTAATAACAGCTTCTTTCTTTTTGGTAGCATTCAAAGCATTCAGGTTTTTACATACTCCGTACTGCAAGGTGAACACGATGCGCCGAATATTAATATTTGCATTTTATACACCTCATTCTTGTCTGTAGAGTCCATTCTTAGAAATCAGAAGGAGTCTTGATCCGAATCTTTTACTTTGACTTGCAGAAACATTTCTCGGATGTCGGCGCTTACAGCTATTATCCCTTGTCGGAAATGAAACAATATTTGAAGTAGGGGAGTGTTTTAGTCTGGTCCCTTTAAAAGTTGGCTATTTAAGGAAATGGCATTGACTTTAGCGTCCGTCTAATTTTGTTTGGTTTACACTCCAAAATGGGGAAGGTACCAAGTTTGAGATCCGACCTTTTCTTCTTCTTCTTTTGACAATTTCCTTGTATTCCCTTTTTTGACAAAATATATTATAGCGTTAGTATATTCCTTTTGCTTTTTCGGATCGCAAATTTTGCTTTCTATACTGCGAAGCCTTTTTAGCGCCCTATCAAAGCTATCATGAATATTATATTGTCATTGCACCACAAAAGTGCTACCTCATATCTCGTTGGACTCTATTGAACTACTTGGTAACGGAAGGCTTTCAGTTTGAAAATATTTTACCATGAGATAGTTTAGTTGATACTCATAAGAATTAATGGCGGAATGATCAAGAAAGACGGTTGTTATCCGATTATACACGTATTCCTTGTTAGACTCCGTGGATCCGTATGCTAGCCACCCTAAGGCTTTCTTTACGTTTATTAAAGTGTTTTCGAAGCAGACACTTCGAATCGCTCTAGTCAAATCACAGTTTTCTATTCGGTTCAAGATACTTGGTCTGGTATCGGCAAGCTCCTTAATGGTTTATACTTGTCACTGAGTGTTTCGATATTGAGAGATTGAACAGGCAGCTCTAAACTTGCAAGTGAGCTACCTTTCAAAGGTAACCAGTTTGTTTTGCCTTCTATTTTTCGAATCCTTAGATGACATCTTATCGAGGGTACGAATTTTTTATGATTTCCAATCCAGTTGAGTCTAAGACTTTCTGCGTCTCCAGATACTCCAATCTTTTCTGTCAAACCGTTGTCTAACCTTGATAATGACTTTACTTGGATACTGGTCCTCTATTGGAAGCACCTTAAATAAAAGCATTGATGTACTGTTTCTCACCGTTAGGATATTGGCTGAGCTATTTTTTTGTTGATCTGGCACCTTTTCTTTCGAATTACAGTCGATTTACAGTCTTCGTGCTTACAATTACGTTTCTTCCTGCACATGTTGAGATTGTGACCTTGTTAAGACATCCGAAGCATATTTTGAGTTTTTTTTATTACCATCAACCATCTTTTATTAACGTCAATCCTCAAGAATGTGTGGACCATTGCATTCATAACACTTCATTTTTCCTGTTTCCTTAGGGTTTTTTTTAGTTATTTTCGTTCTGTGTTTGTGTTCTGCTACCTTGATTCTGCTGTTCTGATGAACACCCATATCGAATTCGCCACAACCCCGGGACTTGCAAATTGTTCAGTCATCGAAAAATACCATTATCAGTGTTGTAGTAGAAACTCAGATTGTAGATTGAAGAAGCAACGCCAGGATGCACCCCTCTGTGTGAGGATGCCAGATCGTAGATGCCGCCCTGTGCAGCTACATTATGCAATCCTCCATATGAGGACACCAGGCCTTGGTTGCCGCCCTGCGCGGCAACAGCGGTTGGATCGTTTCTCACAGAGATGTGAATGTGTGTGCGTAGCTTCTGCTTGGATTTGTGCTGTAGTCGCTGATGGCTGCGATTGTGAGGTTTCCTACGAATGTTTATGATGCAGCAACGTATAATGAGCCCAGTTGGATGTATGGCCGCGATGAGCACTTGGCCATATGACCAATGCCTAGGCAATTTAAGCACAGGCGATGTGATCATACTACATTAAATCGAGCCAAGGGATTCATTAATTCGAACGTGTCACAACCCAGCAATCGTGAGCTGGCGATAAGCATAGAACACAGGAATTATTGGTAAGTGTTGAAGATGAGTTTTGGGCTCTTGCGGGATACCGAGTCGGCCTTCACTGTTCCGATCTTAGATGTTGAACAATTTGACAACAGAAATTGGAAATGACTCACGAGTAACATCACACATTGGTTCCATGAAATCACAATTGTATAGTCCAGTTATACGTTCCACTTCAGTTTGGTTGCCTGATCACACTTTTCCAGCACGATGTTTATTACCATGGCGAGATTTCTGCCTCAGATCATAACGAAGACAAGGAACTGCAGAGGGCATTGTCAATTAAACTACGTAGCTGGGCATTTGATGAGCCAACGGCTGCAGCTTTTCAGTAACTGGGAAGGCTCTGATTGCTTCCATGGTGGAACCTGTAAGGCAATTGCGGAGGTCATTAAACTAATCTCTGTTCGATATCTGTTCACAATTCACCAGTTGCAAGAACGACCTAATAAAGTTTTTGTATTCCGCATGATTCCCGTCGAACGGAGACAAAGCCCTTCTAGGATGTCGAAATGCGGGTGGACAGGAAGGTGGTGCCGATATACGTTCGAGATTCGTGGTGCTTAAATCCTCACCGAGGAATAGTTGAATCGCTAGCTTTGTGGTCACGTAGGTGCCCTTGGTCCGAAATAAAAACCGGTTTAGAGCATGACAAACGGCTGCAGGTAGCAAGGGAGTGGTCGAGAGAGGAGAGAAAGCGTACGGCCATATCCGAAGGACTAGGCCAAGGTTGCCAAGCAAGTCCGAGAGTGGAACTGTGGTCTGGATATAAGCCAGATCCCACGAGCAAATCCCACGAGCTGTTGCAGGGCAAAGCTCTAAAGTGGTTCATAGCCAACAACCGGCAGTGGGACAACTGGGGAGATTTCATACTTGTATATAGCTACCAAGGCAATTTCGTTCCTCGAGGATAAATGGCAAAGCTAGCGCACCAGGTCAGGCAGCGGAGGCAGACATACGAGGAATAGTTTATGGACTTCATGGTGGGCATGCACCATGGACAGGACAAGGAGAACATCACGCCGGCTCTCCGAATGATTATCCGGCCGTATGAGTGTCGGCACCTGGACACCCTGAGGTGCGAGTAACAGGAGAAGTTCGAGCTTGAGAAGAACTCCCAAAGAATACAAAACCACCAAAGCCAAGGGCAGAGCAGGGTGCGGTGTGTAGGCGGTGCCAGGAGGACACGGACGCGCCACGGAGGCATACGCCGCAGGAGCACGGACCACCAACCGATCGCAGTGGATTTATTCAATATTGGAAGCACGCAATTTTGCAACTAGGGTAGGGGTAACAATAGAGGTAAAATCACAACAAAGGATATTACCAAAACAACGGCTATTTCCAAAACAACGGTTACAACCGAAACATTAATAACCAAAATAAAAATTATAATAGAAGCAACTACAGAGGTGGAAACTACCGCGGTGGAAACAACCGCGGGGGAAACAACAACATAAACGTAGCAATAGGAAAATAATTAGTTTTTCTACTAGATACAGGCGCGGAAATATCCATATTGAAGGAAAATTCCGATATTTTTCAACACATTCAAAATAATCATATAATAAACATACAGGGAATAAGTCAGGTAGTTACCAAATCAAAAGACTTAACTCTCATTGAAATACAAACTTCTAAATATATAATCCCACACGATTTCCATATCGTAAATTTACAATTCGCTATTCCTTGAGATGGAATAATAGGAATCGATTTTATAAAAAGATAAAACTGTCAACCAGACTTCAAACCGCCTGAAGACTGACTTATAATTAGACCAGGTAGCCTCAAATATCCGATTAATGTTCCAATAACATACAGTTTTGGCAACAGATCCCTAATTCTGACAGCAAGATCCCAAGCCGTACGAAAAATTGGAATAAATTCAGAAGAAGATGATTAAATGATGATGAACCCGTATACATAAGAAATTATAGAAATCCTCATAGTCAACAAGACGAGATTCAAAAACAAGTTCAAAAAATCATAAATGACAAAATAGTGGAACCCTCGAATCACCTTATAACAGCCCACTTCTATTAGTACCCAAAAAGTCACTTCCAAATTCGGAAAAGAAAAAAATGGCGATTAGTAATTGACTATTGTCAGATTTATAAGAAACTCTTGTCTGATAAATTTCCACTCCCTAGAATAGATGATATTTAAGATCAACTAGGTAGAGCAAAATATTTCTCATGCCGGGTTTCACCAAATTTAACTCGAAAAAATTCGCGGGATTTAATATCCTTTTAAACATCCATTTAACATCCTTTTAAACAAACAATGGTTCATATCGCTTCACGCGATTACCATTCGGTTTAAAAATAGTGCCAAACTATTTTCAGAGAATGATGACTATAGCTTTCTCTGTAATGGAACCTTCGCAAGCATTTCTTTATATGGATGACTTAATAGACATAGTTTGTAACGAAAAACATATGCTCAATAATTTTATTGAGGCAACACAACCTAAAGTTACATACTGAAAAATGTTCAATTTTCATGCACGAAGTCACTTTTCTAGGACATAACTGCACAGACAAAGGAATCTTGCCTGACGACAAAAAATACGACGTCATTCAGCGCTAGAAGATTCCTTGCATTTTGCAATTATTACAGACGGTTTATAAAAAATGTTGTTAAATATTCCCGTCACATAATATGATTATGTGAGAAAGATGTAAAATTCGAATGGACAACTGAATGCGACAACGCCTTCGAACATCCTAAATCAGCATTAATAAACCTAACTCTGTTACAATACCCAGATTTTAGCAAAGAATTTAGCATAATTACAGGCTAGCAAATATGCTTGTGGAGCAGTCCCAACACAAAACAAAAGTGGACAACAGCTTCCAGTTGGGTACGCATCAAGATCTTTACACATTTCAGACCATATATTTATGGTAGACACTTCACCATCAAAAAAGACAACAGAGCATTTACATACTTATTTTCAATGGTAAACCCCAGTTCCTAATTAACACGAATGAAACTTGAATTAGAGGAATATAATTTTACGCTAGATTATCTAAAGGGCAAAGACAACTATGTAGCCGATGCGCTATCACTGACTTAAAAAACATACAATCAAACAATATGGTTCTGAAAGTAACTACCAGAAACCAAAGTAGACAAAAATCCTGCGCAGGAACAGAACAAATAGAATTGCATAAGCAATCTAAAAATAAAGCTTCAAAACCCAACGTATATGAAGTCATTCATAATGATGAAGTACGTAAAGTAGTGACCATGCAGGAAAATAATAATATGTGTTTATTTAAATACGGAAAGAAAATTAGAGCAAGATATGATGTTAGCGATTTGTATACTAATGGAACCATTGACTTAGGTCAATTCTTTCAAAGGCTTGAAAAGCCACCTCAAAGTGGCACTGTGGGAAAATACCATTGAACATGTTTCAATTGATAATTTTAAAAATATGGGCACTAAAATATTGAAATCATTGAGAGTAGGGCTACATAACCAAGTGACTCTAATAATGAATAATAAAGATAAAGAAGCTAAATTGTCTACATTCCATGATGATCCAATACAAGGAGGTCATACAGGCATTACAAAAACCTTGGCCAAGGTCCACAGACACTATTACTGGAAAAATATGTCTAAAGTCATTACATAAATAAATGTCCTAAATGCCAAAAATCTAAAACGTTTATAAATACCAAGACCCCATTGACTATAACCGAAACTCCACAAAAAAGTTTCGATAGGATAATTGTGGATACAATTGCTCCACTACCAAAAACTAATATCGGAAACGAATATGCAGTACGCATCTGCGACTAAACTAAATATCTAGTAGATATACCAATACCAAATCAGAGTGCAAACACAGTAGCGAAAGCTATATTTTAAGATTTTATTCTAAAGTACGGTCCAATGAAGACGTTCATTACGAACATGGGAACGGAATATAAAAATTCAATTATTGAAGATCTATGTAAAAATCTAAATATTAAATACATAACATCAACTGCAAATCACCACCAGACTGTGGGAACTGTGGAGCGAAGCAACAGAACATTTAATGAGTTTATCAGATCATACATCTCCGTTGACAAAACAGATTGGGATGTGTGGCTACGATACTTCGTTTATTATTTTAATACAACCCCCTCTATGGCACATGACTATTGTCCATATGAGTTAGTTTTTGGTAAAACTTCAAATTAACCTACACATTTTAATAGTATAGATAAGATAAAACCCCTTTGTAATATAGAAGACTATGCTAAGGAATCAAAAGTTAGATTAGAACAGGCAAATGCCTTAAATAAGAGAGCTAGACTAATGCTAGCATCTCAAAAGCTAAAACAAAAAATTAATTACGACAAAAATTAATTATATTTTGAGTTAAAAATAGGAGATCAGGTTTTATTGAAAAGTGAAACTGGACATAAACTAGATTTTAAATACTAAGGTCCTTATAAAGTAGAACAAATAGGAGATAGAGATAACATAACTATATCAAATAATAAAAAATAAAAAACAAATAATACATAAAGATAGATTAAAAATTTGTATTTCATAATCAATTTGGTTCTTTTATAAATATAGCACGTGTGGCTGTAGGCAGCGTAGCTACGAAACTTAAAGCTCTTTAACTTCTAAGTAAATTTGTAAAAAGACAAGAAACTCCTGAGAGCTGGAAGCGGCAACTACAGTAAAATTAAAACGAAATTAAATAAAGTTAAAAGTGGTCTTTTCTTTAATTAAATTACTACATGGGATTACATAAATAAATCACTACATTGGAAATCGTGTGGGCGTCCGATAAGTTTGAAAGCCAGGAAGAAAATGATAACATAGTAATTTCAAACAATAAAAATAAAAAAAAAAAACAGTTCATAAGGATAGGTTAAAGAACTTTCATTCATAATTTTCAACTAAATAAATAGCAATGGTTTGATCAACCAAATAAATTCTAATAATATATACAAATATAAAAAATAAAAACAATACCAACTCTTTCAGATTCCATTTTATATAAAAATATATATATATATGTATTAATACAAAACAAATAAATAAATACCAACAACAAATAATTAATAGTTAAAACATTTTTAAATTTTCCGAAATGCTATATTTTAAACAATTTAACATAACGACTTGAAAATAACTTAATTTTATTACGTTATTTTTCAAAAGGTGGGTGATGTAGTATGCACACATATTGAACACCCACTGTACCAAGTGTACTCAAAGGGTACACACTGTAATACTTTGTTGCAGTGTTTACATAATCAAACATCCCCCGGTCATAAACCCAAGTGTCCGAAATATGAACCGATCGCTATGCCTTGGACTACACACCATATATGTACGAAAACACTTCACAGTAAAAACAGACCACTAACATACAAGTATCAATTTTCAATGACTAACCCAAGATCAAAATGAACCAGAATGAGACTTGACTAAGAGGAATACTGTTGAATATCTTAAGGGAAAGGACAATCACATTGCAGACGCATTATCTCGAATAACCATAATGGAAAATATTCAAATGAATAATAAAATTCTGAAAGTCACTATCAGAAACCAAAGTAAACAGAAAAATTCCTGCGCAAGAACAGAACAAGAAAAAATAGATTTGCCTAGGCAAACTCTAAATGAAGCTTCTCAGCCCAACGTATACGAAATCATTGTAAATGATGAGGTACGAAAAGTAGTGACCTTGCGATTAACGAATTCACTTTGCTTACTAAAGCATGGGAAGTAAGTTATAGCAATAATTGCCATTAGCGATATGTACACCAATGGAATTCTCGACTTAGGTCAGTTCTTTCAAAGGCTTGTAAAGCAAGCCGGTATACTAAATATCAGCCATATCTTTGACACCATCCCAATGGAATCTTTCAAAATAATGGGCAATAAAATATTATAATCTCTAAGAGTAGCGCTACTAAAGCCGGTGAAACAACACAAATGGCTTCGACAGGGTAAATGTGGATACGATCGGTCCACTACCCAAATCTGAACAAGGAAATGAATATGCAGTAACTTTAATCTGCGATTTAAAAAAATATTTTGTAGCAATACCAATAACGAATAAAAGTGCAAATCAGTAGCAAAAGCTGTATTTGAAGATTTATTTTGAAGTACGGTCCAATGAAGATGTTCACTACGGACATGGGAACATAATATAAAAATTCAATAATAGAAGAATTATGCAAAAATTTGAATATCAATTTGAACATCTCAGTTGACAAAACAGTTTGGGATGTGTGGCTGCAATACTTCGTATATTTTTTTAACACAACCCTCTCTATGGCATATGACTATTGTCCATATGCGTTAGTTTTTGGTAAAACTTAAAATTTGCCTAAACATTTTAATAGTATTTAAAGTGTAGAAGACTATGCTAAGAAATCAAAATTCAGATTAGAATAAGCATTTAAGAGAGGTAGATTAATGTTAGAATCACTTAAGCAAAAGTAAAAAATTAATTACGACAAAAATACTTAAGATTTTGAGTTAAAAATAGGAGATCAGGTTTTATTGAAAAATGAAACATGCTGAAATATTAGTAAACCGCTAGACAGAGCCCATTGGTCTCAAGTAACTAGGTTATGGATCAAATTGCGATCGAACTTAATACTTGTAAAACAAAGGTACAATTTAACTATTTCTGTACCAACTATATTAAATACTCCATTTACAGTACAAACTAGAGACGAGCCAGAATTATCAGATTCGCCAGCACTTGAGCCGGCTGAGACAGATGACCCCGTCTTTACAGATCCCGAAATAGAGGAAAAAGATATTAATATCCTCACCATTCCCGCCGTTCTTATTCAATCTGAATTATCAGATCAGGACTTAACAGACTCCGATACAAACGATAGCCTTATAGAAGAAAAACCGACCACAATGGCTAATGAAACCATTGCCCAAAGGGCATACATAAGAGAAATATCAATTGCCATCCCCGAGTTCAACGGGAAAAGATTACACCTTCAAAGATTCATAACAGCTTTGAAGTTGGTTAACCTGTCAAAAGGCACATTCGAAGTTTTGGCTAGAGAAGTCATTAAATCGAAAATAATAGGATCGACATTATACAGTGCTCAAAACGAAACAACAATAGCTGCCATAATCAAAAACCTGCAAGACACTAGTCGGCGAAACATCGGAAGTAGTTAAAGCCAAAATGGCAAAAACAAGCCAGAAAGGCAGAACTGCAGAAAAGTTTACAACAGAAATAGGCAACCTACGAAAGCTCCTTGAAGCTTCGTACATTGAAGAAGGCCTATCGGCCGAACACGCTGACAAATTCCGCGGTGGAAACAACTGCGGGGGAAACAACAATGGCAATAACAACAATAATCAAAACAACAACGTTAGGGTAGCCCAAACAAATTTGGGATATCATCAAAATTCACACCATAAATCTCAGTCAAAGTACATTCGTCACTTTCATAAACGTAGCAATGTGAAAAGAATTAGTTTTTCTACTAGATACAGGCGCGGAAATATCCATTTTGAAGAAAAATTTCGATATTTTTTAACACACTCAAAATAATCATATAATAAACATACAGGGAATAAGTCAGGAAGTTACCAAATCAAAAGGCTTAACTCTCATTGAAATACAAACTTCTAAATATATAGTCCCTCACGATTTCCATATCGTAAATTTACAATTCGCTATTCCTTGAGATGCAATAATAGGAATCGATTTTATTAAAAGATACAACTGTCAACTAGACTTAAAACCGTCTGAAGACTGACTTATAATTAGACCAGGTAACCTCAAATATCCGATTTATGTTCCAATAACATACAGTTTTGGCAACAGCTCCCTAATTCTGCCAGCAAGATCCCAAGCCGTATGAAAAATTGAAATAAATTCAGAAGAAGACAGTGTATTAATTCCGAATAAAGAAATCCAGCATGGTATTTATATTGCAAATACCATAGCAACAGACCTAAATGCATACATAAGACTATTAAACAGAACAATTACAGATCAGGTAAACAGAACAATTACATACGATGTAGTACAAACAGAGAAAAGATTGTATTAACTCAGCTTTCAAAAAACTTCCCGCCACAATTCAAAAAAACACCTAACAACATTATGCACCCAGTATAGCGATGTATTCGGACTAGAAACCGAAACTAGAAGTTATTACAGACGGTTTTTGAAAATATTGTTAAATATTTCCGTCACATAATATGATTATGCAAGAAAGATGTAAAATTCGAATGGACAACTGAATGCCAAAACGCCTTCGAACATCTTAAATCAGCATTAATAAACCAACATTGATACAATACCCAGATCTTAGCTAATAATTTTGCATAATTACAGATGCTAGCAAATATGCTTATGGAGCAGGCCCAATACAAAACAAAAGTGGACAACAGCTTCCAGTTGGGTACGCATCAAGATTTTTTACAAAAGGTGAAAGCAACAAGAGCATAACAGAACAAGAACTAGCTATACATTGGCCAAAAACACATTTCAGACCATAAATATATGGTAGACACTTCACCGTCAAAACAGACAACAAAGCACTCCTACTTATTTTCAATGGTAAACCCTAGTTCCAAATTAACACGAATGAAACTTGAATTAGAGAAATATAATTTTACGGTAGAGTATCTAAAGGGTAAAGACAAACATTTTAATAGTATAGATTACATAAAAATCCTTAACAGTGTCCATATGAGTTAGTTTTTGGTAAAACTTAAAATTTGCCTAAACATTTTAATAGTATTGATAACATAAACATAAACATAAAACATAAAGTGTAGAAGACTATGCTAAGAAATCAAAATTCAGATTAGAACAAGCATTTAAGAGATTATTAATTACGATAAAAATACTTTAGATTTTGAGTTAAAAATAGGAGATCAGGTTTTATTGAAAAATTAGACAGGACATAATCTAGATTTTAAATATACAGGTCCTTATAAGGTACAACAAATAGGAGATAGAGATAACATAATAAAATAATAAAAATAAAAAAAAAATAAAAATTTATATATATATATATTTGTCACCTGACCTTTTTCTATTTTTTTTTTGAGGGCAAATTAATGATAACAGTAGCCCGGACATCGCAGACACTATTTCTTTCTTGTTTTATTTCTTACCCCGCCCCCGTCACACTAACTTTGAAGAGCCTCCCTACTACATTTCCCATCATTGCGTCATAAAGCCGAGTAGTGAGAGTACCAAGCTCAGGGTGGTTTTTGAAGCCTGATGCCGAACAACAAACACAACGTCTCTCAATGACCTACTCCTCGTCGTTCCGACTCTTTAGGGAGAATTAAATCTGCTGTTGCTGAATTTCAGACTTTAGAGTTTCAGTACAGGTCAGTAAGCATGGATGTAATTGATCGCAAAGACTAGTATTGCTGGAGAAAACATATTTTGAAAACAACCGCTTTGTTTCGAATGCGTTACACTATTGTGACCCAGTATATTTCAGCTCTTGTTTAACAAGAACGGTCCGGTTAAAAATATTATAAGTAAAATTATATAACAAGAAAAAATATACTAAACTTTGTCAACTCATAGGACGTGTGCAAAAATACAATTTAATAAACGAAAAGCGACGAAAAATTAAGAACATTACATAGAACCGATAAGTGTTTTATTAAAGTATTTCTAATTTACTTGACAGGCTCGTAACATTTTTATTAAATTTACAAAGTTGCTCTCGCCGCCGATCTGATTTACAGAATTGCAAGAGTTGTGAAGCTTGCAAAAAGAATATTATTTAGCTGCCCCCTTCTGTCACATGTCGTCTATTGGTATTGCAAAACAGAAGCTTCTGGACCAAATAAAACAAGCGCAAATTTCCGCGTATAAATTTCATAAATCATTTAGCAATTTCGGTCGCGTATAGACGTGTTTTCTTAACGCTCCGGAAAAACAATAAGCCACTAAGTCGAAAACGTTCGAAAAAATTTATAAACGCGAGGTTTTGCGATTCGCGATGCTAATTCGCATATCGTAAACTAAAGTTTTAATTAATTAATTTATTAATAACAACGCCAAAAACAACAAGACGAAGCCCGTGAAAAAATTCAGAGAGAGCAAGACAAACGTCGTCTCTCTTTGGCCCGTAACAATGCTTATTTCTCGTTCACGAGTAATACTCCAGAACCGAAAATGCAAGAAAGTGCAAGTTTACTGACCGCCGAAAACCAGAGAGCTAGTTCTCGCTCTCCCGCCCTGCTTTTCACCGCTCAAACACCATGGAGTGAGCAATGCAAAACTCCAACCGAGCTTCTGCCACCTAGTGCAACAGCAACAGCAACTACTACGTCAACTACAACGGTCTCTGTCGCCAACAATGCAATAACGACTACACTCTCTTCTTCTGCAGCAGGTAAAGCAACAACACAACCAAGTGCAAAAATCGGCTCAAACGGCAAAAACAAAGCTACGGTAGAAAAAATTACAATTCCGTAAGCGGGTTCGGCCATGCAAAGGCATGGATCACTATATTAATATTTCCAAGCGCAAGCTAACCCCCCCCAACAATATCTGACGGCAATATCCCCAAAATAAACCGTACCAACAAAGGCCCTGAAAATCTCGGGCCATTAAATGAAAACAGATTTTCCATTCTAGCGGAGCCTGAAACAGAGTATGAGTAATTAGCCCCGAAGAAACTTAAGCCCCCACCTATCTTTATTCGGGAGAAGATCTCCAACGTCCTAGTCAACAAAATAGTTGAGCTTGTCGGGAAAGACAACTTTCATGTTATTCCGCTTATGAAAGGGAATATAAGCGAAACCAAACTTGAAACCAAAACCGAAGATGATTTCCGAGCAGTGTTGAAGTACCTAAGCGATGCCAAAAAGAATTACTACACGTACCAGCTGAAAAGTTGCAAGGGCTTACAAGTTGTCCTCAAGGGAATAGAACCCGATGTGACCCCCTCTGAAATTATAGAGGCTTTAAAAGAAAACGGTTTTTGCGCCAAAAATGTTATAAACATTATGAACAAAAACAAGAAGCCGCAACCACTTTTCAAGGTCGAGCTGGAGCCAGACAGCAGAACTTTGAAAAAAAAACGCAGTGCACCCGATCTACAAGTTGCAGTACCTTCTGCACCGTAGGATCATAGTAGAAGAGCCGCACAAACGGAACGGGCCAGTGGAATGCACAAATTGCCAGGAATACGGACACATCAGGGCTGACTGCATCCTCAGGTCAGTTTGTGTAGCTTGTGGAAACTGCCACGGCTCCGAACCCTGCCCTGCCAACAAGGGAGACTCTCTCACTAAAAAGTGTGTAAACTGCCAAGGAAACCACACAGCAAACTACAGAGGCTGTCCAGTCTACAAGGAGATGAAAAGTCGGATGCAAAGATCGACAACGGCACGCCAGAACATTTACATGAAATCACAAACGACACCGAAAGTTTTCTTCGCAAAAGCAGCCAGGTCATCATTTGGCCCTTCAATTACCACCAACAGCATTTCCTACGCCAGTGCTCTAAGATCAGGCACAGCTCACATCGAGCAGAATACTGATAACATACAGCAGGCCATGGGACAGCCACAAAGTAACATGGAAACTATGATGATAACTTTGCAACAAAATATGATGGAATTTATGTCCTTCATGAAAACCACCATGCAAACTCTAATGCAAAACCTAAATATCTTGTAACAAATGCTTGCAGCTCAGCAGTCCAAATAAATTATGCCTAGCCTCCGAGTAACTCTGTGGAACGCCAACGGTGTTTCACGGCATATACCTGAAATAACTCAATTTCTGAACGAAAAACACATCGACGTTATGTTGCTGGCAGAAACGCATCTCACCAGCAAATATAACTTTCTACGGCACCGATCATCCAGATGGTAAAGTACATGGCGGAACCGGCATCTTAATAAGAGACCGTATCAAACACCACTTTCACCAAAGGTTTGCAAAAAATTAAAGTGATTACAACGCCAAGCACACACACTGGGGATCCCGCCTTGTGACCCCCAAAGGAAGGCAACTTTATAATGCACTCATCAAAACATGCAACAAACTGGACTACGTTTCACCAGGCAGTCCTACAGGCCAACAGATCCTAGAAAACTACCTGATTTAATTGATTTTGCTGTGACAAAAAATATTTCTTGCAATCTAATATCTGCAAAATCGCTTTTGGATCTATCATCGGACCACTCACCAGTGCTAATAACTCTTCTTTAAAGCCCGGAATTAATCGAACACCCTTGCAGGCTGACGTCGCATCGAACCAACTGGCTGAAGTTCAAAAAGTACGTAAGTTCTCACATCGAACTAGCTCCACAGCTCAACCCCAAGGAGGACATCGACTGCTATGCCAATGCACTGGAGTCTGTACTCGTCGCAGCAGCCCAAGTCTCTACACCGCAAGGGAGGGATGGGCACACACACCAACACAAAACTAACCTTGAAATCGAACAGCTTGTTTTGGAGAAAAGACGTGTGAGGCGTGCTTGGCAAACCAGCAGATCGCCATCCTTAAAACATAGTCTTAAGGAAGCTGGTGGCAAACTTACCAGGGCTCTAAGGCACGAAGAAGAAAAAGCACAACGCCAGTACATTGAGAAATTTTCACCGACCAGCACCAAGCATCCCCTGTGGAGGGCCCACCCAAATCTAAGTGCGCCGGCCGAAACAGTAATTCCCGTAAGAGACTCTTCAGGCAGCTGGGCAAGAAGCGACAAAAATAGAGCTCGTACATTTGCTTTACACCTTCGAAATGTTTTTCAGCCAAACCCTGCAAATAATTCATTCACACTACCGTCGCCGTCAATTCGAGGTGGAACTGAGACGGCGCGAATTCTGTTCCAAGCAAACGAAGTTGCAAAAGTCATCAGCGAGCAATTAAAAACAAACAAGAAAGAAAGCAAACTTCGGCAAGCCGAAGTTCATATACCCTTGCAGCTATTGCAAGAATTAAACATTTTTGAAAACATTAAAATTATGATTTACTTTCGTATATGTTTAAAAACATTGAAGCTGTGATGATTTGCAGCTCAATTATTTGATAGTTATTTTATATATTTTTATTATTTCTAAGGGAGCTATATGATATAGACGTCCGATTTTGATAAAATTTAAACCATAATTCTGAAATATTTAACCATTGCTATATGTCGAAGAACTAAACAAAAAATCAAAAAACAGAAAAGTTATAATTTTTTTTCATTTATTTTTCCGATTGTTCCTATGGGAGCTATATGATATAGTCGTCCGACTTTGATGAAATTTAAACCGCAAATCGGAAATATGTAACCATTACTAAATGTCGAAGAACTAAACAAAAAATTAAAAAACAGCAAAGTTATAATTTTTTTCATTTATTTTTCCGATTGTTCCTATGGGAGCTATATGCTATAGTCGTCCGATTTTGATGAAATTTAAACCGTAAATCGGAAATATGTAACCATTACTAAATGTCGAAGAACTAAACAAAAAATTAAAAAACAGCAAAGTTATAATTTTTTTTCATTTATTTTTCCGATTGTTCCTATGGGAGCTATATGCTATAGTCGTCCGATCCGGCTCGTTCCGACTTATATACTACCTGCAATAGAAAGACAACTGTTGGGAAAGTTTCATGCAGATAGCTTTAAAACTGAGAGACTAGTTTGCATATAAACGGACGGACAGACGGACAGACGGACATGGCTAGATCGACTCGCCTAGTGATGCTGATCAAGAATATATATACTTTATAGGGTCGGAGATGTCTCCTTCACTGCGTTGCAAACTTCTGACTGAAATTATAATACCCTCTACAAGGCTATAAAAAGGCCCCAGGAGTTCCTCAAGGTAGCGCCCTTGGTCCAACTCTATTTCTCCTTTACACCGCAGATATTCACACGAACGAGCGGCTAACTACTTCTACATTCGCAGACGATACCGCGATCTTAAGTCGGTCCAAATGCCCAATTCAGGCAACAGCACAACTAGCTGATCATCTCGTGGTAGTGAAGAGGTGGTTATCAGACTGGCGTATAAAAATAAATGCGCAAAAGTGAAAGCACATAACGTTTACTCTTAACAGACAAACGTGTCCCCCGTTAACTCTGAATAACACGCCACTTCCACAAGCTGACGATGTAACGTACCTTGGCGTCCACCTTGACAGAAGACTTACATGGCGGAGACATATCGAAGCTAAGAAAATTCATCTAAAACTAAAATCCAATCCAATAATTCAACGCTTTAGCCAGTCTGGACTTACGGCTCCCAATTGTGGGGAAACGCGAGCAGCAGTAACATCGACATTAACCAGCGAGCACAATCAAAAATCCTGAGAACTATCACTGGGGCACCTTGGTATGTTCGGAACGACAACATCCACAGAGATCTTGGCATTCTACCCGTAAAAGATGAAATTTCAAAACAAAAGGCGTCCTACCACACCAAGCTAACTTCTCATCCAAACCAGCTCGCCAGGGGCCTAGCCAGGTTTTCCAACCGGACCCGATTACAACGAAATGATCTTCCAGCTCAGCAATAGTTATTGGAGCCCTTACATCTCGCGTCAGTCTTCTTGACTGTCAAATATAGTTTTAATTTAAGATTTTATATACTTGTTATTGTTAGTCTCAATTCAAAGAAGATTCAATAAATATAATGCATATGTAAACAAAAAAAAAAAAAAATTCCACGCCAAGACCAGGTTGGAACTTGGAAAATGAGGAGGTCGAAATGGACCAAACAAGCGATATTGAAGATGAATCTTTTAAAAGACAAGGAAGCGCCAATAATAAGCATGGAAACCTTTATGAAAAAAATGAGCAGCAACTGCAAGCGGAGCGAATTATTCAAAAATGTAATGTCATGGCAAACGAGTTTAAAGTAAAAAAGTTTAGAAAAAAGTAAGCTAATTGATTTCTTAGGCGGATAAACAGGGCAACGATCCAACCGCTGTTGCCGCGCAGGGCGGCAACCAAGGCCTGGTGTCCTCATACGGAGGATTGCATAATGTAGCTGCACAGGGCGGCATCTACGATCTGGCATCCTCACACAGAGGGGTGCATCCTGGCGTTGCTTCTTCAATCTACAATCTGAGTTTCCTACTACACAGATAATGGTATTTTTCGATGACTGAACAACTTGCAAGTCCCGGGGTTGTGGAGAATTCGATATGGGTGTTCATCAGAACAGCAGAACCAAGGTAGCAGAACACAAACACAGAACGAAAATAACTAAAAAAAACCCTAAGGAAACAGAAAAATGAAGTGTTATGAATGCAATGGTCCACACATTCTTGAGGATTGACGTTAATAAAAGATGGTTGATGGTAATAAAAAAAACTCAAAATATGCTTCGGATGTCTTAACAAGGTCACAATCTCAACATGTGCAGGAAGAAACGTAATTGTAAGCACGAAGACTGTAAATCGACTGTAATTCGAAAGAAAAGGTGCCAGATCAACAAAAAATTAGCTCAGCCAATATCCTAACGGTGAGAAACAGTACATCAATGCTTTTATTTAAGGTGCTTCCAATAGAGGACCAGTATCCAAGTAAAGTCATTATCAAGGTTAGACAACGGTTTGACAGAAAAGATTGGAGTATCTGGAGACGCAGAAAGTCTTAGACTCAACTGGATTGGAAATCATAAAAAAGTCTTTCCCTCGATAAGATGTCATCTAAGGATTCGAAAAATAGAAGGCAAAACAAACTGGTTACCTTTGAAAGGTAGCTCACTTGCAAGTTTAGAGCTGCCTGTTCAATCTCTCAATATCGAAACACTCAGTGACAAGTATAAACCATTAAGGAGCTTGCCGATACCAGACCAAGCATCTTGATCGGAATAGAAAACTGTGATTTGACTAGAGCGATTCGAAGTGTCTGCTTGGAAAACACTTTAAAAAACGTAAAGAAAGGAATACGTGTATAATCGGATAACAAACGTCTTTCTTGATCATTCCGCCATTAATTCTTATGAGTATCAACCAAACTATCTCATGGTAAAATATTTTCAAACTGAAAGCCTTCCGTTACCAAGTAGTTCAATAGAGTCCAACGAGATATGAGGTAGCACTTTTGTGGTGCAATGACAATATAATATTCATGATAGCTTTGAAAGGGCGCTAAAAAGGCTTCGTAGTATAGAAAGCAAAATTTGCGATCCGAAAAAGCAAAAGGAATATACTAACGCTATAATATATTTTGTCAAAAAAGGGAATACAAAGAAATTGTCAAAAGAAGAAGAAGAAAAGGTCGGATCTCAAACTTGGTACCTTCCCCATTTTGGAGTGTAAACCAAACAAAATTAGACGGACGCTAAAGTCAATGCCATTTCCTTAAATAGCCAACTTTTAAAGGGACCAGACTAAAACACTCCCCTACTTCAAATATTGTTTCATTTCCGACAAGGGATAATAGCTGTAAGCGCCGACATCCGAGAAATGTTTCTGCAAGTCAAAGTAAAAGATTCGGATCAAGACTCCTTCTGATTTCTATGAATGGACTTTACAGACAAGATTGAGGTGTTTAAAATGCAAATATTAATATTCGGCGCATCGTGTTCACCTTGCAGTACGCAGTATGTAAAAACCTGAATGCTTTGAATGCTACCAAAAAGAAAGAAGCTGTTATTAAGATCATATAAGAAAATCACTATGTGGACGATTTCGTAGCAAGCTTTGACAACGCGTAGACAATGCTTACGAGATATGCAATGAAGTGAACAGCGCTCACAAAGTCGCAAACTTAGATTTGAGAGGTTTTATATTCAACCCTTCTGATATCCAAGACATGCTAAATGGTTCAGAAATTTCGCTCGAAAATAAAGTTCTTACAGTAGTCAATCTCGATTACAGCGCAGTTTATAGGATCACAAAAGAGAACTCCACGTGTTCGTCGACGCAAATGTACAGGCATTTGCGGCAGTAGCCTATTGGCGTATCATATCTGGTGACCATTTTGAAACTTCCTATGTCCTAAATGTCCTCCATTGAAGTTGGTGTCAGTGCCAAGGCTAGAGCTGCAAGCCGCAGTATTAGGCACGCGATTGAGAAACTTGATAGCTGATGGTCATAATATTGGAATTGAAAGATCTGTGTTTTGGTCAGATTCAAGGACAGTACGTGCGTGGATTTGCTGTGACCACAGGCAGTACAAGCCGTTTGTACACACAGGAATTCGGAAATCCTGGAGACAACAAATTTATAAAACAATCCCATTAACGGGCGACTATAAATAAAAGCGTAAGATTGTTCTGACAATGGCAAATTTGATAGGGCGCTAAAAAGGCTTCGCAGTATACAGGGTGGGCCCAAATAACTGTCGCACTTAATTTTTGAAATAAAAAACAAACCATGAGATATTTTAAGTAACAAATATTATTTATTTAATATATATTAATATAGCTTACATTACTAAGACTTAAGTTCTAATCTTTCCCCTTTGTATTTTCGGGCGAGCTTCAAACGTTTCTTAAAACTATTGCAAGCGGCACGCACCACATCATCAGGAATTTCATTCCAAATTTTTGTCAAGTGTCGCTTAAACTTTTCCAAATTCATCTTTTTAAATCCTTTAGTCTATCCAGCATGTAACCCCATATGCAGAAGTCTAAAGGATTTAGATCTGGTGACGATGGAGGCCACTCATCAACAGCCATGAAACATGGAATGTTATCTTTGCACCAGTGCTGAACAGTTTTGGCCTTATGAGCCGGAGCAGAGTCTTGCTGGAAGCAAAATGGCTTATTCCCGAACAGCTTTGATGCATGGGGATAAAAATGGCCCACAAGCACTTCATCCAAATAATATTTGGCATTGATTTTCACGCCTTTATCGATAAAAAGAAGGGGTAACTTACCTTTTCAGATATGGCCCCCAAACCATGACAGACGTTGTGTTTTGGAATCTCTCAACAGCAATTTTTCTGTTGAAATATCCTCCATACTTGCTGCATACACCCGATCATTCTGCGGGTTCAGGCTTTTTGCAATATGAACAACTTTTCATCAGAAAACACAGTATTGCAACCTGCGTGCCGCCGAAGTAACTGCCCACTTCTTTCCTGTCGCATTTTTTTGACGTTCTGTCAGACCATGAATTCTTTTTTTTTTAAGGTTTCAGTCCCAAGTCATCTTTTATGATGTTTCTAATTGTTTTGCGGCTCACATTCAGCTCATTGGCTAGTTTTCGAGCTGACCTCGCACAATTTCGCCTAATTCTTTCACGCACATTCTTTATTATTTTAGGGGTTCTAACACTTCTTTTCCGACCAGTTTTTTGGCTATATCAACACTTCCAGTTGCCTTCAATCGAGCCACAGTGCGCTGAACAAATCGCCTATTCACATTGAGATTTTTAGCAACTTCACAATTTCACTTGTTTTTTCCTTGCAAATGCAAGTTTTGCACTAGCTCCCGTTTTGCTTCCATCGTCGCCAAAATTCTAACTTGCACTGATCTTATCAGCAATAAACCCCGTTAGTTACGAAATAAGATAAAGAAAGAAGAAATGAAAAAACAAAAAGAATAGAAGCACTTGTTTAAGAGTGCCGAAGCTTTGAAAAAGTGCGACAGTTATTTGGGCCCACGCTGTAGAAAGCAAAATTTGCGATCCGAAAAAGCAAAAGGAATATACTAACGCTATATCTGTGTTTCGGTCAGATTCAACGGCAGTACTTGCTTGGATTTGCTAGGACCACAGGCAGTACAAGCCGTTTTTAGCACGTAGACTAACGGAAATTCTGGAGATATCAATGGAAAATGAATGGCAATAGTTCACAACTCTCTTAAGCCCAGCTGATAAAGCCACATGAACTTTAAAGTGCCAGCAATATGACCCGCAAACTATGTGGACTCTGGGCCCATCATTCTTAAAAGAATAAGAGTCCCCCAGGCAAACAATTACAATAAAAAACAAACAACTTTAAATAAAAGCGCAATATTGTTTGACAATGGCAAATTTTATGCGTCTGATACGGACAATAGGATAGATTCTAGATTTATAGGAAAACTAATGGAGAACTGCCACTAAGAGAGTTGATCAAAGCTGAAAATCTATTATACAGATAAGCACAGGATCAAATATATTCCGAAGAAATTAGCGCTCTGAGGAAAATGGCTTTCAACCCAAATGTGGTTCAATTTATTCCTTGGCACCTAGTCTAAAAGAACATGGATTATTGGTTGTGCAGGGCAGGCTAGACAACGCATCCATACTAGCAAAAATAACACGGCAGCCAATAATTCTACCAAAGGGAAATAAATTTACCGACTTGATTACCTTGCACAAGTACAGACTTTATTTCCAACAAAATAAAGAACTAATAGTGAACTAATAGTGAATCAATATCAGTGCCAGTATTGCAAAAATAGAATCGAATTGCCAGTAACCACACTAATGGAGCAATTACTCATGGATAGGGTTACACCATGTAATCGACCGTTTACTTACATAGGGCTTAATTACTTTGGGCCCATATAAGTTGCTATTGGGAGGCGACACGAGAAACGATAGGTTTCATTGATTACCTGTCTAACCGTTAGAACCATACACCTAGAACTTGCCGAAGACTTGTCGTCTGGTGCATGCACCGTATTCTTCCGAAATTTTCGTGAATAGACAAGGTATTCCCAGTATCATTCGCTCTGATATGGGTACAACCTTTTTTGGTGTCGACAATATTCTAAGGAACACTAACGACCTCTTTGATTGGGAGTATATAAAAGCAACGCTTGCGATTAAGGACATTAACTGTGAATTTAAATGTCCAGGTAAAACTAGTTCATGAGCATGCTGAGAGGGGTTGGTTCAATCGACAAAGCGATTCCTGTAACTTTAAAGAAGCAGACACCAAGAGTAGAAACTCTTCGTAGTCTACTAATAGAGGGTGAAAATATTATAAGCAGTAGACCATGTTCCTGTTTCTTTAGATGACCCAGAAACACATACCCCAAATCACTTTCTGCTCGGAAACAGTTTCGTATTGCTCGAAAGTTGAAGGATGTTTTTTGGCGACGTTGGATAACAGAGTACCTTCCAACTCTAACGAGACGCACAAAGTGGTTTGCCATTTGAAACGGAGAAACACTAGGCTCGTAAAAACCACTACATTCTTTGGTGGGCATTTCCAGAGACTGCGTACGTACCAGCTGAACACAGTGACTTACAGACCGGCAGCTGCCCCGTTCTTGGCAATACGCAGTTTGACTCATCTCGCCGAGGTGCATCACAAGAAGTACCCACTCAAGGCTGCTGTAAGAAAGTCGTCGCTTTACGTAGATGATTTGCTTACCTGTACAGATGATCTCCACACTTTTCGCAAAACGAAGGATCAAGTCACGGAAATTCTTCGTCGAGGGCACTTTCCTCTCACAAAATAGCATTCCAATCAAGCTGATTTTGTTGAATGTCACACAAAGAAGGATCATAGCCCGTTTAAGAATGACCTTGTGAGCACTTTATTACAAAAAGAACAATCCTTTCCAAAACTTCGGCCTCGTTCGACCCACTAGCCTTCTTTCACAACTTATTATCGTTGCCATAATAATTTTTCATGAACTGTGGCTCGCTGGACTCAGTTTGGAAGAAAGCGTACCACAAAACCTACACATGGCTTGGAGAAAATGTCTTGAATCATTTCAGAGAGTACCATTATTGTCCATCCCTCGTTATTGTCTGCAACCTAAGCCTCGGTCGCTGCAGGTACATGGCTTCTGCGATTCATCGGTCCGAGTTTACGGCAGTTGCATATACATACGCTCGGAAACAACGTGCGGAAACGTCGATATTGTTTCGCGGGGAGCCACTACATACGAATTTGGAGCACTAATATGGTTCCTGTACCTTCATTACTTGACGCAATCATTCGCCGCTTGGCCAACCTCGCCTCAAATCGTCGACATAGATTTGGATGCTGTCAAAATGGAGCACATTCAGTACAACTTTTCAGCACAACCATATTCTTTAGCGGTTAAAAACCATCAGCACATAACGTATCTATTTTTGTAGGCCGATCAACACATATTTCCGGATTCGAGGAAGAGTACCTATAAAATCGTATCCAGCAGTCTTAGTTTGTATGGCGACCAATGTCGTGCATATCGAAGTGGTCTATGAGCTGTCAGCCAAGGCATTTCTGGCAGCGTTTAAGCGTATGTTCTCTCCGCGCTTCATACCTACAGACGTTTTCTGTGACATGGCACTAATTTTGTTGGAGCTATCAAACAGCTTCAGGACCTTTTATACCATCCCATCTAGCCACAGATCTTATAACGTTTCATTTCATTCCCTCCAGAGCTGCATATTTCGGAGGCCTTTGGAAGGCGGCGCTGAAGAGTGCCAATAGGCTGCTCTACAGGACGTTGATTAACTTAAGATTTACGTTTAAAGAGCTTTTTACAATCACAACCGTGAAAAGAAGCTTTTTTGAATTCTCGCCCGTTATCGTCACAATCTCTGGACCCTAGTGGACCCTAGCTGACAGTGCTGCCTACCTAATTCTGTGGAAAGGACAAACTCATTTTCATGATATTTCCCTGTAAATTAGAAGTTCATACTAAAATGTTTTAATCTGTTAACTTGTATTGCATATCTCAATTTGTAATTCACATGTTAAATTCTCATGTTAAATTCTCCCACGATGCTAATAAACCACATGTTGGCTGATGAATCGGATGAATCGCACCAGTTACCGTTTAATCGTAGTAATTGATTTATACAACCCCAAACTAATATTTCATGCAACACAAAAACTCTTTGTGCATTAAACAAGAGATTGCATTAAACAAGAGAGTAAGAAAGTATAGATAAAAACTACACTTATATTGTAACCTTCGTATGTGGAAGTTGAGTGCAGCCAATATTTCCACGAACCACCATTAATAACCTTACTCTAAAACTTACACTGTCTGACTTTTTATTTCCACTGAAGAAAAACTCTTTTTTTAACATTTTGGCGACGGTGATAGGACCGAGTTAGTTTAAGAGCTAAATCGTATGGTGGCTAAAGTTAAGTTTTTTCTTTTTTCTTTCCTCCCGGTTATCGCACGCGTTTATACGGCTCCCGCTGCAGGTGTACCCAGACGCTCATTTTGTCGAATTGCGCCTGGGCCGTAGATCGGTTCTCAAAGTCGACGGAAATGGTGCCGATGCGTAGGGCCGAAGATTTTGATCACCGATAACGGTGTGAGAAAATTAGGGACGGGGGCACCTGGACGATAGGCGGTCGATCGATAATTGCGATTGATGAACGGTCACAGCCATGGCAAGTTAGGACAAGGAAAACGATGACGATAACGGCAACAAGAATGGCAATGCTGGACCCCACTATCCATAAATGCTATCGTGACGTGTTCAGTAGAGTGACCAGACGACGGGAATCGGAATGGTGGTTTCAAACACGGGAAACTGTCTGGTCGGGAAATTCAAATTCAATTCAGTTCAAACGCAGCACAGCCATGGGAAAGTTAAATGTCTTTCAGGGCACTGTCTGGGGGAAGTCTTACGGGAACACTTTACGGAAAGTTTAGGGAAAGTTGAAGTCTTTCGGGGAACTTGTAACGAACTGATTTTCTTTATTATCTGCTCGCTACGAATGTCGTGCGGCTAGCTCAGAAGATGTAAGTGTTCGCCCCACCAAATTTATATATACGTGACCGCCCTTTGACCAGTGAAAACACACAGAAAGATTGGGAGTATGCAGTGATCTTTTATTCGCCGACTTGACCCTCGGCCGGGGTGGTGTACTGGTTATGTAGAATCACGTCCTGCCGTCGTCTCCCTCCCACGTTGAACGCCTCTCTGGATCGTGCCGGCTGCGAAGTGGTGTCTTCCTCGCCGGTTTTGCTTGCGATGTCTTCTGCCACCCTTGGCTCGGCGGGTTTACAGGGACTAGGGATGCGTCACCGTTCCCAGACTAGGGTGAACAGGCACTGTGCTCTCAAGGCGTATGCCTTTCGCAGCCGCAGCCTCCTGTCCCTTGCTCTGTCCCGGCCGGTCGCACCGGACGTCGGCTCAGTTTCTACCTGACGGTTCAGGCGTACGCCGGAAGCCGCCAACGCAGTCCCTGGGTCAAACGCCAGGTTCTAGACGAACGCTTCCACCCTACCCTCTCTGCCGCAGGCTTAAGAATTCGACGTGTGGGCTGCTCGCTCGACGCTCGTTTTCGTCGTCCTGGGTCCTCGTTGTCCTTGTCCGCCTCCAGCTATCTCGACCAGCTCCGCTCCTTGTTGGCGACTCGGTAAGCTGCCGTTCTGGGACTCTAGCGGTGGACCGCTGTGCTCTCAACGCATACGCCTTTCGAGACACCAGCTGAACAAACGCGCGTCCTTCCGGGCTAGTCGCACCAGGACCTTGTACAGTTCCTGCAGGACGATCAGGCATACGCCGGAGTTCGCCAATGCAGTCCTTGTAGGCAGGTAGCTAGTTCTGGACACTTTGCTTCTGAGCCCACGGTTCTTCGTCGAAGGACTCTATTTGTTCACTTTGTCGGACACGCCGGGTGGGATGCCAAGCTCAAATCGCGACAGAAGTTGTAACAAAGCGCCAGGACTTAGCCGTGTGATGCCGTAAGGACCTCAGCTACCTGTGTCTCAATTCGGAGACTTTAGCTCTAAGTCCCGAACGTCTCGACGTAGCGATCTTGTTTCCTTGATGACTCCGCACGGCTTTGTTTGCTCCTTCACAATGTTTCACTGGTTACTTGTTCCCTTAATGACTGTTACTTGTTGACTTGATAGAAATCGACTGATCCAGCTTCCTGTGCTCGGCCGATTTATATAGGCCTCCATTTACCGCTAGTTATCGGCGTCTCCTTGCCTCCTGGTCCAAAGTCCACGGTTTTACCGTTCGACCTTTCGCCCTCTGCGCCCGGCACCAATATCAGGGTCCAAAGTCTGGTGCCGTCCCGTTATTTCCTTCTGCCCACGGCCCTTCGCCGCTCTCTCGTATTGCTGTCCCTCTCGGACTCTCCTTGGCTTTGTCTGGTGCTCAGTTCACCACTCTCTCTCTCCGCACTACCGTTACTACGGGTGAATTCGCCGCGTAACTGGTAACTGGTAGGCCACTGCTTGCATGCGCTTACTCTGCTTGCTTCTTAACTTGTGGGGAGTTATTTAACTCCTCACATTATCCCCTTACTTCGGGAATGAAAAAGAGGCTCGCTGTTCTCTCTGCCTTGGTATACTCCACATTCTGCCATCCTTCCCTCGACGTGTCTCTCCTCGAACTTGTCCTCGTTCGCCTGTAGTCTTCCAGTCGACTCGCTCTTCCAGATGGTTCCCACGACGCTCACAGCTCCTTATGGAGTTCCACAGCGCCGATCCTCCTTCCAGATTTTGAATTTCCCGCCCAGACGTTTCCCCCGTAGACTTTAAATTCCCGCCCAGACGTTTCCCCCGTAGACTTTTGAATTCCCGCCCAGACGTTTCCCCGATGATTTTTGAATTCCCGATATGTCTTCTCCGTCGGATGGCCACTCTACGTCGTGCCGATCGGTCTCCAGTTGTTATCGGGGATATCGATATTCCCCCGTGTGACTCTCCGCTGTACGGTCACTCTCCGCCCAACCGATCGGTCTCCAATTGTTATCGATTCCGTGACCCAACGTGGCGTTGCCACTCGATGTATCGATTTTCCACAGCGTGACTCCTTGTGCCGATATTTCCAGTATTTTGTGCCCACCGATCGACACTATCGTGTAGGGCCAATCGGTGACCATGAATCGAAACGCCCCCATCCCTTGTTTATAGTGACTCCGCACAATGCTATGGTAAGCGCAATTTCCTTTCTATTTCATGTTTACTTATTTTCTCTTTCCCCCAAAGCTTGGCCCAGGATTGTAGAGTTGACCTTTCCTGCCCTTGGGGCCGGTGTCAATGACCCTGCCCGGCTCATCGCTTTCTTGCGTCGTTCTGCATTTAGTTGGCAAGTGGTTTATTTCCCTGCGACCCCGGTTTTCATGTATATTTCTTATTTCAGATTGCCGGATCATACGTAGTGCCTTTCATGTGTGTGTATCTTTCCTTTTTTTTTTTTTTATTGTGACCGTTTATGTGTGTGCGCGTCATATTCGTGTTTTTCCGGCTTGGCCTGCTAGCTAATTAACTGTGGCCGTTTATGTGTGTGCGTGTTATTTTAGTGTTTTTCCGGCTTGGCATGCTACGGTAAAGCTCTCGAGCTGTACCGTCTCCCCTCTTTCCTCGGGAATGAAAAAGATCTGGTCGTGGTCTTCCTCGATCCGTACAGAGTCTGCCGACGCTACGGATTGTTGTTGGCCGGCGGTCTTTTCGGTTTCTTGTACTGTGCATCACCTTATTCTTCGCGGCGTATTAATGGATGACTCTGGCTTCATGCCCGACGCAGAATCTGTTTGCCTCGTTGTCTGGGTCACTGTGCCTCCTTTTTATCTGCGTTCTATATAGACTCTGGCTTATGCCCGACGATATAGTCCGTACGTTTTGTCGTTGCATGCTCGTGTTATCCTGCGGTCTATATAGACTCTGGCTTATGCCCGACGATATAGTCCGCACGTTTTGTCGTTGCATGCTCGTGTTATCCTGCGGTCTATATAGACTCTGGCTTATGCCCGACGATATAGTCTGTACTTTTTGTCGTTGCATGCTCGTGTTATCCTGCGGTCTATATAGACTCTGGCTTATGCCCGACGCTATAGTCCGCACCACCTGATGTTATTGCCTGCTTGTGTTGTCTTTGCTTGTCTGTACCGGGTTCTTGTGTTTGTTGTTTAAGCTCACTGACGTGGACTGTTCGTTCTTTTTGCGTATCCTTGTGGCGGAGTTTACAAATGACTGGTGAGACGAAGTCTATTACCGTGTACGGTCCGTCGTATCTCGGCGCTAGCTTTGCCGCGAAACCCTCGGCTGCCTTTGACAGATGGTGCTCCTTCGCCCAGACTGTGTCCCCTATCGTTGGATTCCATTGCCTCCTTCGTAGATTGTAATGCCTGGCTTGGTCCTGAGCAGCCTTCTCCATGTTCCGGCGCACAATTTCGAAGATCTCCTTCATCTTATTGGCCTTATCTTCAGGCGTTTCCGTCTGCTTTCCCGTGCCGATGGTTTCCCTGTCGTACAGGGCGTTGGGCAGTCGAGGCTCTCGAGCCTGCGTGAGGAAACACGGGGAGTACCCTGTTGACGTACTTGAATTTACCGCTAGCATAATCTCCGGCCACTTCTCGTCCCAATTCCTCTGGTTCTGTCCCGCAAACTGTGCTATCATGGTTTTAACTGTCCGGTTTGCTCTTTCCGTCGGGTTCTCCTGCGGTGTATATGGTGCCGTGAATTGTTGCTTAATGCCCATTTCGCTGAGGAATTTTTTGAATGCACGGCTGGCAAACTGAACTCCATTGTCCGTTATTACCACCTTCGGGACTCCGAACCTAGCGATGACTCTTTCTCGGAATGCCTTTTGAAGTGATTCTGCCGTTGCTGCTCGCAGTGGCACCAATTCTGTCCATTTTGAGAACCTATCTATCAGAACTAGCAGCATCTGGTTGCCATGCTTCGACCTGGGCAATGGTCCGACAAAGTCTGCACATACCGTTGCCCACGGTTCTTCGGGTATTTGCGTCAGCATTTTCCCGGCTGCCTGCATCTGGTTGGGCTTGTACCGGAGGCATGTCTCGCATTTCCGTACGTGTGCTCGGGCGTCCCTATGCATTCCTGGCCAGTAATATCGAGCCGCCAGCCTTGCGATCGTTTTCCGACTTCCCACGTGTCCCGCAGCTGGTGAGTCGTGATTCTCCTTCAGGACTGTTTCCCTCAGCCCCCGTGGGACACAGAGCTTCCATGCTGCCACGTCTTCGCTGCCTGCTCTGTGCGGGATATGCCTGTACAATGCACCTCCCTCCATGATGTAGTCCGGACACTTCTGTGGCTGTTTGTTAATCTTCTCACACATATCCTTGATCCAACTGCATGTTCCCTGCGTGTCCTCCGGAGTTTCTTTAGCTAGCCTAAAGGCTTCTGGTAGAGGCTGTCTTGACAGTGCATCAGCGACCACGTTAAGCTGCCCCTTCCTGTATGATATTTCAAAATCATACTGCTGCAGCTCCAGGGCCCACCTCGCTATTCTTCCTGAGGGACTTTCGATGCTGTTCAACCATTTAAGCGCCATATGGTCCGTCACCACCTTGAAGTGGTATCCTTCTAAGTATGGTTTGAGCTTCCGGATTGCCCACACGATTGCCAGGCATTCCTTTTCGCTGGTTGAGTAGTTCTTTTCCGCGCCATTCAGGGTACGGCTTGAATATGAAATGACCTTTTCGCCGCTTTCAGTTTCCTGCGTCAGGACTGCCCCTATTCCATAATCGCTTGCGTCCGTCTGCAGTACGAATGGTTTATCGAAATCCGGGCATGCCAGCACAGGATCGGCCACTAGCCTTGCCTTCACCTCCTCGAACGCCTGCTGGTGCTCTGGAGTCCATGTCCATTTCGTGCCTTTCCGCAATAGATCGTTTAGTGGTTTTACTATTCGCGCAAAGTCGGGCACGAATCGCCTGTACCACGATGCTACGCCCAAGTATTGGCGCAACTCCCGGATGGTTGTGGGAGGTTCCAGCTCAGCTATGGCTGCTACTTTTTCGGGATCGGTGCCGATTCCTTGGTCCGTAACGCGGTGTCCCAGGTAAAGGAGTTCGCTTTTGAAGAAATGGCATTTTTCGGGATTTATCCTCAGGTTGGCCTGTTTAAGGCGTCGGAACACTTCCCTCAGGTTCCTTCTGTGTTCTTCCAGTGTCCGTCCGATCACGATGATGTCGTCTTGGTATGCAAACGCGTGTGGTGACATCTCCGGTCCAATAACCTGATCCAGTGCTCTCTGGAAAGTCGCCGAGGCGGAGTGTAACCCAAATGGCATTACTTTCCACTGGAAAAGCCCCTTTCCTGGCACTGTGAACGCCGTGAATTGCCTGCTATTTTCTTCCAGAGGAATTTGCCAGTATCCGTCTTTCAAATCCAGACTGCTTATGTATCTTGCCTCCCTCAACTGGTCCAATATGTAATTTATCCTTGGCATCGGATAAGCATCTTTGATGGATTTGGCATTGATCTGTCTAAAGTCGACACAAAGCCTCCACTGACCTGTCTTTTTCTTCACCATGACTATCGGGGAGCTGTACGGGCTTCTCGATTAAATCGCCAGTTAGTTTGGAGAGACAACACCTTGCGACCCCTGCTCGCCTCTCTGTGGCTGGGATCGCAGGCCATTTCCCGATCTTTGGCAGCACTCTACACTCCTCACCCCCACCTTGCCGCAAGTCCAGCAGAAAAGCAGCCTCTGGTTTTGGCATCCTCTTGCCCAATGTCCGTGACCGCCACACCGTCTACAAGCTTCGTGTGGGTTCACGATGTGTGTCTGTGACCTGTGGGCTCTTGGAGCTGCGCTGGGTGGTCTCTGATTGGTATTGGGTGGCCTCCATAACGTGCTCTGGTGGTTGTAGGTGTTTGGCGTCCATTGTCTTGGACCGTCAATAGGTGCTTGGTGTCCGCCTTCTTCGTCGCACCTTCTACACGTGACCTGTGGTGTTGTTGTTTTGCTTCGCGAGAATTTGTTTTCTTGAATAAATGCTTCTCGCTCTTTCTCGAGTTCTTCATACTCGTCAGCCAGCACCATTAGAGACTCTAGATCGTCTATCTTATATGTCCTCAGGGAAATCCTCAGGTCAGGCGTGCAGTTTTCCTTTATGTGCTCGAGTGTTTCCTTTGGGGAGTAGCCAAGTGGTCTCATCATGGTTTGCATGTCAACCATATAGTCCTTGAACGACTCTCTAAAGCCCTGTTTCCTTTGTTTGACCTGATCTGCGAGCTTTGTGAAGAAACCCCTTGGCAGAATATACGTTTGAAAACTGTCGCTGAACTCTCCCCATGTCCTCCAGTGTTTATTGTTTGATATGAACCATTTTAGGGCCTTGCCTTGCAGCAATTCAGGCATGGCTCGGGGAATGAGGTTCAGGTTCAAACCGTATGTGTTTGCTGACCATTCCACTTGTTCCAGAAACTCCAGTGGTTTCTCCGTGCCGTCAAACTTGAACGACCATTCCCTGACTTGCTTCGCGACTTTTGCATAGTCTGGTGCGCTGGGCCTTTGCTGTTCTGTTCTTCTTTCTTGGCTTGGACCCCTGGATCTTCCTGCCTCCTTCATGCTCTCAACGCCCAGGCTGGCTATGAGCTGTTCGGCGTCTGGGACTTGTAACTTGCCGCTCGAGCTTGGTTTGTCGTATAACTCCTCCAGCTCAGCCCAAATTTCCGCCATTCCTGGGTCGTTTTGTGTCTTCGTAACATATTCTGAAAGGGCCTTTCGCATGTCGTCCGACTTGCCCTCCAGGATAATGCCAAGCTTGGCTGCCACCTTTGGGAAATCCTCTTTCTTGAGGAGATAGATCCAATTTTTCCCCATTTCTGTTTATTGCTGTATTTTCACTGTCAGGACAATCACGTTGGGCGCCAGATGTAACGAACTGATTTTCTTTATTATCTGCTCGCTACGAATGTCGTGCGGCTAGCTCAGAAGATGTAAGTGTTCGTCCCACCAAATTTATATATACGTGACCGCCCTTTGACCAGTGAAAACACACAGAAAGATTGGGAGTATGCAGTGATCTTTTATTCGCCGACTTGACCCTCGGCCGGGGTGGTGTACTGGTTATGTAGAATCACGTCCTGCCGTCGTCTCCCTCCCACGTTGAACGCCTCTCTGGATCGTGCCGGCTGCGAAGTGGTGTCTTCCTCGCCGGTTTTGCTTGCGATGTCTTCTGCCACCCTTGGCTCGGCGGGTTTACAGGGACTAGGGATGCGTCACCGTTCCCAGACTAGGGTGAACAGGCACTGTGCTCTCAAGGCGTACGCCTTTCGCAGCCGCAGCCTCCTGTCCCTTGCTCTGTCCCGGCCGGTCGCACCGGACGTCGGCTCAGTTTCTACCTGACGGTTCAGGCGTACGCCGGAAGCCGCCAACGCAGTCCCTGGGTCAAACGCCAGGTTCTAGACGAACGCTTCCACCCTACCCTCTCTGCCGCAGGCTTAAGAATTCGACGTGTGGGCTGCTCGCTCGACGCTCGTTTTCGTCGTCCTGGGTCCTCGTTGTCCTTGTCCGCCTCCAGCTATCTCGACCAGCTCCGCTCCTTGTTGGCGACTCGGTAAGCTGCCGTTCTGGGACTCTAGCGGTGGACCGCTGTGCTCTCAACGCATACGCCTTTCGAGACACCAGCTGAACAAACGCGCGTCCTTCCGGGCTAGTCGCACCAGGACCTTGTACAGTTCCTGCAGGACGATCAGGCATACGCCGGAGTTCGCCAATGCAGTCCTTGTAGGCAGGTAGCTAGTTCTGGACACTTTGCTTCTGAGCCCACGGTTCTTCGTCGAAGGACTCTATTTGTTCACTTTGTCGGACACGCCGGGTGGGATGCCAAGCTTAAATCGCGACAGAAGTTGTAACAAAGCGCCTGGACTTAGCCGTGTGATGCCGTAAGGACCTCAGCTACCTGTGTCTCAATTCGGAGACTTTAGCTCTAAGTCCCGAACGTCTCGACGTAGCGATCTTGTTTCCTTGATGACTCCGCACGGCTTTGTTTGCTCCTTCACAATGTTTCACTGGTTACTTGTTCCCTTAATGACTGTTACTTGTTGACTTGATAGAAATCGACTGATCCAGCTTCCTGTGCTCGGCCGGTTTATATAGGCCTCCATTTACCGCTAGTTATCGGCGTCTCCTTGCCTCCTGGTCCAAAGTCCACGGTTTTACCGTTCGACCTTTCGCCCTCTGCGCCCTGCACCAATATCAGGGTCCAAAGTCTGGTGCCGTCCCGTTATTTCCTTCTGCCCACGGCCCTTCGCCGCTCTCTCGTATTGCTGTCCCTCTCGGACTCTCCTTGGCTTTGTCTGGTGCTCAGTTCACCACTCTCTCTCTCCGCACTACCGTTACTACGGGTGAATTCGCCGCGTAACTGGTAACTGGTAGGCCACTGCTTGCATGCGCTTACTCTGCTTGCTTCTTAACTTGTGGGGAGTTATTCAACTCCTCACAAACTTTTTGGGGATCACGAGGAGTACGAGTTTGGCGGGTATATGAATGACCGAACATTACAGACGGGGAAATAATTACTTTCATCACGTTTCCGAAGAAAGGGGGAAACGTGAAAAGTCTCAAAACTCGGCACCAATCCCGATGCAGGAGAGCTGCATAGCAACAGCGAAGGAGCCGACAATGCCGGGCGAGTCAAGAGCAATAAGGTCAATCTGTGAACAACGCAACTTGAACCCGGGCAAAAGGGAGACACCGTGAATTAACCGCGCTGAACATTGGACCCTCACGCGGCAAGGGCAACAAGGTCGAGCGGTGAATTGGCGGACTTCGAACATGCAGAAAGAGGACGCTCCGTGAACTAACGGTGCGGGAGTGGACCTTGTAGTGGGCAGGTTCTGTTTTTTTTTTTGTTTGAAGCTAAAACCGTCCTAATTTAAACATTAACGTTTTACGTAAGCTCCTGTCATTCGCATACACACTACCAAGCAGAGTTGCAAATATACGCGATAGTTACCTATCACGTTAAGGTTCCGAGTGAATGATAGCGCAATGCATTTCTGGCAAAGTTCTTTTTCTGCAAACATCGCAACTAAACATACGTGATCCTGGTAAGCATGGTTAGCTTTATAAAAATTGCACGCTAGCATGCCTAAGCACTGGGTTCTACCAACCTTTTCACGATCCAGGAAGAGGACGAAACACAGTTAAGGGAATCTGGGAACGAAGCCTCTATCGCAAGCGCCAGTGCTTTGGCGACCGGCGATACCAGCAGTACCAAGGGCCACCAAGGGCCAGTCTAAAAGACAAGACCTACACAACGGCTATCCAACCACAAAGCTGGCAAGCGACCAGCGCAGGGATACCACACAAGCAGCCCAGTGAAGGCAATGATTGTCAAACCGCACGGCCCGTCATCTCTCAAAAGTCCTCGAATGCAATTCCCGTCTGGAGCCTCGAACAAGCAACCTCGGCGGTTAAACTATGATCCGCCTTCGAGAACTAACTACTACACTGCAAGCTAGAGAAGTACCAACCAACCTTGCACAGCTCTACTAAACGCGTGGCCTTCAGCGTATTCTCGGTGGGCAGCTATATCGACTCCTCCATGTACGACAACTAGGTTCTCCTTCAACCACGGGGACTGCAAAACTGTGCTAATTCTCGGATGGTCTTTATCCCTGCTTTTTTATCTTCGTAACGTATGGATAACAAACTGTTGCTCTACAGAGGTAAATTTATCAAGTAAAATCATGAATTATTAGAATATGTTTGAACAAAAGATATTTAAGAAGTTTAGATTGAAAAGAAGAAAAACATGAATTATTAGAATGTAAGTTCAGAAACTGAAAGGAAACAAAGGAACAAAGAATGAATATGAAGAATTTATGTAAATTATCTTGGATTTTGTTACCGTTTGATATGAGCGAATAATTTGTATAAATACCTTCAACCTTCTCGAATATGATTTAATCTACAATAAAGCGTTTGCCAAGGGGTAACAGCAAGCAATTTCTACTGTTACTAAGGTTGGGGGGGGTAGAGAATGGGGGCAAACCACACCTAAGCCACCCACATTTCTGGTATTCTTCTCTTATTATATATTCTTTAGGGTCCGTCTGTGTCGTCCGATATCTACAATATTTTGACCAATCATTAAAGTACAGATAGTGCACTTAAAACTTTTCGTAGTATAACGGGTGTGATATATAGATGAGGAGGAAGACCCACGCCATATCCGACGAGCTTTGCACCGAGTCATGCAAGAAGTGCACGAACACCGATCCGTCTATACGCTAGAAAACTACCAATATCTAGTGAACACCTACCTCTGGGATACTACACATGTGTTGGTATCGCCTGTTGAGGGCCGCCTCACATTCACTCCAAAGTGGAAGCGAAGTATAATCTAACTGTTCTTCCCATTTTCTTTTAGTTTCTGCATCGACCTTGCTCATTACCAGATGTATTAAAATAGCATTAGTAATGCGTCTATCATCCCCAATAGACAGCAAGAAGTCATACAAGGCTGTGAGCGTGTCGATGAGGGTTCTCAAGGCTGTAGCTGAAGGCTGGGGAATTTTTTGCAAATTAAAAAGTGTCGATATGTTGTCAAAAAAAATAAGACCCGTTTCAGGCTAGCAAGGGCGTTGGGATAATTTTCCACAGTGACTTGAAAGGCCCGAACTGTTCCTAAAGCGTCTTCAGCTAAACACGAAATTAAATGATTGAATTTTTCAGTATCGTGTAAAGTGTCATCTTTGTCAACGAAAGATTCGAAAAGGCTTATAAAATTTTTATATTCGGAGTGTTTTCCGCTAAAAGTTGGGAGAGCAACGCTCGGTAGACGGCATTGAGGCGGGCGAATTGCCCGCGGAGCGGATTTGCACTTATTTAAAATTGAAATCAGCAATGACTTTGTCATCACGGCCATCTCTTCCAACTCTTCGCGGTATACATCTTTTGTATCTTTCACTTCTATTTGGTTTTGCAAAAGTAAAGCATTTTCAATGTGCGTTTTTAGAATCTCTTATCGACACTCAAGCTCGACCGGATTTACTTATAATTTAACTTCTTTTAAGTGGCGATAAGTTCGGTTAATACTTTTCATGCAAACATCTCGTTGGTGTTCAAGCTCTTCGATATCCTAAGTTTATTTGTATTTATTTTGTTGGTATCGAAGAGGTGTTAAATATTTATTTTTATTAAATTATTTATTTGTTAAAGTGTCGAGAGAATTACAGCGAAAAATATCTAAATAGGGTTTTTATATTTTTTATATAAACCCTGCGACAGTATATGCCGCACGCACGCACTGTAGGGGAACTAACGCTCAAGCGTACCGAAAAGACGAACGAACGTTTAGGCAGACTGAAAATTGCACTGCTGCAGCGATCGAGAACGAAAACGACCAAAGATAACTCGAAATAGCGGCAGCGGTGTCGGTGTGCGTATGTAAGTTAAGAACTAAGCACATAAGATACACTCTTTTATATTGCTATTCATAGATAATCATAAATAATTTGGTTGCCCTCAGCAACAAATACTTAAGCATTCTGTTTGCCCTCAGCAACAAAGTAATATTATTGTAAGCAATGCTGACTCGCTACCAAGAGTTCTGCGCGCAGCCACTGTAAATGGACACCGTGTTGCTTGCGCAAGAATGCTGAGTCGTAGGGCTAACTTAAGTTTGAATATTTCTGTAGCCTTCAGTCTAAATCTAGATCGCAACTCAATAAGTCGATAAATGATTAAAGCTCCGGCATTGCCGTGAAACAAAAATACAAACATTAAATTGTGTTATAATTCAAAGTTGACCACGTCCAAGACGGGCAACTGGGAAGGTTTCCCGCAACGTAATCATCAGTGTTCCAATAACCAATTATTGAACACATCAACACCTCATCGAAGGAAGGAAGTCATCACATCCACGAACCGGAAGACTTAATTAACACCTCATCGAAGGAAAGAAGTCATCACGTCCACGGATCGGAAGACTTAATTGGCGCCCAATCAATAAACAAGAACCCATTGACATGTAAGTTCATAAGTGATTTCGGCTTTGAAGAAACTATTAACGATCACCACGTACCGATACATAAAAAAACAAAAACAAGTAAAGTAAATATTGCTGCATTTCTCTGCCAGCATTTCATTTTTAACGTTGCATACTTTTGCTAAAATTTTTTGCATACTTTTGCCAACGTTACTTTTCAGTAAAACATTGCATACCTTAAACAAAACTATTGCACACCTTCCCTAAAATCGTTGCATACTTTTACCAGCGCTCTTTTAATAAAGCATTGCATATCCTAAACAAATAATTATTGCATACTTTCGACAGCATTATATTTTTTACTGCATACCCTTGAAAAATTTTATAATAAATATTGCATACCCCAAGATACTTTATTTTCTATTATTGCCAACAGCTTTACATGCCGACCTTTCACGATCGGCCTAAGTTTTGAAAAGTGCCAACCATAAGCCAATGAGTTGGAATTATAGGGAAATAAAAGTAGAATATAATAGTGACGATAGTTGGGAGGGGGAAGTCAATTGCCCAGTAGATACTAATATAACAGACACCGCTGTAACCTAAGAAATGGAGCTAGCCCAGGTTCATGCTCTCATTGAGGGTGCCGTCAGGCAAGCTTTAGCGCTACAACAAGATCAATTCACAGCACAAATAAACGCTTTGGCTACACAAGTACAGAGTTTGCAGGTGGAAACGCCGCAAATCACAACTTACGAGAAAATATCCGTCGATCCAACAATCAAATGCGATATCCCCTTAGACATTATTAAATCCGTGCCGGAGTTCACTGGTGTGCAGGACGATTATGTAGCGTGGAGGCAAGCAGCTATCTACGCGTACGAACTATTTAAGAGCTCTCCAAAGAGCACTGCACACTACCAAGCGGTAACGATTATTAGGAACAAAATCAGAGGCCCAGCCGGAGCCTTACTGGTGTCTCACAACACTGTCCTAAATTTCGATGCAATAATAGCTAGGCTAGATTGCACATACTCGGATAAAACATCCTTGCGTTTGTTGAGACAGAGTTTGGAGTTAGTTTCGCAGGGCGAGATGTCCCTCATGCAATACTACGATGACGTTGAAAAGAAACTCACGCTCGTTACCAATAAAATCGTAATGTCTCACGACCAAGAAGGCGCTGATTTGCTCAACCGGGAGGTTAGAGACGACGCCTTACACGCCTTCATCTCGGGCCTTAAAAAGTCATTGAGAGCGGTTGTGTTCCCTGCACAACCAAAAGATCTACCATCCGCGCTGGCCCTGGCCAGAGAAGCAGAGGCTAGCATTGAGAGAAGCATGTTTGCCAACTCTTACGCTAAAGCCCTACAGGACCGAGCGCAAATTGCTGAGGGTAACAAAATCCGTGCCCAAGGCAAACCGACCAGATTTAACAGAGATGAGCAAAATCAGGAGAAAAATCCCCATTTTGTGAAACGCCAAAATGGCGGTCCCCAGCCCCAGACCCCTAAAGACAAGCAAACCGAGACTCCACAACCCATGGAGGTTGACCCTTCCTCCAGATACAGACAAAAAATCGACTATATCAAGCGTCAGGCTAATTAATCCAACGCACCAAAACGCAAGAGCTCGTCAGACCGTTCAACAGGTCAAAGACGCCAACGCATTAACAATGTCGTGCAAACTGACTCCAAAGAAGCTTTAGCAGAGTACGAGAAGGCGGCCAAAGAGGCAGTTGAAGAGTTAGAGAGTGAGAACGAGTTCGCACCTTGTGACGACTCGGTTAATTTTTTAGGGAACACTCCCGGCTTCCGTACATTGAACGGCGGTTGGCTGGGAGAACTCTGAAGATGTTGATTGACACTGGCGCGGCAAAGAACTATGATAAGCCCTTAACAGAGCTAAAGACCATAACGCCGGTCGCCAAGTCATTCTCGGTAAACTCGATCCACGGGTCTACCGAAATCAAGCGCAAATGCTTGATGAATATTTTCAAATATACCTCCCCATTTTTTCTCCTCGATACCCTAAACTCTTTCGACGCCATCATAGGCTTCGACTTGCTAACACAAGCCGGGGTCAAATTGAACTTGGAAAAAAATACTCTGGAATACCAGGGTATATCCCAAAAACTCCGGTACTATCAATGTGCTGACGTGAACTTCACCGATGTCAACGACATCGTAGTTCCCCCTTCCGTAAAGAAAGAGTTCAGGGACATGATACTCAGAAACAAAAAAGCTTTCTCAAATGCAGATGAAGCTCTCCCTTTTAATACTGCTGTGGTCGCTACAATCCGAACAGTAGACAATGAGCCCGTATATTCAAGATACCCGAGCCTCATGGGTGTTTCTGATTTCATAAACAAAGAGGTCAAACAACTTCTTGACGACGGCATAATTAGGCCCTCCAGATCACCTTACAACAGCCCAACTTGGGTGGTAGATAAAAAAGGCACTGACCCATACGGTAACCCAAAAAAAAAGGTTGGTAATCGACTTCAGGAAATTGAACGAAAAAACCATACCGGACCGTTACCCCATGCCGAGCATCCCTATGATCTTAGCAAGTCTAGGAAAGGCAAAATACTTCACTACCCTCGACTTAAAGTCTGGGTATCACCAAATCTACCTTGCGGAGCATGACCGCGAAAAGACTTCGTTTTCGGTAAGCAGCGGCAAGTATGAGTTCTGTCGCCTACCGTTCGGCCTGCGCAATGCAAGCAGCATATTCCAAAGAGCAATAGATGATATCCTGAGGGAGCACATAGGAAAGATTTGCTTTGTCTATGTTGATGACGTCATAATTTTTTCTAAAAATGAAACGTTCAACACACTAACATCGTGTTAAAATGTCTAATCGACGCCAACATGCGTGTAGGCCCTGAAAAGACTCAATTCTTCAAAGAAAGTATTGAATTCCTGGGTTTCATCGTAACCAAAAATGGAGCAACATCCGATCCCAAAAAAGTCAAAGCCATTCCGGAATTCCCTGAACCAAAGAGTGTCTACAGTGTTAGATCCTTCTTGGGGTTAGCGGGCTACTATAGAGTCTTTATTAAAGACTTTGCCGTATAGCTCGTCCAATATCGGACATACTTAAAGGGGAAAATGGTTCGGTTAGCAAGCACGTATCAAAGAAAATCCCTGTTGAATTTAATGAAGCTCAACGCGATGCGTTCAACCGTCTACGCAATATTTTGGCATTAGAAGATGTCATGTTAATGTATCCAGACTTTCAGAAACCGTTCGACTTGACCACGGATGCTTCGGCCAGTGGAATTGGGGCGGTTCTCTCCCAAGGCAATAGGCCGATAACAATGATTTCTCGCGCTTTAAAACAAGCCGAACCAAACTATGCCACCAACGAAAGAGAATTGCTGGCCATTGTGTAGGCTTTAGGCAGACTGCAGAACTTTCTGTACGGCTCTAGGGAAATTAACATTTTCACAGACCATCAGCTACTCACGTTCGCTGTGGCGGACAAGAACACAAATTCCAAGATTAAAAGATGGAAAGCTTACATTGACCAGCACAATGCCAAAATGTTTTACAAAGCAGGCAAAGAGAACTTGGTGGCGGATGCCCTTTCAAGACAAAACATTAATGCTCTACAAGATGAGCTACGTTCGGACGCTGCAACCGTTCACAGCGAACTCTCCCTGACCTACACGGTCGACTCAACAGACAAGCCATTGAATTGCTTCAGGAATCAGATTGTCCTGGAGGAATCGCGTTTTCCGCTAAAGCGAAACCTGTTGCTGTTTCGCAGCAAAACGCGCCACTTGTTCAGTTACACTGACAAAAACACAATTCTTGAAACGCTCAAAGAAGTTGTGAATTCTGGAGTCGTAAATGCAATACTTTGCGATCTCCCCACGTTGGCAAGTTTCCAACACGACCTGATTTTACTTTTCCCTGCTACCCAGTTTTGGCATTGCAAGAATCTGGTGCAGGATGTAACGGACAAAAACGACCAGTTAGAAATCATCACTGCCGAACACAATCGAGCGCACAGAGCAGCTCAGGAAAATATTAAACAGGTACTCCGTAACTACTACGTTCCCAATATGGGCAACTTAGCCAAAGAAGTGGTTGCGAACTGCAGCGTCTGCACCAAAGCCAAGTACGATAGGCACCCGAAGAAGCAAGAACTTGGGGAAACGCCTATACCAAGTTATACTGGTGAAATGTTGCACATTGACATTTTCGCGCCAGACAAGAAACAATTCTTGACCTGCATAGATAAATTTTCCAAATTTGCAGTCGTCCAGCCGATATTGTCCAGAACAATAGTCGATATCACAGGCCCTCTACTACAAATTGTTAACCTTTTCCCCGCAACCAAGTCAATTTATTGCGATAACGAGGCAGCTTTCAATTCAGAGACCATCACCTCGATGCTCCGGAACACCTACGGCATTTGCATTGTGAATGCGGCCCCGCTTCACAGCACTTCAAACGGCCAGGTGGAACGCTTTCATAGCACCCTGACCGAAATTGCGAGATGCCTCAAGTTAGACAAGAAAATCAGCGACACTACAGAGTTAATCTTAAAGGCTACGATAGAATACAACAAAATTTTGCATTCGGTAACCCGCGAGAAACCAATTGAGGTTGTTCACGCAGCAGCCGGTGATCGTCGCGAAATCGTTAAAGACAGGCTAACTAAGGCACAGCAAGACAACATCAAAAGATGCAATGCATCCAGGCAAAACCGCGTTTTCGAGGTCGGAGAAAAGGTGTTCCAGAAGAACAACAGAAGGTCAGGGAACAAATTAACTCCCTTATGCTCAGAACAAAAGGTCGAAGCATACCTGGGAACGTCTGTCCTCATTAAGGGGAGGGTGGTCCATAAGGACAACCTGATATAGGCTTCCCACCACAATTAGCTAGTAAGTCAAATTAAAGTAGAACAACGTCTTATTTTGTTTATCCGTTTCAGGTTTGCACTCACTTTACTTGTAGTACTAGCAGCGGTAAATGCTCGGATCACCGACTTCTCGCATGCCAACTACATTGCGGTCCTAGACGGAGAGGTACTGGTGTTCGATCAACGTAGCTACTTGAGGCACTCAAGTAACATTTCTGAATTCATTAGTATGATAGATGAGACCGAAAAACTGTCCCATTCCTTTCCACAGTCGCATATGCGCAAATTACTAGTCGTAGATACAGATCATCTTAGAACAATATTGTCCGTTCGTCAAGTGCACCACAGATTTGCACGAAGCCTTGATTTCCTAGGCACTGCCTTGAAGGTTGTTGCCGGTACCCCTGATGCTTCAGATTTCCTAAAGGTCCGCGTTACAGAGGCTCAGTTGGTAGAGTCTAACTCCAAACAGATCCTAATAAACTCCGAAACTCAAAAACAAATTAACAGATTGACGGACACTATCAATAAAATTATCAGTTCCCGCAAAGGCGATTTGGTTGACACTCCTCACTTATTTGAGACACTGTTGGCAAGGAATAGAATACTTAATACAGAAAATTTGATACTCACAATAACGCTGGCAAAGGCAAACATAGTAAATCCTACAGTCCTTGATCATGCCGATCTGAAATCACTTATTGAACAAGATACCCCAATCGTTAGCTTATTAGAAGCTTCTAAGATCAAGGTCCTTCAGTCCGAGAATATTATCCACTTATTAATAGCCTACCCTAAAGTCGAATTTAAGTGCCAGAAAGTCTCCGTCTACCCCGTCTCTCACCAAGAAACCATCCTGCGACTCGACGAGGACACGTTGGCGGAGTGCGAAAAGGATACCATTGCAGTAACAGGATGCACTGTGACTACGCATAACACCTTCTGCGAACGAGCACGGCGCGAAACCTGTGCTAGCTCCCTGCATGCGGGAAACACCGCCAACTGCCACACGCAACCCAGCCACCTGAATGCAATAATGCCTATAGATGATGGCGTCGTGATAATCAACGAAGCGACAGCGCGCGTCCGAACTGACGATGGCGCGGAAGTAACCGTCTCAGGAACCTTCCTGATAACTTTCGAACGGTCTGCAGTTATCAATGGCACGGAGTTCATAAACTTGCGCAAATCAACAAGCAAGCAGCCTGGCACCGTGAGATCACCACTCCTAAATATCTTCGGACACGACCCGGCATTAAGCATACCCTCCTGCATCGTATGAACATCAATAATTTGCAATCAATTCTGGATTTCAAGGAGGAGGTAGTTGCGGCCGGCTCACCCAAATATTGGTCCGCAGTTGGTGCAATACTAAACGTCGGACTAATTGGCTCATTTATCCTTTTTATGGTAATAAGGAGAAAGCGAGCAACATTGCAGATACAGAAGGCTTTGGACAACTTTAATATGACCGAGGACGATCATCATTCTGAGGGGGGGGTAGTTAAGAACTAAGCACATAAGATACACTCTTTTATATTGCTATTCATACATAATCATAAATAATTTGGTTGCCCTCAGCAACAAATACTTAAGCATTCTGTTTGCCCTCAGCAACAAAGTAATATTATTGTAAGCAATGCTGACTCGCTACCAAGAGTTCTGCGCGCAGCCACTGTAAATGGACACCGTGTTGCTTGCGCAAGAATGCTGAGTCGGCACGCCGACTCGAGCGAATGGCGTGATGCATTGACTTCGTAGGGCTAACTTAAGTTTGAATATTTCTGTAGCCTTCAGTCTAAATCTAGATCGCAACTCAATAAGTCGATAAATGATTAAAGCTCCGGCATTGCCGTGAAACAATAATACAAACATTAAATTGTGTTATCATTCAAAGTTGACCACGTCCAAGACGGGCAACTGGGAAGGTTTCCCTCAACGTAATCATCAGTGTTCCAATAACCAATTATTGAACACATCAACACCTCATCGAAGGAAGGAAGTCATCACATCCACGAACCGGAAGACTTAATTAACACCTCATCGAAGGAAGGAAGTCATCACGTCCACGGATCGGAAGACTTAATTTGTATATGTACGCGGCTAGCGGCTCTTCCTAGGCAAATGCTAACGGAGAATGATACAGTGACCGATAACTAAGGGCAACGAATATATAAGCCTGACGCCGAAATGCTCGCAAAAATTATGAAAAGCGCGGGAAAATTGGAAAAGCGCGGGAAAATTGGAAAAGCGCGGGAAAATTGGAAAAGCGCGGGAAAATTCTGAAAAGCGCGTGAAATTTTTCAGACAAACTGCGGCGAAAGTTATTGCCGCTAATTTTTGAGAGCTACACTTTTCACAATTTGCCCCTTTTTCCAGCTGTTTTATTTATACCCTAAATAAATGCTCACTACGACGAAAGTTGGGGGAATTAAGTTCGCACTGATTGGGTCGACGACGCGTATTTTATTTGCTTGCTTATGCGCCAAAGCGATTCACATATAATTCGAAATATATTATGCTTATTGCAGAATTTAGGTTGTTAGTAATGCAAATTTGTATTTCTTAGTTAGAATGCTCACTATCTACCGATTTTTACACGAATGCAAAAAGTTGAAAGATGGGCCAAAACACAATTGACAAAACGCCACAGATTAACTTTCAACTTTTGGCATTCTTTACCTGGATGGCCGACTTGATAATTGCAACTTCCTTTTTTCCTTCCATTTGGCGGCAGCAGCAAATTAAGCAATTAAATTTGCAGAAACGTCTGGGGCAACTCAAGGAACGGCAGAAAATTTTCAGCGACGAAATATTGTTGAATTTAATTTATTGGCCGAACCGACACGAATATATTGGGTTTTCGTTTTTGTTGGTAATGTTTATAGTTTTTCACCGAAAAAAAAAATAAAACTCGCGAACTCTACTGCTAGTCACGTCGGGGTCACCATGAAAATTTAATACTGTTTTGTATTAACAACCCGAAAACTTGTGACTGCAGTAGTTCGAGACGACGTTAATTTGCTAACTTGTGAAAAACTATTTCGAAAGCACGACGAAAAGGAGTGGATACGATGACGTTCGATTGATCACTAACTATTATATTTCAATAATTTCTCTTAGAACCTAACTTATGCTACGGTGGCGAGAGACGGGGCGAATTCGCAAGAGCGAACGGACGAAAGCTTTATTGGCCCCCGCTCTCGCCCTACAACTAGTGATTTAAATACAAGCGCCAAGTGCGCAAACACCGCCCCGCGCAAACGAGCAACAGGGCCAGACAGTGGACAGCTCGCCGATATTCCCCATCCTGCGTCCTGACGTCCGCCACGCGAACCTTGCTATCGGCGCCGGCGTGCACCCCTACCACTCGAAAAATCCTCCACGGCTGGGGCGGAAGGTTGTCTTCTGCGACGATGACGAGCGCTCTCACGACGAGGTTGGGCTCCCCCCTGGTGCCACTTGGACCGCTGCTGGAGGCGGGAGATGTACTCCTGGGACACTCGCTGCCAAAACCTGTGCCTGAGAGACGAGACACCTCGCCATCGTGGCAAGCAGGTCAGGCTGATCTGGTCCGGGAGCGCCGCTGATGGTGGGGCCAGAAGAGGGCCGCCGATGAGCAGATGCCCGGGGGTCAGAGCTTCGCCGTCGTTCGGGTCGCTGCTTAGAGCTCCGAGGGGCCTGGAGTTGAGTACGGCCTCCACGCTGGTGAGCAGAGATCCGAGCTCCTCCGCGGTCAAGAGGTCTTGGCCTACCGGCCAAAGGATCTGGCGATCTGCGCGGAAGAAGTTGGTGGCGTTGTCGCACCACACCTTCTCCGGAATCCTGCGACGACTCACGAACCTTTGAAATGCCAACAAGAACGCATCAGTGGTTAGGTCAGACACTAATTCTAAGTGGAACGCTTTGGACGCAAAACAGACGAACAAGGCCACGTACGACTTGTACGGTGGCTTACCACGGATACAATACGTTGTGCTGAAGGGACCACAAAAAACAACGCCACAAATATTGAACGGGCGGAAAGTTCGAAGTCTATCTGCTGGCAAGTTTCCCATAATTTGCGTCAAGAGTTGCGGCTTACAGCGGAAGCAGCGCATGCACGACCGAACTGTTCGTCGGCAGACTTCTTGAGCATTAACTAGCCAGATTTTCTCGCGCAGACGACTAACGAGAGCTCGTGGGCCAGCGTGACAGTTCGTAACGTACAGGTATGATAGATAGGATCTGACGAACTGTGAGCTTTTAGACAGCAACAACGGAAATTTGGCTTCGTACGGGATAGGACCATTCAATAACCGACCCCCAACTCGTAGTAATGTCGAGGAGCACCAATCTAATTTATTTTCCTAAAGAAAAGGGCTTAACTTTTGAATATTCGTTGCTACCGGATTATTACTACGAATTTTACTTATGTCGTCCCTGAATTCGTGAAATTGAATAACTTCGACAATTTTCTCCAGTTCTCTTTTGCGAAATACTTTTTTCAAAGGGCTTCGACACCTTTCTGCACATTTAAGTATAACGAAAAACCCACACGAACACTCTCAGAAGCTTCAGGTGCGACGAAAAGGACTCTATTTTCTAAAGCACATAATTTGGCTCTGGGCTGACTACGAGAGCTAGGCAAAGTTTTCGTCTTGAGGGGAGCTACTTTCGATTTGGCGGTCAATAAAGACACTTTCAAATCTTCAGCAGTTTGAGTCCGAACGTAGATGCATGCTCCATACGCTCGCATGGAAGCGTCAGCGAAACCATTTGAATCGGGACTTGTAGATCTGTGTTGACGAATCGCGATACCTTAATTTTAGGCAGCTGCAGAAGCGTCGCTCTAACGTCTCCCACGACGTAAGCAACTGCATCGGTAGCGACTCGTCCCAATATAATTTTCGAAGCCACAGTTCCAGCAACAACATCTTTGCCTTTGTGACCAAAGGACACAAGAGGCCAAGTGGGTCGAAAATTCAAGCAGTCACCGACAAAATATTTCGTTTTGTCGCGCGAAGATCCAGGAATGAGTCATCTAACCGAAATTGAAAGTAATCTTAACCCGGTAGCCAAACCATGCCAAGGGTCTTGGTTACGTCTGAGTCTGCCATAAGTGGCATTACAGCGCTATCAGATGCGGATAACTCTGGGCAGTTTGAAAACCACTTTGCCAATTCAAAGCTTGCCTCTTGCAAGACCTGAGAAACTTCGTCTCGAAGGCTTTGCAGGTCCTCAATCATTCAGGTCAATCATTCTGAATAACCTTTGCGGCTTTTGGATGAGTTGTTTGCGCCATCTTTCCTAGCCGCATTAAACACCGAATCGCCAAAAAGGGTGCTGGCGAAGTTCCATATGTAACGGTGTTTAACTTAAAGATTTTTAGGGAATCAGAAGGATCTCATTTTCATACTATGAGCTGAAAGTTTCGATCAGCTTCGTCCACCATCACTTGGCGATACATCTTTTTGACGTCGAAGCAGAGTCGAGTACAGCTCCTCTTGAATAGTTAGGCCTACCATCAAGATGTCATTCAACGCTACCTGCGTAGAAGTACGGCTCGAAGCATCGAAAACTACTCTCAACCAAGTTGAAGTACTTTGTGGCCGTAAAACGCATTGGTGCGGAGTGAAATAGTGCGGAGTATTCGGAATTTTGTCATTGGTGGAGGACATGTGGCCCAGTGAAACATATTCCTCCATGAATTCAATATACATCGCAACTTCGTATGACGAACCAAGAGTATTTGAGTCAGATTTAAACGGCAAACGAACCGAAAATATACCGGACGACAATCTTTGAGTATTTTTCTTAAAGTGTAGTTGACAGAGTTGTTGCTCAGGAGTATGGACATTAGCCTTGGGCGGCAAGTCCTCCACAGACCAAAATTTCTGCAGGGTTGTGTCAATTGACTCCAACGCTTTCTCCTGGCAGCTGAGATGTACCATTTTTTCAGCGTTTTTATTATTTTCAGAGGCACATCTCTCTGACACTATCCAGCCGATAACTGTCCTTTGTAAGATGGGGAATTCAGGCCCCTGCTTTATCTGGCCAATAGATAACAGTTCAAAGAACGTATCAGCGCCGATAAGCATATCTATTTTTTGTGGCTTGAAGAAGAATGGATCTGTCAACTGAATAATTTCAGGCACCCTCCACCCGCTGGTGTTCACCGCTTGATCCGGATGATAACCAGAAACATTTTTCATAATCCAAAAATCGGACGACAATTGGCTGTTCCCTACTCGCGACTTCACAATCCTGTGTATTTTTTTTTGTGGCTTGGGCATTAGTTCCACCAATGCCTCACAAGCTCATGCACACGTCCTCTCTTGTAATTTTGAGCCTCTGAGCGAGCTCATTGGTTACAAAGTTTTTTTGTGAACCAGCGTCGAGCAACGCTCGAGCTAATACAAACTCGCCGCATTTGGTTTGGACGCTCACAACAGCAGTTGCAAAAATGACTCGATCCGATGCATTCGCATGCAAAACATGCGACGTGGATGGAGACTCCTGCATGAGCGTGGGCTGAGAAGGGGGTGGCAACGCGAGATTTGTGTTTGGGGAATATATGTGTAGCAAAGTGTGATGTGAGGACTTGCACACTCTACATCTGTTCGATTTGCATTTTTTGACCGTGTGACCCTTTCTTAAGCAGTTAATGTTGTTCTTTTAGCGAAATCGAATCTTTACTGAGCTGTTAGGCCTGCGAAGGAAGCGCAGTTTCCAATCTGATGTTCAGCTGAGTTGCAATACATGCATTGAACAGAGTTGTTCCTGGCAGCGACAAACGAAAAACTCCTATTTCCATTCTTCTTAGGGTTAGATTGGGTCTGCTGAACAGTTTTGGGCTTGGAACCTCTTCCGCTACCATGTGTAGGGTTCGGGGTAATAGCAGTTAACAAAAACGTATCCCGCATGACAATTCGGATAGGCCCAGGCAGGAATGTAGAGAAGACGTCCACACTTCCAATCGGTTATGCCTGCTGAATCGCATTGCACACACACACACACTCCTACTTAGATCTCTCTCTCGCTCTCTATCGGCGTGCGAAAGGAAAAGAAGGAAAAATGAGCGAGTTTGGGAAAAGTCCCGTTTATTGTGGATCTAGAAGTTTCCAATTCGCGCTGCCTGAACCAACGCGAAGAGATGCTCGCCCACTTGATTTTGGGAACCATAAGCAACCACAAGTATTTGGTCAGCAGTATTCATTTCAACTTTCAATATCGGCACGTGCATAAACTGTACCCCAAAAGCCAGAGAGGACGTAGACCACGCACTCTTACAAGAAGAACAGAACCTATTGTTAAAACCAAGTCGTTCAAACTGCAAGGGTAATTATTTGTGCTAATTGAAATGTGCGAGTGAACCTCACAATGTGTCTATGTATGTATGTATGTAGAGCACGTTCATCGGAGGCCGGCCAGAAAGCACACGCGCTCGTCGCGGGCGCTTTTGCGCTTACATCTTTATAACAAATTACATATTTGTACATCACCGTGCCTGGCCGGCCGATATTTTGCTGCGAAACTGGGAAATCTGTGCGTTGCTGCAGCCCACACACACCAACAAGTGACAACATAACCCCCATACCAGCAGAGCCCAGCTAAGGCTGCTGCAGGTTTGGGCGCTTGCAACCGTATCTTCGTAAACGCCGCTTACGGAACTACGAGCGGAGCACAAGTAATACCTGGCCGAAACTTGGAGAAACGCATACCGACACGTGGAGCCCTAACCTAGAAGTGCAACAGCCTTTCGGAAGTACCTGCGGTTCATACCATTTCTGGGTGGAAATAAACAGGCCCAAAGGAGACCGGCGCAGCAAACCATCAAAGAGGGATTGCCACTACTAGCAACATGTAGTCCGCTACGGAGTACAACCTTTGCAAGCACGCATACTCGCAAAAACAGCGCCTACACTGACAGACATCGGCGATACCGATCGCCCATTAGTGAAGTCTTGTTGTTTTGATTTAGCTTGAACTTTTATTTTTTTTTTGTTCTTGAAAATTAGACATTTTTCTTATTAGCTCTTTATTTTTATTTAGCATATAAATTAAGTGAATGCCAGATGCCACTACTAATAATCCCGTTTAAATTAAGATAACCACGCTCTTTGAGAAGTCCTAAACAGCACCTGCATCTTCGATGGGGCCAGCGAATCGGTAGCGGAAAATATGTGCGTAAGTTTTTATTAACGACAACAGTAGCTATACATATATCTAAGAATAATTTGATTTAACCGGGATGTGTTAAGAAAGGGCATAACCAAGAGCTTCATTAAATTTATCAAGTAAAATCATGAATTATTAGAATATGTTTGAACAAAAGATATTTAAGAAGTTTAGATTGAAAAGAGGAAGAACATGAATTATTAGAATGTAAGTTCAGAAACTGAAAGGAAACAAAGGAACAAAGAATGAATATGAAGAATTTATGTAAATTATCTTGGATTTTGTTACCGTTTGATATGAGCGAATAATTTGTATAAATACGGTCAGCTGCTAGTACAGCGATGCTGTTGTCAACCTTCTCGAATATGATTTAATCTACAATAAAGCGTTTGCCAAGGGGTAACAGCAAGCAACTTCTACTGTTACTAAGGTTGGGGGGGTAGAGAATGGGGGCAAACCACACCTAAGCCACCCACATTGCTGGTATTCTTCGCTTATTATATATTCTTTAGGGTCCGTCTGTGTCGTCCGATATCTACAATATTTTGACCAATCATCTATCATCCCCAATAGACAGCAAGGAGTCATACAAGGCTGTGAGCGTGTCGATGAGGGTTCTCAAGGCTGTATCTGAAGGCTGGGGAATTTTTTGCAAATTAAAAAGTGTCGATATGTTGTCAAAAAAAATAAGACCCGTTTCAGGCTAGCAAGGGCGTTGGGATAATTTTCCACAGTGACTTGAAAGGCCCGAACTGTTCCTAAAGCGTCTCCAGCTAAACACGAAATTAAATGATTGAATTTTTCAGTATCGTGTAAAGTGTCATCTTTGTCAACGAAAGATTCGAAAAGGCTTATAAAATTTTTAAATTCGGAGTGTTTTCCGCTAAAAGTTGGGAGAGCAACGCTCGGTAGACGGCATTGAGGCGGGCGATTTGCCCGCGGAGCGGATTTGCACTTATTTAAAATTGAAATCAGCAATGACTTTGTCATCACGGCCATCTCTTCCAACTCTTCGCGGTATACATCTTTTGTATCTTTCACTTCTATTTGGTTTTGCAAAAGTAAAGCATTTTCAATGTGCGTTTTTAGAATCTCTTATCGACACTCAAGCTCGACCGGATTTACTTATAATTTAACTTCTTTTAAGTGGCGATAAGTTCGGTTAATACTTTTCATGCAAACATCTCGTTGGTGTTCAAGCTCTTCGATATCCTAAGTTTATTTGTATTTATTTTGTTGGTATCGAAGAGGTGTTAAATATTTATTTTTATTAAATTATTTATTTGTTAAAGTGTCGAAAGAATTACAGCGAAAAATATCTAAATAGGGTTTTTATATTTTTTATATAAACCCTGCGACAGTATAGTCCGCACGCACGCACTGTAGGGGAGCTAACGCTCAAGCGTACCGAAAAGACGAACAAACGTTTAGGCAGACTGAAAATTGCACTGCTGCAGCGATCGAGAACGAAAACAACCAAAGATAACTCGAAATAGCGGCAGCGGTGTCGGTGTGCGTATGTATGTGTAGGCGGCTAGCGGCTCTTCCTAGGCAAATGCTAACGGAGAATGATACAGTGACCGATAACTAAGGGCAACGAATATATAAGCCTGACGCCGAAATGCGCGCAAAAATTATGAAAAGCGCGGCAAAATTGGAAAAGCGCGGCAAAATTCTGAAAAGGGCGGGAAATTTTTCAGACAAACTGCGGGGAAAGTTATTGCCGCTAATTTTTGAGAGCTACACTTTTCACAATTTGCCCTTTTTTCCAGATGTTTTATTTATACCCTAAATAAATGCTCACTACGACGAAAGTTGGGGGAATTAAGTTCGCACTGATTGGGTCGACGACGAGTATTTTATTTGCTTGTTTATGGGCCAAAGCGATTCACATATAATTCGAAATTGCAGAATTTAGGTTGTTAGTACATGCAAATTTTTATTTCTTGGTTAGAATGCTAGATAGTCTACCGATTTTTACACGAATGCAAAAAGTTGAAAGATGGGCCAAAACACAATTGACAAAACGACACAGATTAACTTTCAACTTTTGGCATTCTTTACCTGGATGGCCGACTTGATAATTGCAACTTCCTTTTTACTTCCATTTGGCGGCATCAGCAAATTAAGCAATTAAATTTGCAGAAACGTCTGGGGCAACTCAAGGAACGGCAGAAAATTTCCAGCGACGAAATATTGTTAAATTTAATTTATTGGCCGAACCGACACGAATAAATTGGTTTTGGTTTTTGTTGGTAATGTGTAACCCGCGAACTCTACTGCTATCACGTCGGGGTCACCATGAAAATTTAATACTGTTTTGTATTAACAACCCGAAAACTTGTGACTGCAGTAGTTCGAGACGACGTTAATTTGCGAACTTGTGAAAAACTATTTCGAAAGCACGACGAAAAGGAGTGGATACGATGACGTTCGATTGATCACTAACTATTATATTTCAACTTATACAACGGTGGCGAGAGACGGGGCGAATTTGCAAGAGCGAACGGACGAAAGCTTTATTGGCTCCCGCTCTCGCCCTACAACTAGTGATTTAAATACAAGCGCCAAGTGCGCAAATACTAGCAAAAATAGCACGGCAGCCAATAATACTTCCGAAGGGACATAAACTTACCGACTTGATTACCTGGCACAATTACAGACTTTATTTCCATAAAAATAAAGAACTAATAGTGAACTAAAAGTGAATCAATATTCGTACAGCCGTACAACATGTAAGTTACTATTGGGAGGCGACACGAGAAACGGTAGGTTGCATTGTTTACCTGTCTAACCGTTAGAACCATACACCTAGAACTTGCCGAAGATTTGTCGTGTGATGCATGCACCGTAGTTATCCGAAATTTCGTGAATAGACAAGGTACTGGGAATATATCATTCGCTCTGATATGGGTACAACCTTGTTTGGTGTCGCGACAATATTCTAAGGAACACTAACGACCTCTTTGATTGGGAGTATATAAAAGCAACGCTTGCGATTAAGGACATTAACTGTGAATTTAAATGTCCAGGTAAAACTAGTTCATGAGTATGCTGAGAGGGGTTGGTTCAATCGACAAAGCGATTCCTGTAACTTTAAAGAAGCAGACACCAAGAGTAGAAACTCTTCGTAGTCTACTAATAGAGGGTGAAAATATTATAAGCAGTTTACCATGTTCCTGTTTCTTTAGATGACCCAGAACCCCGTACCCCAAATTACTTTCTGTTCGGAACATTAAACTCTACGCATAGAAATAATTACTGCCTTCGGAAACAGTTTCGTATTGCTCGTCAGTTGACGGATATTTTTGGATAACAGAGTACCTTCCAACCCTAACAAGACGCACAAAGTGGTTTGCCATTTGAAACGGAGAAACACCAGACTCGTAAAAACCACTACATTCTTTGGTGGGCATTTCCAGAGCACAGCCTGCGTATGTACCAGCTGAACACAGTGACTTACAGACCGGCAGCTACCCCGTTCTTGGCAATACGCAGTTTGACTCATCTCGCCGAGGTGCATCACAAGGAGTACCCACTCAAGGATGCTGTAAGAAAGTCGTCGCTTTACGTAGATTATTTGCTTACCTGTACAGATGATCTCCACACTTTTCGCAAAACGAAGGATCAAGTCACGGAAATTCTTCGTCGAGGGCACTTTCCTTTCACAAAATAGCATTCAAATCCAGCTGATTTTGTTGAAAGTCACACAAAGAAGGATCTTAGGCCGTTTAAGAATGACCTTGTAAGCACTTTATTGGTTAGCTGGAACTCCAACTCCAGCCATTACAAAAAGAACAATCCTTTCCAAAACTTCGGCCTCGTTGCCAAGATAATTTTTCAAGAACTGTGGCTCGCTGGACTCGGTTTGGAAGAAAGCGTGCCACAAAACCTACACATGGCTTGGAGAAAATGTTTTGAGTCATTTCAGAGAGTACCATTATTGTCCATCCCTCGTTGTTGTCTGCAACCTAAGCCTCGGTCGCTGCAGGTACATGGCTTCTGCGATTCATCGATCCGAGTTTACGGCAGTTGCATATACCTAAGCTCGGAAACAACGTGCGGAAACGTCGATATTGTTTCGTGGGGAACAACTACATCCGAATTTGGAGCACCAATATGGTTCCTGGACCTTCATTTCTTGACGCAATCATTCGCCGCTTGGCCAACCTCGCCTCAAATCGTCGACATAGATTTGGATGCTGTCAAAATGGAGCACATTCAGTACAACTGTTCAGCACAACCATATTCTTTAGCGGTTAAAAACTATCAGCACATAACATATCTATTTTTGTAGGCCGATCAACACATATTTCCGGATTCGAGGAAGAGTACCTATAAAATCGTATCCAGCAGTCTTAGTTTGTATGGCGACCAATGTCGTGCATATCGAAGTGGTCTATGAGCTGTCAGCCAAGTCATTTCTGGCAGCGTTTAAGAGTATGTTCTCTCCGCGCTTCATACCTACAGACGTTTTCTGTGACAATGGTACTAATTTTTTTGGAGCTACCAAACAGCTTCAGGACAGCTTTATACCATCCCATCTAGCCACAGATCTTATAACGTTTCATTTCATTCCCTCCAGAGCTGCATATTTCGGAGGCCTTTGGAAGGCGGCGCTGAAGAGTGCCAATGGGCTGATCTACAGGACGTTGATTAACTTAAGATTTACGTTTAAAGAGCTTTTTACAATCACAACCGTGAAAAGAAGTTTTTTTGAATTCTCGCCCGTTATCGTCACTATCTCTGGACCCTAGTGGACCCTAGTTGACAGTGCTGCCTACCTAATTCTGTGGAAAGGACAAACTCATTTTCATGATATTTCCCTGTAAATTAGAAGTTCATACTAAAATGTTATAATCCGTTAACTTGTATTGCATATCTCAATTTGTAATTCACATGTTAAATTCTCATGTTAAATTCTCCCACGATGCTAATAAAGCACATGTTGGCTGATGAATCGGATGAATCGCACCAGTTACTGTTCATAAGCATCTTCATTTTTAATCGTAGTAATTGATTTATACACCCCCAAACTAATATTTCATGCAACACAAAAACTCTTTGTACATTAAACAAGAGAGTTAAAAAGTATAGATAAAAACTAAACTTATATTGTAACCTTCGTACGTGGAAGCCAATATTTCCACAAACCACCATTAATAAACTAACTCTAAAACTCTCACTGCCTGACTTCTTATTTACACTGAAGAAAAAGCTCTTGTTTTAACATTTTGGCGACGGTGATAGGACAGAGTTAGTTAGTTAAGTTTTTTGTCACTTATCTTTCCTCCCGGTTATCGCACGCGTTTATGCAGCTCCCGCTGCAGGTGTACCCAGACTCTCATTTTGTCGAACTGCGCCATGTCGACGCTGTTTCTCTCCCACGCCGCCAGACTTAGTCGTGCTTGAAGTTGGGTCGTACTTGAAGACATACCACACATACCAGCATCAACACCACACCGCAGCTGCATCTCGCCACTGCCTGCTATATCCCGCCACGCGGCAGCTGTGTTTCGCCATTGCTGCTGGACATAGCCGTGGTTGGAGTCGACATTGTGTCTATAGATCGCTTTATAAATAGACATCACATCCACATATATCGGACTTAGCCCCGATCCGCACAGCATCTTGTACCGTTTTTAAAAATGCCTACGGCACTGTTTCGACGAGCTTTCCACTATATAGTGGAAAGCTGCACTCCTGCATACCTTGTATAAGTGCGTCTTATGCACAGAATTGTATGATCGAAATTGCGTAATGCCAAATCAGTAGATCCCTGCTTCAACTTAGCCCCGTTGGAGCTATCATGCCGCTTGTTTCGGAGGTTGTTCAAACTCGCAATTTCTATACAGGAAGCCATGGAGCAATTGGAACCAGCAGAGCTGAAACTATCGTTGGAACCTGGACGCAAAACTCAGTATTCAGGAGCAGCTTAGGCCAGACGCTAACAGCACCGGTATGCACACTTCCGCCAAGTCCAGTGGTTCACAGTTGCGCAGTCTCATTGATAATGACTCCGCATTATTCAACTCGTTGCGGTCCATGGACACAGAAGGTGAGATCACCCAGGCCATGCCCATCTCTTTTGTCATAGGAAAGGTGGACCAGGAGACCAAAGGGAAGTGGAACGAGTCGATGGATTACTCCACTTTACTTTCATGGAAAACTCCGTTCAACTTATGGAACGCCATTGTCAATATTAGGAATCGGAAAAGTAACCTTTTAAATGTTCTGAACTGACCCTAAAAGATCGTATCAATACAGTAAAACGCCTCACCATGTCACCAATTGCCCGTCTTCGCAGAGATGCCGCATTTGTATATTAGGGCACCATTCGCTGCTTCATCGATGTGCACCTGTATCAGTGCCCCTGCTGATAAAATGTCCCGCAAAGATGTCTTAAAATTTCAAGCCATCTCTGGAAATGCCTCTTGTTAAACCAATATTGATCAAGAAAAACAAAGTTGTCCAAAAAAGCGTCAACTAAGTCTCTAGGAACGACAAGGCAAATTCCTTTACTGCCAATATGTGCCTTGCTGACAAATGGGACAACTTAACCTATGAAGATCAAGATTGATGATTCTCATCTTTTTCCTTAAATGTGGCAAACAACTAATCTGTTTCGGCTATGAAATTTTTTACTCACAATTGGATTTGTAAGAATGCTACTGAAACAGAGCGTCTGAACCACGTAACTAACCTCAGGAAAAGAAGAAATCTGACTTTAAAACCGTCCTCAAGCTGTTGCCTCTGCTAAGATCGTTCAACAGTATCCCTTGAACGAAGAAGAGTCAACCTACTTAGGGACGAACAACAGCTTTGCTATTCTGTCTGATAATGACAATCATACAAGGACTATTGATTCAATCTGAGCTTGACCATCGTTTGTCTGAGCCTGTCCAAGCTAAATTTCGTCTGGTATCGACAACCAATGTCACTTCTCAAGATAAAACTAAAAAACGCGATCACCGAGCCCCTCCCTTTCTGCTGAGGGCTGTCAATGATTTTCGGATACAAATTGGTTTACTTTCATCTGTGACTACTGGTTTTAATTAATTTTTTTCATTCAATTTTTGCTTACTTTTGCCAAAGTGTGGCAGATGTTAAGGTGACCATGAGACGAAGGAAAAGGATAAGTGTCTGGTCACGACAGAAGAGCAGTTTAAATGCGGTAACTGCCTATTTAAAGGCGATTGAGAAACGTAAGCAAAATACTTTTGTGGATCGATTCAAAAGCTTGTCCTTAAAATCTGCTTTGCTCCGGCTCATAATGCTTGATTACCTCGCGGTCTTCTGTATCCTCAAATCCGACCTTGCCAGCGCTTGATTTGCGCTAAATGTATTGCCCCCACTAAGCCAGCCAAACTTTGAATCTACTTAACAACCTAGCCAGAACAGGCTTCTGAAATTTATTGAAACAATTAAAGAAGCAGCCAGAGGCGGCTGCGATGGCTCAAGAGGTCAAATGATGTCGGTGATGACGACGACGTTGGAAAGGCTACAGAGCGTGATGTCTAAGCACGCCACCCTGTTGGGGTCTAGGCATTGCGATCACTAATTACGGGCTAAATATCGTAATTTGATGCACCAACCACTTTGTTGACAATTCTACAAAGACTGAGCATCTTCTAACTCGCTGGGGTACGGTTTGTGATTTATTTATTAAAAGGTTACAAACGTCTATATTAAAGACGTTCAGGAGGATACTGGGTGGGAAGTTGTGTCGAAAATCGAGTGTTGTTTTATGACACGGATACAGAGATTGGCCGTGATGGACACAGGCACCACCCTGCCCTGGAAAACGCATCGTCGGCGACAAACACGCATGGAACCACTATGGATGAGTCCGGCAAGATGGAGCAATGAATTGGGCCAACAATATAATATCATAAACCCATAAGGGGTGCATCTGGAAGCTACAAGAATGAAATAGTCTTATTGGACTCATGCTACCAGGTGAATTTCATATCGGAGGAATTCGCCCAGAAGCTCCGATTGCCACGTAGAGAACGTTACTTTGAGATTCCCAGTATTGGAGAAACGTAAACGCAGATGAAGCATCACATAGCTACTAGCATCAAGTCGCGGCTGCTACTTTATCTTTTTATCTAGCCCACGACCACAGTGGGCCTATACCAAACACTATAATTCAAAAACTCGTTCACGTAACCTAAACCTAGGAAACGACTCAATTGCACACCTCACTCAACGGGGAAGTTTTGGTTAGCTTCTTTAGCTTCCTTATCACCAGATAGGGAAATCGACTGAAACCGCACTCCAAACGCTTGTTTACAAGAATTGGTGGCTTTTCTATACTTTCAACAACGTCACCCCAGAAGCAGTCACCCGAACTCTGACAAGCCTGGAAGTTAAGCCACCACTTGTGAGAATCATACACTCAATGCTTACCAGCAGGGGAACCAGCAGCAGAGGAACCACTCAAGGAGAGTTCTATCCTCTCTACTCTGGATAAAGTAGTTAACCAACTACTACTTCTCATAAAAAAGATTAAGACTTTAAAGTGGTCGCATATGCGGACGAAGTAGTAATTCTAACACAAGGTAAATACCCAAAAAAACACTTTGAAATCTCATGGAACACTTCACGGGTGGGCACAGAGGTGTGGATTAGAAGTCAACCAAAGTAAAACGGAACGGGTATTATTTACTAGTACAAGAACCTTAACATACCACACTCATTCTACACCATACTCGTCTAACCTTTGCACGACCCCCACTAACGCTCTAGACACCATTCTAAGCCTTGAGCCCCTAGACTCGCTTACAGAAAGATACGCTGCGGCAACCGCATTCGAACTGCGCGCAGTGAATCCGTGGTTAGCTGGACCAACACAACTGACGTTGCACTCACGTGACAACATCACGAACAACCGCCCAACCGCCCACACTAGGTATAGGGCTTATAGGCTCTATACGGTCGGTCTAAACTAAACGAACAAGTAAGAGACGGAGTCTACTCCAGTGAGCAAGGCAGTGAGAAGACAAACCTTAATCGATTTTAGGGACCTATCATTTTCTGGTATCACATGGCATCACAAGAGGCCCTGGCGGCCTAGGTGGGGGGATGAGCATTTCCCAATCCGGGCCAAACCTAACCTAACATACTTCCAGACAATCGCATTTCAACTCTGGGCAAGGTCTTTGTGCTTCTTGGCTCAGTTTAAGGTTTAACTACAACAGCTGCATCTAAGCTCAAGAACCAGAAGTGTATAGCAATCGTCAAAAGTTGCAAAGCTTCTGATCTGAGCCTAAGAGAAGTTGTCGCCGTTCAGCCGTTGTAGGCAGAGATACCTGATGAGACTGCGGTGACGTGCAGACGAACCTAGCGCTAGTCCTATCTGAGTCCGGGGTACACTCTCTAGGGAGTACTCGTGCGATGTAAGTTATCAAAAACTGTATTATAAAGATTTATAGCCAACTATGTCCTCGAGTTTTTAACTACGATTTTTGTATACAAAATACAAGATTGGTAAAGCCAACAACAATATCAAAAGGGGAATTATACGCCCAAGACTTGTCGCATGTTGCAAATGGCGTACATTTTCCGAATTTACATTCGAGCCTTTGTTACGGAAAGCCGATCGCTTAACTTTCACACACCACAAAAACTTTAACGACAAGTGCTGCATCTAAGCATAAGAAGCAGAAGAGTATGGCAATCGCCAAAACTTGCATTGCTTCTGCTCTGAGCCCAAGAGAAATTTTCGCCGTTCAATCGCTGTATTTATGTATACAAAAATACAAGGACACTAAAATCAACAAAAAGAAATGAATACATATACAATTGTTAATATGTTTTTTATTGACATTTTAAGAACACAAAAAGAAAAACGACAAGAAAAATAAAACAATATTCGCCGAGATACAGACTGGTAGACTGGGGTCTTAGTTATAGCCCTTGTAGAGATCGGGGAAAAAAAATTAAATAAATTTTTGCATTCGTCATCTCTGGCAAGCAGACGTGTTTATTTGAGCTCCGAAAATTCGAACGTTTTTCACTGAACAAATTTACTATCAGTCGTTCGGATTTCGGCGTTGTTCCCTATCAAGCGTCTCGCAACGTCCTCCACTGTTTAATAAACTCTCAACAGGAGCAATAAACATGATAATTTATTAATTTATGCAACAATCCAAGCTATTTGGTCGTCGGTTCGTCTCCGTTCTCAGCTGATCTAAAGTTTTGAGAGAACCGTATAAACAACAACACTAGAGTTTTTACCAATTACTGTTGCACAGGCGCACTAGACACAGATACAGACTGTCACTTCAGATGCTTTATCCCCGCAACTGATATAGCAAATAGACGCTTATCGGCGTTGACTGAGCTCATCAACATCACTTCGCGAGAGGCGGATGAAAGGTTACTGAAAGCGTTATCTATCGAAATTGACCAGAAATTCGACGCTTAACTTAGCCAACTATCTGGTGCTGTGAAAGATTTTAGAAAGCGAGTCTAGCAACTCGAGGTCAATACGGCTGAGCGCCTGGACAAACTGGAGCGGGATATAGAGGAGTTACTTTCCTTGAAAACCTAAGTAGGGACTGTCGAAGGGAAACTACAGGCACAGTGTAGGGGAAGAGATGCGTGTATGGCATTCCGTAGGTTGACTCCGAACCCTATTCAACAAATTATGTTTTGCGACGAACCTTGTTCCGGCACTGAGTCCGCGATATCTTCAGGTCCCAGAAAAAACTTGTCGATCCTCCAGTAATCGTAAGGCTGGTGACGACTAGGGAAAAAGCGGCACTTCGTCGAGCACTGGGTGCATATCGGCGAGCAAACAACCAAAAACTGAGCATATTTTGATTTACCGGCTGTGCTTTACGTTAATGAACAACTCACGAAAGATATTTTCGTTATCTTTAAAGAAGCTTGCGCCTTAAAAAGCTCAAAGCACTCACTGCGGTGTTAACACGACGTGGGATTGTGCCCGCGGAATGCACAGGGGGAGATAACGTTATCTACATCCAGCAATTCGATGAACTTGCTGATGTTACTGCTGCTGCATCCATCTCTCGCTCTGTCAATGCTGCTGGGTCCCTCTTTCGTTCTGTTACCGCCTCTCATAGTAATATGAATAAGATAATAATAATAAGACTAATTTTTCTTATAATTCCAATCTTATTCTTATAATAGTTTTTAAAAGTAACTCAAGTTTACTTAGGTTTCTGAAATACTATCTCTTTTAGAATTACAGTGTGCCTATTACGACCTTTTGTGTATGTTTCCAATATTTATAAATGCATATTTTAATGCAGATAAATAGTCTATGTAAACAAAGAGAGGGTTAGGATTGTCCACAGAAACGCCCAAAGCCTAGTAAGAAAAATGGAGGAGTTTAGAGAGTTATTTGTGTGATCTCATGTTGATGTTATTTGTGTGTCAGACACTTGGCTCTAGTGTCTAGTGGCTCTAGCGATGTCCCGTTTGTGTGTAATGGGTATGTTTTGTTCAGACTGATCGGGTGGGCCATGCCGGAGGCGTAGCCATCTATGTTAGTAAGAAATTTACTTTTAAATGTATCCAAACCAGTCAAGAGGATTGTACTGCTGAATCTGCTTTCATTGAGATTAGTGATCGATTTTATGAAGCTCTCATCTGCTGCATATACCGACCCCATCGCCAAACCCAATTCGGAGACTTTATGAGAACGCTTGCGGGAATATCCGTTGGGTATCAATATGTCACTATAACAATGATTTTAATTCAATTAGACTGAAATTGGGCAGCATTAACGCACCTACATATTTTACAAATACTTGTAGCTCCTTGTTAGATTTAATATTTGTTTGTGATTTGTCGAAAGTCCTTTTATATGACCGACTATGTGTTCCTGCTTTTTCCTAACATGACCTCATATTAATGACGCATGATTTTATCTCTGACAACCCCCATCTGTACATAGCTATAGGGACTATAAGACAATTAATTATGACAACTTGCAGGCTGAATTAGACAATTATGACTGGACCCGTATTTACAACTTGACATCTGCTGAAGATCAACTATTACTCTCATTCTCTAATATTGGACAACTATTTCAGAATTGTATCCCACTTAGAAATAAAATTCTAACCCAGCAGATCAGCCTTGGTTATCCTCACAAATAAAAGGACACATTCGATGGCGGAACGCAGCCTATAAGCGCTGGAAACGATAACGAACTGAAGATTTTTACAACATTTTAAATAAACTAGAACTAGCCTATAAGCGCTGAAAACGATAACAAACTGAAGATTTTTACAAAATTTTTAAATAAATAAGAACTGACGTCACAAGCATGGTAGCAGTCTCCAAACGTAGATTTTATAATAATAAATTTGGAAATGCACATACGTCTAATCAGGTTTGGATGGACGTTAGAAGTATGGGGATAGACAAACAAACTCAGGCTGCTAAGTCAAACCTAGATGTGGATGGTTTGCTTGCGTCAATTTTTATAGTCCCCCACAAACTATGTACCTTAAAATCACAATCATCTGTGATAATATTTTTAGCTTTATGTGTGTGCGTCCAAGTGATTTTCCAGAATGCTTACTAAGTTAAATCCAATAAAGAAAGGACAACATAATCCCAAATTTGTGAAAATATTTATACCAAAGTTAAATTACCACATCTCCCACATCTTCACCACATCTACGTTCCCCGAAGCGTGGAAAATTACAAAGATACTCCCGATTCCTAAACCTAAAAATGATTTTCGACCCATCCCTATCCTCCCATTTGTGTGCAAGTCATTTGTACGCCTAGTTGCCCAGCAAACTCAATCATACCTGAAAAACATCCGTATCCTCAGCAACCTATAGTCTTCCTTTTTATACTAAAGGTCTCCAGAAATATAAAAATCTAAGAAACAAGTTCTACAAAAGGTTGTAACGATCCTGCTTTGCTGAGGTAGCTCAACGGTGTCCAGGTGTTCGTTCCAACATTTATTTATGTCAGGAGTGGTTGCTGGAAGACCCGGTTCCCAGAGTATGACACGTAAGCGGGGTTCAGTGCAATCGAATCGGTATGCGTTTATTAAGAATTATTGTGTACATACGATAGATAGAATTCGTGCTGCAGGGGCTCGTCCGCCCGTAGGATGCCGGGGACTTCTGCGTCGTCGTCGCGGCCGGCGGCGGTGGCGGCGGGCGTCCTGTGGGTGAGAAAGAAAAGGCCACGTCGTCCCTCTTGGCTATGCTTATGTCTATGAGGATGAGACTACAATGTATTGGGCGGACGGGGTACTAGACCCTATCCCGAAAAAAGACTCCGCAGTTAACTCCCAGAGAAGTTTGCTCACACCAATGCGTAAGCCTTACCTTCTCCGCTCGCCGTCGGCCGCAGAGTGAATCTGTATGGGCCACCGGCGCCCTTTTTATATCCCTCCCGGCCCTTGTCAGTCACAATTAGTGTGACTGTAGTTTCCTAATCCTATAGCCAGTGCCATAACGCGTGTGGCTTGTGGTGGCCGTTGGTCAGTGTGACCGTTTCACTTGTTTGGCGCGTCCGCCCGGATATTTAAATTTGAATATTTTAACCTTTTAACTTATATTTATTTCGGCTTCTTGACTACTTAACTTCTTGCTTCTTGCATTTTACTACTATCTTAATCTATAACTACTGCTTATGTTTATTATTTGTTTATTCTTATTTATTATGTTTATTCTGTGCGCTCCTGAGCGTCACAAGGTTCATTAAATGGGGTAATCCTGTTGATGGGGATAAATATCGACAACATAAGCGAGAATTTGAGTTTCTGAATAAATTTCTATATAAACAATACATTTCCGACATTGAAAACAGCTTAAAGTCAAATCCAAATGTGTTCTGACGTTTTATTAATTCAAAGAAATCTTATTCTTCCATACCGTCAACTATGTCATATAACAATACTACCGCTAATTCCGGGACAAATATTGCAAACTTATTTGCTTCCTATTTTTCGGCCAATTTTGAGCCTGCTTGTGACTGGAATGACCAGCAAATTCTAAATAATATTCCAGAAATTTTTAATATTTGTTCCCGTTGAAAGAAATGGTGAGGACATTTCTGAAGATATATCTCATTTTGACGTCTTCATTAAGCCGGAAATATTCATTTTTTCTTTAAAAATGTTATTAAAGTTTTCTTCAAGATTAAGAAGATGATCTTCTCTTCTTCACTATCTCAGGGTAAATTTATTTCTAGAAAATTGCCAAGTTCTACCGGTTCATAAGGGCGGAAGCAAGTCTGAGGTTTCTAATTACAGGCCTATTGCTAAAATAAGCAATATTGCTAAGCTATTCGAGAGAATTGTAGTTAAAAAATTATCCTTCCTGATACGTACTTATATTGACCCTAATCAGCCAACCTTAGCTTTTGACTCTATTGACCATGTGATTCTTCGTACCAAACTGTGAACGCCTTATAATTTTTCTCCATGTGCAATAAAGCTTATTCAAACTTATCATACAAACAGACCTCAGGCAGTTGTTTCGGGGAATCTGAAATCTGATCTCTTGTCCCCCGCTCAGTCCCCCAATGGTCAGTCTTAGGTCCATTGCTTTTATATGTAAATGATCTTCCAAAATGTTTGTCTGTACCTTTATGCAGATGATGTCCAGCTTTATGTTATCGTATTTTAGGCCAAATTAATGAATGTATTAAAGTAAGCAACTTTGAAATAAAAAAAATATGCAATTTTGCGAAGGCGAATGGACTGCACTTAAATCTAAACACAAGTTTGCACCCGAAAGTCCATTTTAAAAATTTAGCTATTAATTATGTTGAACAGGCCTCAAATCTCGGCACAGAATTTAACTCCACGTTGACATGGGATGATCAAATACTAAGGCCACTGGGAAAACTTATGCTATGTTTAGGTAGCTTTCATTAACCCAAAATCTCATTCCGCAGAATTTGAGAATGTTTGTGGCCAAAACCTCATTTTTACATTCTTGAAAATTTTGAAATATGCGCAATATAAGAATATATATACTCAATATATATTTTTTACCTAGATCGCACAGAGCATGTTACAGCTTATTCCTCACAGATTTTCGAACTAAGTAAGTCCTGGATTAATTTAAAAAATAATATATTCAAACGACTGAAACTGGGATCGGTAGAGACACACTTCTTTATCCAAACTGTTCGCTACTGGAATGATCTTCAGAGCAATTAGAAAAAAAAACATTAAAAATGAAACTTGATTCAAAACTATATTATTAACAAATCTTAGAGGCACACTTTAACTTTATCTTTAAATTTAAATTTGAACGTCATAGTTTCGACCAACCCATCATTTTTTGTACCTTTTTATTTTAAAATGTTTTCCCTTGTTAATTTTTTAAAAAATGTTTTTTGTGTTGATTTTATGTTAAAGATTTTATAATGTTAGCTTGTAAGACAAAATTATTAATGTTAAATGTATTGTACCCATAGTTACTGGTGCAATAACTTAAAGGCTTGACCTAACCTGTAGCACTGGGCTAAAACGAATATAAATCAGTTTAATTTAAATAAAGGGATGCAAAGAAGTGAATAAGTAATAGATGACTAAGGTATATCTGGCAGATTAAAGTCACCCAAAACAATAAAATGCTCTCTGTCAGAAGGAACAGATAGACAAATAATGTTCACATCCATGGGGGATATAAGAACACGCTATAAAAATAAAGAAAATTTGAAATATCTCCGATATAAATTAACAGCAAAAAGCTATATTAAATATGTTTAGAAAATAGTAAAGTATAATATCTCCGGCTTCAGCAAAGTTTATATTAAGTCCCCTAACATTTTCAGATTATTGCTTTGTCTGCGTTGAACAAGTTATTTAACTATTAACTTTTGGAGGAGCAGATAATTTAAAAGAGGATATCTTGCGAGCGTTTGTTCATTTAATTTGTTTAAGTGTTTTGTTCGAAGATGGGTATTTTGTTGTTGGATAAAAATATATATTATATATTCTAGGTTAGGTTAGGTTAGAGCAGCTGTCAAATTATTGACACACTTAGACCTAGAAGGTCCATTGTGATACCGCGTGGATCTGTGGCCCCTTTCCTATATTATTGTCTGCTGCTTTTACTGCTGACCTAGCATAGCTCCCATTCGGTTGCTTTCATGAATTTTATTATTCGCTTAAGGCTTATATTCGCCAGTTCAGATAGACTGCTCATGAAGGGATTCTCTAAGTGGTACAGTCTAGATCTGCATAGGGCCGGGAAAGACCAGAACAGGTGTTCTACAGCTTCCTCCTCCTCCTCATCCCTGCAGCTTCTGCAGAAATCGTTTTGGGGCGCGGCCAATCTGCTTGCAAGTGTTGACCAACCAATGGCCTGTTAGCACTCGTATTTGCATTCCGCACTCGGTATGGTTTAGCTTTAGAAGTTTAGAGGTTCTCTTCGCATTAATAATTGGCCATGTCAGGCGAGAGATGCGACAATGTCTTACATGTGTCAATGCTTTATATTTGTTTTTAATGTTTAGCTTGCAGGTGGCCATCGGCATACCAATGTTCTCCTTGTCCGGAAGGCGAGGAACGGTAGTGCCATGCCTGACCAACTCATCTGCAATACAATTGCCTGTTTCGGTGACCCGGAACCCATATTAGGTATACTTTAAACTGCAAATCCATCTCATGTAGAGATTGTTTGAGATATGACTATCACTGTAAATAATTATTTCTTTTGACAGTTTGCATCGTTTAGGAGCAACAAAGCTTCATTTATAGTATATACTTCTGCTTGGAAGACACTGCAGTGATCCGGAAGTCTGAAGGATTTCCTTAAGTTAAGGTGGTCGGAGTATATACCTCCTCCGAATTGATTACTTAATTTGGAGCCGTCAGTGCAGAAATTGACCCTCTTTTAGGCCCGGTAGACCTTGCTCCCGGTCTTCTCTGGTTGGGAGTAATGCTTCAAAGGGGGTGTGGCTGTATTCAATTGGTTCGCATAGATCCGTTTTAGGTGGGGTCGTTTTGTCTTGCTGGAGTATCCTGGCATGACCATATGTTTGCTTCCATTACCCTAAGTCACTCATTCGAACCGCAGCTATCTTGGCCCGCTCCATGCCGGCTAAGTCCATGCTGGGAAGGTCACTTTTGCATTTTGGGAGTTCTATTGGAAGAATACTTAGTAAGGCTTCTCTATATTATTATTATTATTTGTATCGGGGTGTTTATAGTACCGAGACCTATAAGATCTATTGTACCCCCATTCAGAGCCTACAGCTAAGATATCAACCCACTTCCTCGAATAAAGTCGAGGAGTTTTAATGGGTTGATTCTTCCCAAAGCTCTGGTGTAAGAGTTTTGGTTCCTAAGATTTTACATCTTATACTAGGTAATGTTGGACAGTTTGGATGATGTGTTTATGTCTCTATGTCGCAGAATCTGCAAGTTCTACTGCTGGTTATTCCCATCCTACCTAGGTGACTTTTCGGTCTACAGTGCCCGGTTAGTAATGTGTTAGAGTTAGCAACTTTGAAACCAAAAAAAAAAGCAATATTGCGGAGGCGAATAGGCTGCATTTAAAGATAAACACAAGTTTGCACCCTAAAGTCCATGTTGACAATGTAGCTATTAATTATGTTAAACAAGCTACAAATCTCGGCATAGAATTTAAGTTGAAATGGGATGATAAAATTACTAAAGCCATTGAAAAAACTTATGCTATGCTCAGGCAGGTTTTATTAATATAAAATCTAATTCCGCAGAATATCAAAATGTTAATAGCCAAAACCTGTATAAAACCAACTCTCTTTTACGGCCTTGAAGTTTTTGCAATATACGCAATATAAGAATTCCGTTTATCTCAGTAGCGCGATATATTTTTAACCTTGATCGCACAGAGCATGTTACAGCTTACTCATTATAGATTTTCGAGCTAAGTTTTGAGTCCTGGATTAAGCTAAGAACTCTTTTATTTTTATACAAACTAATATTACGGAATGAGCCACAGTACCTAACGGAGCTTTGCAAATGTCTGCCTCCGCTAGAACAAACAATATTATATGCAAACGACTGAAACTGGGATCGGCAGGGACACTTCTTTATCCAAACTGTCCGCTACTGAAATAATCTTCCGAACAATTAAAAAAAAAATTAAAAATGAAACTCGATTCAAAACTATAGTATTAACAAATCTTCGAGGCACACTTTACCTTTAACATTATCTTTAACTTTAAATTTCAATGTGATAGTTTCGGCCAACCCATAATTTGATGTACCTTTTTATTTTTAAATGTTTTCTAATTTTAGACTGTAGTTGGATTAAATAAATGTTTTTTGTCTTTGTTTTTCGGCCAACCCATAATTTGTTGTACCTTTTTATTTTAAAATGTTTTCCCTTTTCTAATTTTGGACAGTTATTCATTAAAAAAATGTTTCTTGTGTTCGTTTTATGTTCAAGATTTTGAAATGTTAGCTTGTAAGACAAAATGATTAATGTAAATAACAATAACTTAAAGGCTTGACCTAGCCTATAGCATTGGGCTAAAACGAAAATAACTAGTTTAATTTAAATAAAGGGATGCAAACAAGTGAGTCAGTAGGAGAGAACCAGGATATGTCTAGCTGATTAAAGTCACACAAAACAATCAAATGATGCCTGTCAGAAAGAAGAGATAAAACTGGTTTAAAAGTAGACAAATAATGGTCAGAAATTCACAGAACACGTTACAAAATATATAAGGCCTGTACGAAAATTTTATTTTTTATCAATTTCATAGGGGTAATTGGCTGAATTATCTCCAATGTAAATTAACAGCAATAAGCAATATTAAATATGTTTAGAAAAACTTTATAGTTTAATATTTCCGGCTTCAGCAAAGTTTCAGTAAAGGGCTGATCAAAAAACTTTGTTATCTTCATAGTCCCCTAACATTTTGAAATTATCTCTTTTTCTGTGTTGAACAAGTTTTTTTAAACTATTAATTCGTCAACAGGCCAAAAACTTGTATTGTGTAAAGCATTAGAAGCTTCTGGAGGAGCAGATATTTTAAAAGAGGATTTTTTGCGAGCGTTTGAAAATTAAAATTGTTCAACTAGAGATGGGTAGTTTTCTTGAATGAACTCCATAACATCATCAGATGTAGTTTCGGGGGTAAATCGAGAACCAAATAATTGTTTCCTTTAGGGAACAACAGAAAGTTTCTTTTTTCCACCACCAACAGTCGAAGTAAAAATGTTCAAAGTGTTCAGGGCTGATGAGTTAGGTGCCGCATAGACTCCCTACAACCTTTTAAAATTGGAATTGGGGAAGATTCCTTTTCTGAAACTAAATTTTAAGAAGCGCCCGTTCTAATGGGCTCGGTTTTTATACGCTTAGATTACTCACTTAGCAGTTTTTAATTTTTTGCCGACCCGTTTGAAATTACCAATGTCAAGTACACATTGATTGTATTGAGTCGATACAAAAAAAATTCTTCTTTTCGCAAATTGAAACTGAATTTTAAGAAGCGCCCCTTCTAATGGGCTCGTTTTTTACACGCTTAGGTTACTCACATAGCAGTTTTTAACTACTAAATTGTTTACTTACCGCGTTGAACCCTTCAGGGTTGTTTTAATACTCCAAAAAGATTCTTGAAACCGTCACGAGTCTGCCTCATAAAGCCAATCATCTCAAGTTCCATTTCCCTGCAGAACTCACATGACCTCTTGAGCCCAGTTCGCTGGTCAAAACAATACCGAACTCTGCCATTCCTGCACATTTTGCATGCATTGCTGTATCGCAGAGCTAGCAGAAGATTAATATATTTTTTGATTTAGTTGGAGGTGGCAACCTTTCTTGGAACAGGTTACAGACATATTCATTAAATATTTTTTTTATTTATAGTATGTAAAGAAGCTATAATGCAAATTATTACGCAAAAAAAAAATAAAATAATAAATAAATTCCCCAGTCAATTTGACACTGGGATCAAATGAAAACACAATATTTATAAACCCATAAACACAAAAGTAGAAGAAACAGGTGTAAATGCAAAAGCGGGATAAAATCGACTGAGCGTGGCTTGTGAAACAATAACAACTATGTTCGTACACAGTTAGATAAGGCGCAAAAAGTAGAGCGGGAGGACGGGAGAGTAAAATTTAAAGATATCTACTCGTGCAATGTTACAAAAATTAAACACAAGGAGCACTAGCAAAGTATGCACCAGAGAAGAAAATTACAATAACAATGCACATGGACTAGACAATTAAAAATAAAACAAGAAAGAAAGCAAACTTCGGCAAGCCGAAGTTCATATACCCTTGCAGCTATTGCATGAATTAAATACTTTTGAAATATTTAAATTATGATTTACTTGAGTATATGCTGAAAAACATTGAAACTAGATGATTTGCAGCTCAATTATTAGATAGTTATTTTATATATTTTTATTATTTCTATGGGAGCTATATGATATAGACGTCCGATTTTGATAAAATTTAAACCATAATTCTGAAATATTTAACCATTACTATATCTCGCAGAACTAAACAAAAAAATTAAAAAGCAGCAAAGTTATAATTTTTTTCATTTATTTTTCCGATTGTTCCTATGGGAGCTATATGCTATAGTCGTCCGATTTTTATGAAACTTAAACCGTAAATCGGAAATATTTTACCATAACTAAATGTCGAAGAACTAAACAAAAAATTAAAAAACAGCAAAGTTATAATTTTTTTTCATTTATTTTTCCGATTGTTCCTATGGGAGCTATATGCTATAGTCGTCCGATCCGGCTCGTTCCTGCAATAGAAAGACAACTTTTGGGAAAGTTTCATGCAGATAGCTTTAAAACTGAGAGACTAGTTTGCATATAAACGGACGGACAGACGGACAGACTGACAGACGGACAGACGGACGGACAGACGGACATGGCTAGATCGACTCTAATAGTGATGCTGATCAAGAATATATATACTTTATAGGGTCGGAGATGTCTCCTTCACTGCGTTGCAAACTTCTGACTGAAATTATAATACCCTCTGCAAGGGTATAAAAAGCCGAAGTTCATAAACTCTTGCAGCTATTGCAAAAATTTAATATTCTTGAAAACTTAAAAATTATGATCAGCTTGCGTATATGTTAAAAACATTGATGCTATAATGATTTGCTCCTATGGCAGCTATATGATATTGTTTTCAGATTTAAAAAAAATTAAAAGCGTAATTCTGAACTGTCAAATTATTAATAAATTAAAAAGAAATACAAAAAAAAAAATTACAAAATAGAAAGGTTACATTAAAAATTTTTTTTTTTATTTTAATATCTTATTGTTTCTATTATCTCACAATTACTATATGTTAAAAATAAAAATGAAAAAAATTGAAAACAGCAATGTTATAATTTTTTTTTTCAATTATTTGTCCGATTGATCCTATATGCTATATGCTTTAGTCTTCCGACCCGGCTAGTTCCGACTTATGTACTACCTGCAATAGAAAGATAACTTTTGGGAAAGTTTTATGTAAATAGCTTTAAAAGTGAGAGACAAGTTTGCGTAGGAACGGACGGACAGATGGACAGTCGTACCTGGCCAGCTCAACTCTTTTAGTGAAGCTGATCAAGAATATATATACTTTATAGGGTCGGAAACGTCTACTTCACTGCGTTGCAAACTTCTGAAAATAATCAAAACTTGACAAAATCACAGAGGACGATATAAGCCCAACCGATCACGGTCGACGCTAAATCGATTATATAATAATATTGTAGTGGCAGGGCACTTGAACAGTGATATTCTTAGCGATATTAGTCTTCGTGGAGATCTAGAGTGATTGGGGATAAACATGGTCACTTTTAACATACAACGTTGAACTTGACCGCACTGAGCATATATACATATACATGAGCATGTATACATATAGAGACATCAGAAATATTGATTTTTCGAGACTAATTGTAATTGACTGGGACAGTATATATTTTGCTTAACAACAGGTCGTTGACTTTTTATATAATACCCACCTACCTGTTAGAGTAAAGACTGTAAGAAATTGTTTGAAATTATGGTTCAAAAAAAAGCTGCAGGACAGCTATCACCAAGTAGAGGACATACGTAGGGAAACTGATGAAAGTAACATAACATTTTTAACACTGCTGGACTTTAGTAAGGCATTCGACACGCTTGACCACAAAATATGAATAATTAAGCTGCAGAAATTAATCAACTTTTCTGACACATCCATTAAACTTATGTCGTCCTTTATCACAAATAGCAATTAACCGTTCTTATTAAAGAAAACGTATCAAATTTTGAAACAACTAATCGGGGTGTTCCTCAGGATCATTATTGTTTTGTATGTATATTAACGATCTGTCTAATGGATTGTCTATGTGTAACGTGCATATTTATGTGGATGATTTTTTGATATATTTTAGTCGACCTTTGAGTTTAGTTAATGAACCTATAATTTTTATACCCTTGCAGAGGGTATTATAATTTCAGTCAGAAGTTTGCAACGCAGTGAAGGAGACATCTCCGACCCTATAAAGTATATATATTCTTGATCAGCATCACTAGGCGAGTCGATCTAGCCATGTCCGTCTGTCCGTCTGTCCGTCCGTCTGTCCGTCTGTCAGTCTGTCCGTCTGTCCGTCTGTCCGTCCGTTTATATGCAAACTAGTCTCTCAGTTTTAAAGCTATCTGCATGAAACTTTCCCAAAAGTTGTCTTTCTATTGCAGGTAGTATATAAGTCGGAACGAGCCGGATCGGACGACTATAGCATATAGCTCCCATAGGAACAATCGGAAAAATAAATGAAAAAAATTATAACTTTGCTGTTTTTTAATTTTTTGTTTAGTTCTTCGACATTTAGTAATGGTTAAACATTTCCGATTTACGGTTTAAATTTCATCAAAATCGGACGACTATAGCATATAGCTCCCATAGGAACAATCGGAAAAATAAATGAAAAAAATTATAACTTTGCTGTTTTTCAATTTTTTGTTTAGTTCTTCGACATTTAGTAATAGTTACATATTTCCGATTTACAGTTTAAATTTCATCAAAGTCGGACGACTATATAATATAGCTCCCATAGGAACAATCGGAAAAATAAATGAAAAAAAATTATAACTTTTCTGTTTTTTATTTTTTTGTTTAGTTCTTCGACATTTAGTAATGGTTAAATATTTCCGATTTACGGTTTAAATTTCATCAAAGTCGGACGACTATATCATATAGCTCTCATAGGAACAATCGGAAAAATAAATGAAAAAAATTATAACTTTTCTGTTTTTTAATTTTTTGTGTAGTTCTTCGACATATAGCAATGGTTAAATATTTCAGAATTATGGTTTAAATTTTATCAAAATCGGACGTCTATATCATATAGCTCCCTCAGAAATAATAAAAATATATAAAATAACTATCAAATAATTGAGCTGCAAATCATCATAGCTTCAATGTTTTTAAACATATACGAAAGTAAATCATAATTTTAATGTTTTCAAAAATGTTTAATTCTTGCAATAGCTGCAAGGGTATATGAACTTCGGCTTGCCGAAGTTTGCTTTCTTTCTTGTTTTAAATATTTTTTTATTGGGATTTTTATGGCTTAAGTCCAAAAAAATCAATGTGCCAAGTTCTGTACGAGAAAACGATAAATAAAAATATTTATCAAAATCTAAATATGGGAGATATAGAGCTGGACTTTTTTAAAAAAAAGCTAATAACCTGGGCATTCGTTTTAACAAAACCCTGACATGGGATGATCATGTAAGTGCAGACACAGGGAAAACTTATGGATTGTTGAGACAATTACATGCTTCGCTAAAAATTTAGTCATTCTGACTCTGTTTTATGGAGTTGATGTTTTTGGTACCTGTGGTGCAGGAAGTCGACACAAAATTAAAGTGATTTTCAATTATATAGCTAGATTTATATACCAATTGGGTAGAACTGACCATGTTCCTGAAAGCGCAAAAAAGATTTTCGACTTGAATTTTGACAGCTGGATTGACTAAAAATATAAGTTTTAATTCATAAAATTATTAATTCTAGACAACCTATATATCTTAATGACATGATTCGTTTTTCGTCTCCCCAAAGAACAAAAAAAATTTTAAGCATTAGACCAAAATATGGAACTCATTGCCTCATTACTTAAAACCATTACTGGCACTTAAAAATTTAGATATATACTTAAACAGCACTTTTACACACTCAAATAAGTTTAAATTTAAAATATTATAATATTGAAAATTTATTTATATATTCAAAATTGTAATTGATGATCAAAATTATAGAGGTCTTTCTAAATTGTCTGCAATACCTTAAGCATTTGAGCGCATTATTACTTCTCATTTGCAACATTTGTGTTCCTGACTAACATAACCTTATCAACATGGCTTGACAATCTATTATAGATAAAGGATTTAATAATAAAATGCAGACTGATGTTATATATACAGATTTTAGTAAGGCTTTTGACTCTGTTAATTATTCTACTCTTTTATTCAAATTAGATTAGCTCTGGTTTTCGAATAATCTTATAACTTGGATTCCAAGTTATTTGAATGGAAGAACTCAGAGTGCTATTTTTAAAAGCACAGTTTCCAATATGATTAACGTAACTTTCTGGAGAGTCCAGGGTAGTCATTTGGGCCCATTGCTATATACTTTATTCATAGATGGTCTTCCTTCTGTTAAAACATATTCTAGAGTTTTAATGTATGCTGATGATGTTAAATTTTTTTTGTCCTATAATAACTGCAATCTGGTTTCGGTTTACACTCTGATATTGATTGTTTTCAGAGATGGTGTCAGTCTAACCTCCTGAATTGGCTTAAATGTAACCTAATGACGTTTTATAGGGTAAGCCTTTATTTATAAGCTATTCTCTTCATAATATGCCACTGGACCGGTCAACGATTTAGGAGTTCTTCTAGACCCAAAATTGAAATTCGACTGCCACGTAAAGTCTACTGTTAACAAGGTTATGAGTGTTTTTGGGTTTATTAAGCGATGGTCAAAAGAATTTGACGATCCTTATAAAACTAAATCATTATTTACCTTCCTTGTCCTTTCTAATTTAAAATATTGCGTTGCCGTTTCGAGTCCCTAATATCAAGTACACATTGATTGTATTGAGTCGATACAAAAAAAAATTATTCTCTTCGCCCTTCGTGGTTTGAACTGGGATCTAAACGGTAAGTTGCTTTCTTACTCTAGTAGATTACTTTTAATTAATTTACCTACTATTGTTGCCTCTTTACTATTACTTACTTAATTTACCTGTAATTCGTAGAATCATGCTTTGAACTATTTTTATGCACAATCTTGTCAAAGGTTATATTGACTCTACATTATGCTCCTCGCGAGCTCGAGGACCTATGCTAATAGGGCCCGCACGTAGCAAGCTCGTGCTTGGTTTCGTTGGGCCACTTGTTTGTACTGTTTATAGTGCAACAACGTTCAACAATATATAAGGCTGTTGGCTTATTGTTGACCAACCAAAAGCATAATTAAAAAGCAGAAACAATGTTCTGAGACCTCTGCAATAACCAGCACCGGAACCGCCTAAGCCCATAGGCCCAGACAAGTAAAACGTTGAGATGACCAAGAAAATTGTGACCTTCGGAATTAAAGCATTTGCACTCCGACGCGTTATCAAGGAGATTTAATGCACTTGATATCCTACGATCTGCGGAATGAAAGCACTTGTGCTCCGGTTAACATTCGATGCGGATCTCAGCAAAAGTATTTTGGTAGAAAGTCTTGGATGTGGTTCAGTATCCGTAAGAATTCGCCTTTAAGATCGGCTATGCAACCTAGACAGGAGTCCGTTTGAATCAGTGAGTCCGACCTGGTTTTCTTAATTCAAGCCCATCTTAGTGAATTCCTTCCAGTAGTTACCAAGTACACAACGATCCCGACGGCCAATTTCTGATTGAAAGAATTGCCCTTCCGCAACGCCGGTACCTTGAGATAATAAATCAGGCACTACCGTTCCGTAGCGCCGACTCACCCTTTCGCATCGTCCCACCGCAAAGATAAGCGGCAGTAAAACGACCGACCGAGAGCTGAAACCCTGGGGACATCTATTCCTTACCGTTCTCTCCCGTGTCACTTTTGGGGAAAGGATGTTAAACCGATCTAGAGAGGAAGCAGAGTCATAGCAGTGGCGCCTTAGCAAATAAAGACAAACAGTAGGCGGCCTAAAATAGAAACACCACGGATCGTTTGCTCCCATCCTTAACATTAAAAATACCATGTCTGACAATGAAACTCGGTTCAGCACCCACATTCACATGGAACGACAGGAACATTTATTACATTTGCTGGTTTAGATATCAAGCATATTGCTGGGTGTTGCTATGGCTCGTAATTTATTTAGTACTTTTTTTTTATAAAATATACGGTTAATATAAGTTAATAGTTCCTAAAATAAATGAAGTGTGTCCAGTAACATGATAAAAAGTTAATTCCCTTAATTCTAGCTTGTGAGTATTGAAATATTTAATTTCTTTTAATTTAGAGCAAGTAATATCTGTTTAAATGCATAGTGATCATGAAAAAGTTGTTTCTTGACTACCCTTTTTTTATACCCTTGCAGAGGGTATTATAATTTCAGTCAGAAGTTTGCAACGCAGTGAAGGAGACATCTCCGACCCTATAAAGTATATATATTCTTGATCAGCATCACTAGGCGAGTCGATCTAGCCATGTCCGTCTGTCCGTCTGTCCGTCCGTCTGTCCGTCTGTCAGTCTGTCCGTCTGTCCGTCCGTTTATATGCAAACTAGTCTCTCAGTTTTAAAGCTATCTGCATGAAACTTTCCCAAAAGTTGTCTTTCTATTGCAGGTAGTATATAAGTCGGAACGAGCCGGATCGGACGACTATAGCATATAGCTCCCATAGGAACAATCGGAAAAATAAATGAAAAAAAATTATAACTTTGCTGTTTTTTAATTTTTTGTTTAGTTCTTCGACATTTAGTAATGGTTAAACATTTCCGATTTACGGTTTAAATTTCATCAAAATCGGACGACTATAGCATATAGCTCCCATAGGAACAATCGGAAAAATAAATGAAAAAAATTATAACTTTGCTGTTTTTCAATTTTTTGTTTAGTTCTTCGACATTTAGTAATAGTTACATATTTCCGATTTACAGTTTAAATTTCATCAAAGTCGGACGACTATATAATATAGCTCCCATAGGAACAATCGGAAAAATAAATGAAAAAAAATTATAACTTTTCTGTTTTTTATTTTTTTGTTTAGTTCTTCGACATTTAGTAATGGTTAAATATTTCCGATTTACGGTTTAAATTTCATCAAAGTCGGACGACTATATCATATAGCTCTCATAGGAACAATCGGAAAAATAAATGAAAAAAATTATAACTTTTCTGTTTTTTAATTTTTTGTGTAGTTCTTCGACATATAGCAATGGTTAAATATTTCAGAATTATGGTTTAAATTTTATCAAAATCGGACGTCTATATCATATAGCTCCCTCAGAAATAATAAAAATATATAAAATAACTATCAAATAATTGAGCTGCAAATCATCATAGCTTCAATGTTTTTAAACATATACGAAAGTAAATCATAATTTTAATGTTTTCAAAAATGTTTAATTCTTGCAATAGCTGCAAGGGTATATGAACTTCGGCTTGCCGAAGTTTGCTTTCTTTCTTGTTTTTTTTTAATTTTATATATTATGCATCCCAGTACTACGAAAAATTAGCTCTTTGTTTAATGTGCTAGTCACGTTGTGTTGTGATACGGAGTTTAATTATTCTTATACTAAATTAAAATTTCTTTTAATATAAAATTAATATAGATTTAAATTTGCGCTAAAATTGAGTTAAGTTAGATAGAGTTTTTGGTAAAGTGCGCGGTTAGGCTAAATTTGTATGTTTGGTCGCTTTTTATTGATATTATGGGGTGCGGGAGTCGATTCCAGACACGAGCTGAATTTAAAAAAAGTGATTTGCTGAACTGGACAACTTGGTCCGGTTTACAATTAGATTATTAGTTCTTTGAGATGCACTAAAGCTCAACTCAGAAAACTGGTACGATGATTCCCTAGTGTGGATAATTTTGTGGAGCAGTGTCAGAGTTCTGCGTTTTATTACAGATTTAAAATCCAAATTATAAATTGTATTTGCGTATTCAGAAACATGGTCACGGGGTCTCAGATTAAATATATGTCATTGATTGTACATTAAATTGTTTTGCTGTATAAATTATTTTATGTGGGATGCCAATATTTGCTCAAATACTTTGGAGAGATACGGAAGAATAGCTATAGGCCTATATTCAATTATTCCTTCGGTGTCGGAATTATCTTCGTAATTTTCCATAGTTCAGGGAAGGTTGAAATCGTTATTGCAAAGTTAAATAAATTCGTGATTAGTGGTAATATCTGAGGCAATATAATTTTTTATTGATATCGTCCAAGCCTGTGGCGTTAGATTTCACTTTTAAAATTGCGTCAAGGACATCACATCAGTTGGCCAAAGTAGTCCAGGTACGAGTTAGAGACTGATTCAGGTACTGGGACATTTACGAAGATGTTATTGAGGCTGTCAACATCAATGTGTGGTTGATGGGTGATGGGTTTCCTCCCTATTCCTAGGGTTTTCAAGACTGACCAAGTTTGCTTGGTATTAACGGCTTCGTCGATTTTTTACCTGAAATGTATTTTTTTAGCGTGAGCTATTGACGTATGAACTTTCGCACGTAACTTCCTTAATTTTTCTTACAGAGCATTTGTCCTATATCGCTTCCACTTATTGTATTAATAATTCTATCGTCAAACCAGGATTGCTAGTTGGGTAGGAAGGACTTCATACGTAAGGGAACTAAACTATTAAAATTTTGGACAATTTTGGATTGGAATTTGTCAAGATGAGAGTCGACCGTGGACATTTGTTCTGTACAGACAGCCAATTAAGATTTTTGATGCAGTTTTAGCACTTGTAATTTGAAGGAATATGTACTCAATAGTGCTGCCATCCTGTTGTCTACAAATTAACTTTTTGGGCAGTCTTTTATGAATATAAATTGCCCCTCTCCCGCTATGGCCATCACGACCAGGTCTTAATAAATTATATCCACAACACTCTACTATAAGATCAGACACTCCCGGGACACACCATGTTTCTGAAACACAAATGACATACACATTAGATTGAACAAAAATATTTCTAAATTCACCAATTTTCTTAAGTAGACTTTGGGCATTGATGTGGTATACCTGAAGCCCCTTATGGGGATTACAATGGATATTAATCATTGCATGGCTGCTGGTCTCTGATAATTCTAAGTTGAGTTAGTCGCACATCTTAAAACTGGTAGAGCAAACTCAAACTAAAGGGTTCCACATAAAAAAAGCGCAACCTACACACTACACCTAGAATTTCTAGAAATTTACTACTTATTAAAAAAAAAATTAAAGATCATTAGCACAGTTGATATTCGATTATATGTTTCGGGTTCTGCTTCTTGCTGCGTAGTGCTATCAGACTGGTTGGAGGTAGAACTCTGCTGTTTGGCAATATCAATAAGTTATTGAAGACTTTCGATGAGGATGGCTTCCCCTCCGGCTTGATGTTTAACGTCCACCAGACCCCTACGGGAAAGGACTGCTGGCCACCGAAGTATTTTGAAACGCATCGCTTCTATAAAAATGGATTAGTTTTGAGGAGTAAGTTGCTCATTTACATAGAACGGCGTAGCAACCTCAAAGCCCAAAAGCTGGAGATTTAGGGGATGCTTATAAACCCGACGATATGCACCGATCCCTCGCAGAAGTGTCGCCTTGTCGCGAATATTTTCCATCTTTACAAGGATAACAGGCTCCACAACAAAAACAAAGCGTGTTCAAAAGGGTTCGAAGATTCTCATTATCTACAAATTTAATTTCATGTATTCGTATATCGACAGCGACATCGTTTTTGGCTTGAATTTGAAAAGTGTTTGCAACCTCGCTGGATAAGTTTTCGAACTTGGAGGACAGCCATTTTGCAACCAGCATCTCTGGTTTTCGAATAATCTTATAACTTGGATTCCAAGTTATTTGAATTAAAGAACTCAAAGTGCTATTTTTAAAAGCACAGTTTCCAATATGATTAACGTAACTTTCTGGAGAGTCCAGGGTAGTCATTTGGGCCCATTGCTATTTACTTTATTCATCAATGGTCTTCCTTCTGTCGTAACATATTCTAGACTATTAATGTATGCTGATGATGTTAAATTTTTTTTGTCCTATAATAAGTGCAATCTAATTTCGGGTTACACTCTGATATTGATTGTTTTCAGAGATGGTGTCAGTCTAACCTCCTGAATTGGCTTAAATGTAACCTAATGACGTTTTATAGGGTAAGCCTTTATTTATAAGCTATATTCTTCATAATATGCCACTGGACCGGTCAACGATTTAGGAGTTCTTCTAGACCCAAAATTGAAATTCGACTGTCACGTAAAGTCTACTGTTAACAAGGCTATGAGTGTTCTTGGGTTTATAGCGATGGTCAAAAGAATTTGACGACCCTTATAAAACTAAATCATTTTTTACCTTCCTTGTCCGTCCTAATTTAAAATATTGCGGTGCCGTTTGGAGTCCCTAATATCAAGTACACATTGATTGTATTGAGTCGATACCAAAAAAATTATTCTCTTTGCCCTTCGTAGTTTGAACTGGGATCTAAACGGTAAGTTGCCTTCTTACTCTAGTAGATTACTTTTAATTAATTTACCTACTATTGTTGCCCAAATTTGAGAAAATATTTATACCAAAGTTAGATTACCACATCTCCCACATCTTTAACACTATATTAACCACTTCTACGTTCCCCGAGGCGTGGGAAATGGCAAATATAGTCCCGATTCCTAAAACTAAAAATGATTTTCGACGCATCTCTATCCTTTTATTTCAATCAATCTGGGTTCAACAAGATTAGAAGCATAAGTACTATCTTGAAGATTTCTGAAGATATACGCCAACATATTGATGAAAGTAAAGTGACACTATTAACCCTTCTTGACTTTAGTAAAGCTTATGACTCTATTGACCATGTCATTCTTCGTACCAAACTGCGAACGCCTTATAATTTCTTCATGTGCAATAAAGCTTATCCAAACTTATCATACAAACAGTCTGCAGGCAGTTGTTTAGGGAATCTAAAATCTGATATCTTGCCCCAGGCTCAGTGGGCCTACAAGGGTCAGTCTTAGGCCCATCGCTTTTTTCGTTAAACGTAAATGATCTTCCTTAATGTTTGTTTGACTGTGACGTACACCTTTTTGCAGATCATGGCCAAATTAATGAATGTAACAAATCCAAAAAATAAATAAGTGGGCTGCATTTAAATCCTAGTAAAACAAAATGCTTATTTATTAAAAAAAGATCCATAAACTCAAGTTTGCTCCCTAAAGTGAATGTTAACAATAAAGAATTTAACCCCACGTTGACATAGGATGATCATATTATTAAGGCCACGGGGGAAAACTTTTGCTATAGGCAGCTGTCATTAACCCAGAATCTTATTCCACAGAATATAAGCATGTTAGTAGCCAAAACCTGTGTAACACCAACTCTTTTTTACGGCCTTGAAATATGTGCATCCTCTGCCGCAGCAAGTTGAGAGAGTTATAAAATTGTAGTTTTAAAGACAGGGATAGAGGTGGAAATGTAAATTTGATTGTATAAATAAATATAATTATTACAAAGAACACGAAAGGGTTCATGAAGCCCAAAATTTGAGATACATCTTGGCATGTTAAGAGGATGGTAGTTGCGGGTTAGCCTAAAAGGCACATTCAATTTGAGCGGCTTACTAATTCTATGGAGTCAATATCACCTCCGACAAGATTTTGTATAAAAATAGTTCGAAGCACGAAGTGCTTACGTTTTGATCCCAGTGCAAACCACGAAGGGCGAAAAGAAGAAATCTTTTTGTTCTGACTCAATTTGATCAATGTGTACTTGCTATTGGGGACTCCAAACGGGAGCGCAATATTCTAAATTAGGACGGACAAGGGAAGTTATTAATAATTTAGTTGTACAAGGATCGTCAAATTCACTCGACCATCGCCTAATAAACCCAAGAACACTCATAGCCTTGTTAACATTACCCTTCTGAACTCTTAAATCGTTGACCGAATATATACGGTCCACTGACATATTATGAAGAAAATAGCTTTTAAATGAAGGTGTTGCCCTATAAAAAGTCATTACGTTATATTTTAGGCAATCCAGATTTAGGAGGTTAGATTGACACCATCTCTGAAGACAATCAATCTCAGATTGTAAACCGAAATCCGATTGCAAATTATTATAGGACAAACAAAGTTAAACATCATCAGAATTCATTAGTACTCGAGAATGTGTTAAGACAGAAGGAACATCAGTGATGAATAAAGTAAATAGCTATGGACCCAAATGACTACCTTGAGGCACTCCTGAGTTCTTCCATTCAAATAACTTAAAATTAAAATTAACAGATTATTCAAAAACCCAAGTTGATCTAATTTAAATAAAAGAAGAAAATGGTTAACATAAGCAAAAGCCTTTCTAAAATTTGTATATATAACATCAGTCTGCATTTTATTATTAAATCCTTTAACAACAATAGATGTCAATTCAAGTAGGTTCGTGTTAGTTAACCTTCGCTTAACAAATCCCCGTTGATAAGGTGATATTAGCGAGAAACACAAATGTTGCAAATAAGAAGTAATAATGCGCTCAAGGTATTGCAGACAATTTAGAAATACCTCTATAGTTTTGAACATTCGACTTTCTTCGATTTTACCGGGTGGAAGTAGTAAAAGAATCTTTTCAGATAGTTGGAAAAACTGATTTTGAAGTAGATTGAAACAGTTTAAGAATCGGTTTACAAATAGTTGAGGCACAAAACTTAAGCACGCACCCAGCAAGCCCGTCCGGCCCTAGAGATTATGTTGGTGTTGTCGTATCCCAATCCCCTAGAAGAAATCATTCTGTTATTACCGGGGAAAAATTATAATTTCACATGTTTAAATTGTAAGGGTAAATTGAATTAAGACAAGGATCTTCACTATGGGTTGTGAAATAAATCAGACATTTCAGAGTCAGTAGACGCCTCATTTCAGTTTAATCGTACTGATGCAGCCAAGGCGGAGTGTTTTCGCTTAGCATTTACACCGGTTCAAACACATGGAAAAGCAATGACTGATATGAACATTAAAATTCGAGCACGTTTTTCGAAAAATCAGATGGCTTGCCAGCTATAATAATAATTCAGTGACATTTGCCATATCCAAGCAATTGTTTAAGTTTGTCCAGTTGTAATCGGAAATCAATTAGTTTGGCTTATTTAAGTCACATTTACGGAAACATTTCGTTTTAGTTTGAGAATCTTACTGAAATAAATATCATTGCAATTCCATTGTGGGGTGGTATGAGTCCTCTAGGACAACTAGAGGGTCAGTTCTGGATACAATGACCTCAGTCGAGTCCAAAACAAATACTTATATAAAGAGTAATAAAGCTAATTTGTTGTAATGAGAGGTCTAAAAGTCCATCAACAAAGTTATGATCCGACAATGACGTGCAAACAAGTGAGTCAGTAGGAGAGAACCAAGATATATCTAGGAGTACAAAATTACACAAAACAATCAAATGATCCCTGTCAGAAAGTAGAGATAGAACAGATTTAATAGCAGCAAAATTATGTTCATAAATTAAAATGTCAGACCCAGGGGGAATTAAGATCAGGATACAAAAATAGATATGGCATGTAAGGATACTTTTACACTAATAAATTCTATTTCATTGGGGTAATCAGTCTAAATTATCTCCGATGTAAGACTAAGCAATAAGCACCTCCCACCTGCCCTTCAGCCAAGTTTCTGTGAAAACTAAAATATTTTTATTTGTGCAAGTGCAACGCCTATTAATGACGCGATTTAAGACGAGTTTGGTCCTGAAAGGCGAATATTGTCGGATTTTTCTAGACAAAGAAGACAAAAAAAAAAAAAAAAAAAAAAAACCAAAGACACAATAACTGTTAATATTAGCTTGATTTAAAGAATTTTTGTTTGTACCCATACCAAGGGGCCAACGAGTACATTCGATGACCAAACCCCATTTTTAAAAAACGTTCAAAAAATTTTCATTTAAAATGCATTTACCAAAGACCAATATGCAATGTTACTTTTCAGGAATTGCGATAATGAAACTTTTAAATAAATAAGTAAAGTTTAGTTTGGATATAAAACAAATAAAAAAAAGGAAAAAAAAGGAAAAGGCAAGCCGAAGTTCATATACTCTTGCAGCTATTGCTAGAATTAATTTTTTGAAAACATCAAAATTATGATTTACTTGCGTATATATTTAAAAACATTGTAGCTATGATGATTTTCAGCTCAGTTATTAGATAGTTATTTTATATATTTTTATTATTTATATGGGAGCTATATGATATAGTCGTCCGATTTTGATGAAATTTAAACCGTAATTCTGAAATATTTAACCATTACTATATGTCGAAGAACTAAAAAAAAATTAATAAACAGCAAAGTTATAATTTTTTTTTATTTATTTTTTCGATTTATTTATTTTTTCGATTGTTCCTATGGGAGCTATATGCTATAGTCGTCCGATCCGGCTCGTTCCGACTTATATACTACCTGCAATAGAAAAAACTTTAAAACTGAGAGACTAGTTTGCGTAGAAACGGACGGACGGACGGACGGACGGACAGACGGTCACCTAGTGATGCTGATCAAGAATATATATACTTTATAGGGTCGGAGATGTCTCCTTCACTGCGTTGCAAACTTCTGACTGAAATTATAATACCCTCTGCAAGGGTATAAAAACTATGCAGCTTGTCTGAATAAATAAAAAGTACTATTTTCATAAGCAGCTATAGGATTTTTTTAGAAAACTACAAAGTTGAGTAGTTCGATCGTTTGGCAGCTATACGATACATTCGTGCCATCTCATTTTTTTTAATATATCAGGTCAATTAAAAAGTAATTCACTATTTGTACACGAAATTTCAAGCTTTTTTTATCGCTACAATTAGTCGATTTATTTTACATAAGCACCATTTTTGCCATTTTTGATGGTAGTTTCATGATACCCCTCTCATAAAATCCTTCGTCCTTATTTGCAAAAAACTGAGCCAGTTTTTAATCACAATCCTCTCTTGTAGCTAATTTTACAGTATACAAATCGTTCAACATTAATAGTCGGTTTTGTTGCGATTCCGCAGCGATTCGAAGATCGAAATTCGGTCGAAAAGGTTTTTTTTGATAGCTCATTTGCCCCCATACATCAAGCATTTTTGTGTATCCAGCCTTTGTTAAATGGTTACAAACTGATTTTTGGACAATATTTTGCTCCTGGGCAATTGATTTTCTGCTTGAATGACGGTCAGACTCAAAGATTTCCATTGTTTTGTAGGCATGATTGACCGAGAGTCTCATCTTTTACATAAAATTCCCAGAACGAAATCGACGACACCAGATTGAGCATGGTTGGCAGTTACAGTCTTAGGGCCATAAACTCCATTTACAAATTCAGCTGACTGGCTTGCGTTTTCGCCTTTGTCACAGAATAATTGTTAAAGAAAGTGAATTTTTTATTTGCAGGTCTCCAGAAGCTTTTATAGTAAGAAAACTGAACTTCTAAACACCCCCTACTAAAATTAAATGGGACTTATACAACCCGAGATACAGATCACTAAAGTCATCTATTGTTCAAAGAATGGTTTACTTTTAACCTGACCTTATATACGGCGCCTAAGGATACAAAAAACGATTGGAAAAGTTTACGATAACTTTAAAAATAAGTGAGTTATTAATTTTGGCCAACAATAGTGGTCGTTGACCCTATAGTGCAACAGATATAAACGAAACACACAGACACAGTCCAATAACTAAGGTATAACGTGTCTCAGAGACAATAACAGACTTTTGCGGATTGTGGCGTGGCAACGTACCGATAGCAGGGGGCGGGGTGCGGATTTTTAAGGCCCAATAAAAAGGGGCTTTGGCTTTCAGGGCCCAAACACACAAAAATAAAAAGTCGTGATCCGCAGCAGATGATCGCGGAGCAGGGGCGGATCTCGGGCTAAGCACGCGGGCCGGCAAAAAAAAAACAAGGCTGCCATAGGCGCGGGGAGACGGGGGGTCACTTACTGCTGCGAGGGTCTTACGGGGCACGTGGTACAGGGACAGCACCCCGAGACTTGGCAGGGGCATCATAAACATAGTGTAGCTGAAAAATGAAAGAGGCGTTAGTCAGGGAAAAGTCTCCAAAATAGATTTGGGAAAGCTAAAGTCTTTCGGGGAACTGTGATGAGTCTTAAAACTCCCCACAATTTCCGATGCGGGAGAGCTGCATAGCAACTGTCAAAGAGCCGAGAATGCCGGAGGAGTCAAGAGCCACAAGGGCAAACTGTAAGCAACGTACCTTGAACCCGGGCAAACCGGAGACACCGTGGGCTAACGCTACCACGCTGAACATTGGACCCTCATTCGGCAAGGGTAACAAGGTCGATCGGTAAATTGTCGGACTTCCGACCTGCACAAAGAGGACGCACAATGAACTAACGGTGCGGCAGAGGATTACTGGACCATCACAGGCTATAAAAAGGCGGCGCAAGCGCAGCTCACCCCGAAGTAATAGTGCGAGAACAAAAGCAAGTGCGTGTCGGCAAGACCAGTAGCAAGTTAATCAAGCGCCCAGTACCAGGATCAAGATCGCAAAGCCGAGACGCCGAACGACGATAAGTCTACAAGGCTATGGCTACAAAGATGGGATCCAACGGGTGCCACGTCGTGGTGAAATCGAGCTCAGGGAGTCCTTGCGTGGAGGCTGCGATAAAGGTGCCCGGGCCAAGAGGCGGAACCTAGTTCTACGTGCTAGGCGAAACACCTTGCCGGTCCCGACAGTGAGGTTGGCATAACATCCAGAGTCTCGACGACGAGGAGCGACGCCGCTTTATCTTTTGCTGCGATATCTTTTGGTCAAATGCAATTACCCAATATAAATATGGTGGAACAATACCACAAACTCTCTGAGCTAGCCGCTCGTTTACGTAGCGCGCGAGATACATAAAAAATCAGGTCGTTACAGAGTGTTTTACAGGATCGGCTATTCAATCATTTTGGGCTGGATGTGGGTGGTGAGCATCTGTGGTTCATCAAACTACCAAGATGCGAATGTACATGTGGGCTCAAGATTTACTTTAAAACCGATATGCCAGACAGTGTATCTTTGTTTTCGGGTCCCGAACAAGAGGACGTCAATCACTGGTAACGTTGTTGTTACAGAATCCTGGAATAACTTGCAGAAATTTATTTATGATAAACAGCTTCTGATTGGAGCAGCCAAGCTTTACATCAGAACTATTACAGGAGTTAGGGGTTGGATCAAGCTAAAAGAAGCATCGAAGCACGAGTTTGGGAAGAAGTTTGGCGGAAGTACATCAAACTTTGCGGTAGAGGCAGAAGCAGCCAAAAGAGACATTCATTGAATTTCCCAATAGTTTGATAACCAAGCCGATTAAGCTCGACGAGGAAATTTAAGTTTCATATTTTGTAGATGGCATACCAGATAGCAAAAAGAATAAATATTTATAGCAAGTTATGGGCCCAGTGTGCCTGCACTGCGTGAGAGGAATATAAACAGTTCTGGCAGTCGTTTTTAATTGTCGGGGTAAAAAGTGAACTAACTACTGCGGGGAAAGTTCTGAACTTCAGGCCAAGTCGGTGTCTTCGAGGCTAAAAACAGTGAAAATTAATCAGAGTATAAATTCTTTTCAAAGGTATAACGAGTTATATAAATATGTTTGAAAACAACATATAATTGGGTTGTTCAATTACTGTACGAGTCAAGGCATAAATCTGAAATGATAAAGAAAACATTATACTTGTATAAGCAAAAAAAAGGGAGATATTAAACCAAACGTATTTTCAACTTATAGGAACGACCGAGTAATTCAGCTAAAAATTATTATAGTTTCAAAGTTTTAAACCTACTATATACGCATAATGCAATAGCTTCAAGATCATATTAACGTCCGCTAGCCGAAGTTTGATTTCTTTCTTGTTCACCTTGCGCGAAAAATCGGGCAATCAAGACAGAAATACGGTTAAATCAACCGATTAAGAAAAAAACAAAAGGACTACGTTATAAATATTATAAAAACATAGATTAGACCGAAATTCAGCGATTATACACAAAATGAAAAGAACTGTGAAATTTCACATTTTTGACCTGATCATTTTTAGGCAGCCATATGATATATCGTCCAATCGACAACATTTTCAACATGGTCAGTGTACACATAAATACATAAAATTTTGGCAGTTATATATTTACAACGGTGGCCTTGCAAGTATTCGTCAGTTTTGTCAGTCTTCAAAGAATTTCACATAATTTCCATTTACCTCCTTCCTTTAGGGGACGGATAGCTTGCAGCTTAAAATAAAAATTTGTTTTGATAACTTTTTATATAAAAGTTTCGTTTTTCAAGTCGGTGCTCAACGTAACTCGAAAAGTTACGGTCCGATCTAATTTAATTTTGCACACATCCTTTATACAGTAAATACTTGCCGATGAACGAAGTTAAAAATATTTTTACAGGCAATAATAGTCTGATTTTTGTATGTAAAAATGGTACCTTCGTCCGAAAATTCAAAATTGCAGGTTTTTCAATTCAATTTCGTTCATCCGCACAATAAACAAATATTTTAAATATAGCAATTTAATTTTTTTTTAAATATCACTGGGAGTTCAGGCTTTACGCACAGCAATACGCCATTTTTTTTTAAATGACAGCCACCGGCCGATAAAGTCAATTTCACTTAAGGTGTTTTTCTGGTCGAGATGCCTGAATTTGAGACATAAAGATAAAAAGACATAAGAAAGAGAGTAAATGAAAACCATTTTTAAAATACAATTTTTTATAAGTTTTTTATTGACATTTTAAGAATACAAAAAATTTTATCCTTTTTCTTAGTAAAGATGCCGTTATCTGGTTGAACACTAAAAAAAAATAAAAATAGAAAAAAGGCGTCGACTTCAAAACATAAAATAATATTTAACCAATTTTTTCGACCTTTTCGAAAACTTAAAAATACTTATAGTCAACATTTTCTTAAGTCCGAGAAAGATGCGATAGATAGTACAACAAAATATATACCGAATTTCAATGAAATCGGTTCAGTAGAACTTTAAATATCATGTCAACCACCTCAAAAAAAGAATTTTTGAGAAAAACGCGATTAAAGATTAGGAAACGATTCTGATGGCTCGAACTTTACGTCACTGAATTAGCTGCGTCACCGAAAGTAATTCGAATTTTGAAAAATCCTTTTAGGATTGTATTTTTGAAAGTTTATACTTTCCAAAAAATCGATTTTTTCTAGTCCAGAATACCACTTAACTTTTGACGGTTTTTGTGACGAATTTCACATTTCACATTTATAGAAAGAAATCGTGTATTTTTTTTCTAACCAAAAAAAAAACTCTTTATAGAAATTGACTTATATGTTGTAACTTTTGACGGTTTTTGTGACGAATTTCACATTTCACATTTATAGAAAGAAATCGTGTTTTTTTTTTCTAACCAAAAAAAAAAGACTCTTTAAAGAAATTGACTTATTTGTTGTAAGGATTTCGGTTTATGATAATACATTATATATATTTAGATTTTTTTTGGACTTATAGTTTTATCAATAACAGCACCTCGCCACTTGGCTTTCAGATGAAAATACTAATGCAAATAATAGCTTAATTCCTCCATTTATACGTATATATTATTAGCTTACGACATACAATTTTAACTGAATCCTGAATTCTGTGAAAATTAACAAATGTTTTTACTTTTAAAAGCTGAAAATTTAAAATAGCTGCGACAGTGGAGTTAATAAATCAATAACTAAAGATATGACCAAAACACAAACCTAGCTTCTATAGTTTCCAAAATCTACACGTTCATAAAGTCGGACATACGGAGAGAAAGACAGACCGGCTATATATCCTGATCAAAAATAAATAAGCTGACTTTCTACCAGTTTCATTTTTTTCAGCGAAGGCAATAATCTCTTTTATTCTTCGAGTTCCGGTAATATCTATGAAGCTCAAAATACTACTTACGTTTATTGTTTTTTTTATTGGTGGCACGAATTCGTTCCATCTTAACTTTTAAGCTTTCCAGGACATTTTTTTCATATTCACGACGGTCATAAATTTGTTTATAATGCAAATTTTCGATTATTGCAGCTCCCCTGTAAAAAAAATAATACAGAGAATGGTTAACAACCAGGTATACATTTCGCACCTATATGCCTTTCTTATGTGCAAACAATAGTCTAGCGATCAACAAAAATGCATGCATATTTATTTTTATAATTTAATAAATCACAAAAAAATTATATTCGGAACTTATTATTTGCGATAAGCAAGACTATTAACATTAATACATTTTTTGTACATGCGTATAGGGACAACAAACTACATACAGGGTGGTACAATGGGCTATTCAATAAAAAAAAAGAGAGAGTTTCCCGACTATTCGATACACGTTACTCAGCCAAAAAACTTCAAACTAAGTACTTCCTCTTCAAAACAATCAAAGTTAAGGTAGCGCCATCTATAGAACTGCATAGCCAACACTAGAAGCTAAGAGCGTGCAGCACCCCCTAACAGTTCATTCGTTCTGTCTCTCTACTGCATCGATTACCGACAGAACACCGACCGAACAGCGGCCGAGCAACGGCAGAGCAGCAGCAGAGGCGCGGCAGAGCGGCGGCAGAGGACTTCATAGCCTTCATAACTTCTAAAATAATGGCATGATTTTGAAAATGTTTCTAGCCGTTCTAAGAGAGCCAGTACATACTTTAACGATTTCTGGGCGTTAGAGTGGGCGTGGCTCCGTTTTGAAATAAACCTGCGCTGCGTTGAAACTAGAATCTGCATGCCAAGTCCCAAAAACTCTAGCTTTTCTAGTTTACGAGATCTCGATGTTCATAGAGACGGACATGACTAGATCGACTCGGCTTTTGATACTGATCAAGAATATATAATATAAACATTATATGGTCGGAAACGCTTCCTTATTCCTTTCACATACATTTCAACGAATACAATATACCCTTTTATTCTACAAGTCACCGTTAAAAAATATCAGCCCGCCAGATGGTCTGCCCCATATAAGCTGTTAGAACAAATGTGTTCATTATTCTCCCTTAAATACCGATTTTAAAGTTAAGTTTTAAGCCAAGTCTAAGTTGCTAAGTTTTCGCACGGCCCATTGATCCATATCATCGGACGATAGGATGTTTCTTGTTTTGTAGATCAGCGAATAGAGACACTCGTCTGCGAGTTTCAGTCAGAAGTTTGCAACGCAGTGAAGGAGACGTTTCCGAACCTATAATTTCTTGATCAGCATTACTAGGAGAGTTGATCTAGCCTTGTCCGTCGGTCCGTCCGTTTCTAAGCAATTTAAAGTCTCAGTTTTAATACATTCTGCATGAAAGAACTAGTCTTTCTATTGCAGGTAGTACATATGTAAGTGCCTTTCGAGACACTAGCTGAACAAACGCGCGTCCTTCCGGGCTAGTCGCACCAGGACCTTGTACAGTTCCTGCAGGACGATCAGGCATACGCCTGCAAGGGTATATGAACTTCGGCTTGTCGAGGGTTGCTTCCTTTCTTGTTTAAATAGCTTTTGGAGCCATCCAGCCCACAATGATGCTCTCATCAGCTGTACCCTTCTCTTCAGGAATGCAGCGTATTTTCGGATCAGCAGTAGCTAAAGTTTATTTTGTATTGAAGCGATGTATTTTCAAATTTTCTCTTTAGTTTTCAGGTTCTGCTTCTTAGGGTAAAGTGAAGTGGAAGGCTCTGCTCCTGGGTGATATGCCCCATCTAGCCCGCTATTTTGAAGATAATTTCAAGCTCTATCTTAGGTAGCTGTTTATCCCGTTTGCATTGCTCTGCTCCGCGCATTGTTTTCGTTGCGCGGCTTACTCAAATTGTCGGAGTTTGTTTGGGTGTATATGGTGCAGTTTTCCACCATAATAGAAAATTTATAAATGCCTTGTTGGACATTGTCAGTTATAAGTTTTGGACCTTTTTACTTGGTAAATATCCTTTATCTAAAAGAGTTTTTTACTGTTGTAGCCGTTGTGGTTTACCGAATTATCGCAAACCTTGTCCATTTCGCAAATCTATCAATTATTACTGTTGAGGGTTCGAGACAGAAATTTGTATCTATTCTAATGTATATAGATCGGTTTACCTCTCTTTCCCCAAAATACACAGGAGAAAAAAGCTACGGGAGGTGCCTATATTTATGATATCGCAGCAAAGTATAGAGTAAATTGTATTAGTGGAAAAGTATGTAACATATACAAAAATTACGAATTTTCTTGATCAGGAAGAGTAGCCAAGTTATCTAGCCATATCCGGTAGTTTGTCCGTCCGTATAAACATCGAGAGCTCAGAAACTATAAAAGCTAGAAGTTTGCGATTTGACATGCTGATTCTAGTTGTTCTTACACAGCACTGTTCATTTTGAAACTTGGCCACGACAATTCTAAGTATGTTTTATCTCTCTAAAACATGGTAGATATTACATTTTATGTGCTATATATATATATATATATATATATGCAACGAACTGTTTTTCTTTGTTATCTGCTCGCTACGAATGTCGTGCGGCTAGCTCAGAAGATGTAAGTCGTCCCACCAAATTTATATATACGTGACCGCCCAGTGAAAACGCGCAGAAAGATTGGGAGTATACAGTGATCTTTTATTCACCAACTTGACCCTCGGCCGGGGTGGTGTATTGATAATGTAGAACTATGTTCTGCCGTCGTCTCCTTCCCACGTTGAACGTCTCGCTGGATTGTGCTGACTGCGAAGTGGTGTCTCCCTCGCCGGAAGTGGTGTCTCCCTCGCCGGTTTCGCTTGCGATGTCTTCTGCTGCCCTTGGCTCGGCGAGGTCACAGGGATTGGGGATGCGTCACCGTTCCCAAACTAGGGTGAACAGGCACTGTGCTCTCAAGGCGTACGCCTTTCGCAGCCGCAGCCTCCTGTCCCTTGCTCTGTCCCAGCCGGTCGCACCGGACGTCGGCTCAGTTTCTACCTGACGGTTCAGGCGTACGCCGGAAGCCGCCAACGCAGTCCCTGGGTCAAACGCCAGGTTCTAGACGAACGCTTCCACCCTACCCTCTCTGCCGCAGGCTTAAGAATTCGAAGTATAGGCTGCTCGCACGACGCTCGTTTTCGCCGTCCTGCGGTCCTCGTTGTCCTTGTTCTGCCTCCAGGTATCTCGACCGGCTCCGCTCCTTGTTGGCGACTCGGTAAGCTGCCGTTCTGGGACTCAAGCGGTGGACCGCTGTGCTCTCAACGCATACGCCTTTCGAGACAATAGCTGAACAAACGCGCGTCCTTCCGGGCTAGTCGCACCAGGAGCTTGTGCAGTTCCTGCAGGACGATCAGGCATACGCTGGAGTTCGCCAACGCAGTCCTTTTAGACAGGCAGCTAGTTCTAGACAACTTTCCTTCTGAGCCCACGGTTCTTTGTCGAAGGACTCTAATTGTTCACTTTGTCGGACACGCCGGGTGTGATGCCAAGTTCAAATAGCGACATGAGTTGTGACAAAGCGCCTGGCCTTAGCCCTGTGATGCCGTAAGGATCTCAGCTACCTGTTTCTCAATTCGGAGACTTTAGCTCTAAGTCCCGAACGTCTCGAAATAGCGATCTTGTTTCCTTGATGACTCCGCACGGCTTTGCTTGCTCCTTCACGTTGTTTCACTGGTTACTGGTTCATTTGATGAGTGTTACTTGAAGACTTTGTAGAAATCGACCGAGCTTACTGCGCTCGGCCGGTTTATATAGGCCTCCGTTTACCGCTAGTTATCGGCGTCTCCTTGCCTCCTGGTCCAAAGTCCACGGTTTTACCGTTCGACCTTTCACCTTCTGCGCTACTTCCTTCTGCCCACGGCCCTTCGCCGCTCTCTTCTATTGCTGTCCCTCTCGGACTCTCCTTGTCCTTGTCTGGTGCTCAGTGCACCACTCTCTCTCGCCGCACTACCGTTACCACGGGCGAATTCGCCGCTTAACTGGTAACTGGTAGGCCACTGCTTGCATGCGCTTACTCTGCTTGCTTTCTAACTTGTGGGGAGCTATTCAACTCCTCATATTCTCCCCTTACTTCGGGAATGAAAAAGAGACTCGCTGTTCTCTCGGCCTTGGTATACTCCACATTCTGACATCCTTCCCTCGACGTGTCTTCTCCTCATACTTGTCCTCGTCTGCTTGTAGTCTTCTAGTCGACTCGCTCCTCCAGACGGTTCCCACGACGCTCACAGCTCCTTCTTGAGTTCCACAGCGCCGATCCTCATTCCAGATTTTGAAACTCCCGCCCAGACTTTTGAATTCCCGCCCCAGATGTTTCCTCCAAAGACATTCTCGATCTCCGTGATTTGTCCTCTCCGTCGGATGGTCACTCTACGTCGTGCCGATCGGTCTCCAGTTGTTATCGATGTTATCGATATTCTCCAGTGTGACTCTTCGTTGTATGGTCACTCTCCGCCAAACCGATCGGTTTTCAGCTGCTATCGGTTCCGTGACCCAAGGTGGCGCTGCCACCCGGTGTTATCGATGTTCTACAGCGTGACTCCTTGTGCCGATATTTCCAGTATTTTATGCCCACCGATCGACACTATCGTCTAGTGCCAATAGGCCGCCATGAATCGAAGTGCCCTCATCCCTTGTTTATAGTGACTTTGCACAATGCTATGGTAAGCGCAAATTTCTATCTATTTCATGTTTACTTATTTTCTTTTTCCCCCAAAGCTTGGCCCGGGATTGCAGAGTTGACCTTTCCTGCCCTTAGGGGCCGGGGTCAATGATCCTGCTCGGCTCATCGCTTTCTTGCGTCGTTCTGCCTTAAGTTGGCAAGTGGTTTGTTTCCCTGCGACCCCGGTTTTCATGTATATCTCTCATTTCATATTGCCGGATCATCCGTAGTGCATTTCTTTTTTTTGTGGCCGTTTATGTGTGTGCGCCTCTTTCCTCGGGAAACAAAGATCTGGTCGTGGTCTTCCTCGATTCGTACAGAGTCTGCCGACGCTACGGATTGTTGTTGGCCTGCGGTCTTTTCGGATTCTTGTCCTGTGCATCACCCTATTCTTCACGGCGTACTAACGGATGACTCTGGCTTCATACCCTACGCAGAATCTGTTTGCCTCGTTGTCTGGGTCACTGTGCCTCCTTGTTTCCTGCGTTCTATATAGACTCTGGTACTTGTGCCCGACGATATAGTCCGTACTTTTTGTCGTTGAATGCTCGTGTACCGAGTTCTTGTGTTTGTTGCTTAAGCTCACTGACGTGAACGGTTCGTTCTTTTTGTGTATCCTTGTGGCGGATTCTACAAATGACTGGTGAGACGAAGTCTAATACCGCGTACGGTCCGTCATATCTCGGCGCTAGCTTTGCCACAAAACCCTCGACAGCCTTTGACAAATGGTGCTCCTTCGCCCAGACCGTGTCCCCTATTGTTGGATTTCATTGCCTCCTTCATAGATTGTAATGCCTGGCTTGGTCCTGAGCAGCCTTCTCCATGTTCCGGCGCACAATTTCGAAGATCTCCTTCATCTTATTGGCCTTATCTTCAGGCGTTTCCGTCTGTTTTCCTGTGCCGATGGTTTCCCTGTCGTACAGGGCGCTGGGCAGTCGAGGCTCTCGAGCCTGCGTCAGGAAACACGGGGAGTACCCTGTTGATTCCGACGTACTTGAGTTTACCGCTAGCACAATCTCCGGCCACTTCTCGTCCCTATTCCTCTGGTTCTGTCCCGCAAACTGCGCTATCATGGTTTTAAGTGTTCGCTTTGCTCTTTCCGTCGGATTCTCCTGCGGTGTATATGGTACTGTGAATTGTTGCCTAATGACCATTTCGCTGAGGAATTTTTTTGAATGCGCGGCTGGCACCACCTTCGGAACTCCGAACCTAGCGATGACTCTTTCTCGGAACGCTTTTTGAAGTGTTTCTGCCGTTGCTGCTCGCAGTGGCACCAATTTTGTCCACTTTGAAAACCTATCTATCAGCATTTGTTTGCCATGCTTCGACCCTGGCAAGGGTCCGACAAAGTCTGCACATACAGTTGCCCATGGTTCTTCGGGTATTTGCGTCAGCATTTTCCCAGCTGCCTGCATCTGGTTAGGCTTGTATTTGAGGCATGTCTCCCATTTCCGTACGTGTGCTCGGGCGTCCCTATGCATTCCTGGCATTCCTATGCATTCCTGGTAATATCGAGCCGCCAGCCTTGCAATCGTTTTCCGACTTCCCACGGTCCAGCGGCTGGTGAGTCGTGATTCTCCTTCAGGACTGTTTCCCTCAGTCCCCGTGGGACACAGAGCTTCCATGCTGCCACGTCTTCGCTGCCTGCTCTGTGCGGCATATGCCTGTAAAACGCGCTGTGTGTTAATCTTCTCACACATATCCTTGATCCAGCTGCATGTTCCCTGCGTGTCCTCCAGAGTTTCCTTGGCTAGCCTAAAAGCTTCTGGTAGAGGCTGTCTTGACAGTGCATCAGCGACTACGTTAAGCTGCCCTTTCCTGTACGATATTTCAAAATTATACTGCAGCTCTAGGGCCCACCTCACTATTCTTCCTGAGGGACTTTCGATGCTGTTCAACCATTTAAGCGCCATTTGGTCAGTCACCACCTTGAAGTGGTATCCTTCCAAGTATGGTTTGAGCTTTCGGATTGCCCACACGATTGCCAGGCATTCCTTTTCGCTGGTTGAATAGTTCTTTTCCGCGCCATTCAGGATCCGGCTTGAGTATGAAATGACCTTTTCGCCGTTTTCAGTTTCCTGCGTCAGGACTGCCCCTATCCCATAATCGCTTGCGTCCGTCTGCAGTACAAATGGTTTATCGAAATCTGGGCATGCCAGCACAGGATCGGCCACTAGCCTTGCCTTCACCTCTTCGAATGCTTGCTGGTGCTCTGCAGTTCATGTCCATTTCGTGCCGTTCCGCAATAGGTCATTTAATGGTTTCACTATTCGCGCAAAGTCAGGCACGAATCGCATGTACCACGATGCTACGCCCAAGTATTGGCGCAGTTCCCGAATGGTTGTGGGTGGTTCCAACTCGGCTATGGCTGCAACTTTTTCGGGATCAGTGCCGAGTCCTTGGTTCGTAACGCGGTGTCTTAGGTAAAAGAGTTCGCTTCTGAAGAAATGACATTTTTCGGGATTTATCCTGAGGTCTGCCTGTTTAAGGCGTCGGAAAACTTCTCTCAGGTTCCTTCTGTGTTCTTCCAGTGTGCGTGCGATCACGATGATGTCGTCTTGGTATGCAAACGCGTGTGCTGACATCGCCGAGACGGAGTGTAAGCCAAATGGCATTACTTTCCACTGGAAAACCCCTTTCCTGGCACTGTGAATGCCGTGAATGGCCTGCTATTTTCTTGCAGAGGAATTTGCAAGTATCCATCTTTCAAATCTTGACTGCTTATGAATCTTGCCTCCCTCAACTGGTCCAATATGTAATTTAATCTTGGCATCGGATAAGCATCTTTGATGGATTTCGCATTGATCTGTCTAAAGTCGACACAAAGCCTCCACTGACCTGTCTTTTTCTTCACCATGACAATCGGGGAGCTGTACGGACTTCTCGAGTGTTCTATGCATCTCTTGGCCAGTAACTCGTCGACCTTCGCATTGATTTCCCCTTGAACCTTTGGATTTTTCGGGTAGTATCCCTGTTTGATTGGTTTGTCGTCCTTCATGGTGACTCGGTGCTCGGCAATGTTGGATGTTCCACTCATTATTCGAAATTCTGCGAGCTCCTGCTCTAGGAATTTTTCAACATCGCATTCCTCAGAGGTGGTTTGCACCACTGCCACGGACAATTTTTCCTCTAACCACCCGTTGTGCCTTCTTCTTTCTGGGATCACCACTGTATGTCCGGCACAACTTATTTCGGCGCCGACTTCTGTGAGGAAATTCCATCCTAGCACCAGCGAGTCTACCACTCCTGGTAGGATCAGCAGGCTCATGGGCAATCGATTATTGCCGAATTCGATTTCCACCTCGAGCTGAGTGTTTATCCCACTGCACCTGCCATCTGCCAACCTAACTTGCCTTCTCGTCCTTGTAATCTTTCCATAAGTGGCCAGTATATCCACCAGCTCATCGCTTATAAAGCTCGCTGTTGCTCCGGTGTCGATTGTGGCTTTGTGTGAGGTTCCGCCAATCTTTACCGCTGCGGATAGCTGCTGCTCTTCTTCGATTAATTTGCCAGTTAGTTTGGAGAGACAACACCTTGCGACCCCTGCTCGCCTCTCTGCGGCTGGGATCGCGGGCCATTTTCCGATCTCTGGCAGCACTCTACACTTCTAACACCAACCTTGCGCAATTCCAGCAGAACAGTAGCCGCTGGTTTTGGCATCCTCTGGCCCTCTCTCTGGCCCAGTGCCCGTGACCGCCGTGACACCGCGTATATGCTGCGAGTGGGTTCTCGATGTGTGTCTGGGACCTGTGGTTTTTTGGTGCTGCGCTGAGTAGCCTCTGATTGGTAGCAGGTGGCCTCCATAACGTGTTCTGGTGGTTGTAGGTGTTTGGAGTCCATTGTCTCGGTCCGTCGATGGGTGTTTGGTGTCCGCCTTCTTCTTCGCACCTTCTACACGTGACTTGTTGTGGTGCTGTTGCTTTGCTTCGCGAGAATTTGTTTTCTTGAATAAATGCTTCTCGCTCTTTCTCGAGTTCTTCATACTCGTCAGCCAGCACCATTAGAGACTCTAGATCGTCTGTTTTATACGTCCTCAGGGAAATCCTCAGGTCAGGCGTGCAGTTTTCCTTAATCTGCTCGAGTGTTTCCTTTGGGGAGTAGCCGAGTGGTCTCATCATGGTCTGCATAGTCTGCATAGTCTTTGAACGACTCTCTGAAGCCCTGTTTCCTTTGTTTGACCTGATATGCGAACTTTGAGAAGAAACCCCTTGGCAGGAAATACATTTGAAAACTTTCGCTGAACTCTCTCCATGTCCTCCAGTGTTTATTGTTTGATATAAACCACTTTAGGGCCTTGCCTTGCAGCAATTCAGGCATGGCTCGGGGAATGAGGTTCAGGTTCAAACCGTATGTGTTTGCTGACCATTCCACTTGTTCCAGAAACTCCAGTGGTTTCTCCGGGCCGTCAAACTTGAACGACCATTCCCTTACTTCCTTTGCGACTTTTGCATAGTCTGGTGCGCTAGGCCTTTGCTGTTCTGTTCTTCTTTCTTGGCTTGGGCCCCTGGATCTTCCTGCCTCCTTCATGCTCTCAACGCCCAGGCTAGCTATGAGCTGTTCTGCGTCTGGGACTTGTAACTTGCAGCTTGAGCCTGGTTCGTCGTACTATTCCTCCAATTTCCGCCATTCCTGGATCGTTTTGTTTCTTCGTTGGGCGCCAGAAGTATCGAACTGATTTTCTTTGTTGTCTGCTCGCTATGAATGTCGTGCGACTAGCTCAAATAATGTAAGTGTTCGTCCCACCAAATTTACATATACGTGACCGCCCTGTTGGCCAGTGAAAAACGCACAGAAAGATTGGGAGTATACAGTGATCTTTTATTCACCAACTTGACCCTCGGCCTCGGGTGGTGTATTGCTAATGTAGAACTATGTTCTGCCGTCGTCTCCTTCCCACGTTGAACGTCTCGCTGGATCGTGCCGGCTGCGAAGTGGTGTCTCCCTCGCCGGAAGTCTTGTCTCCCTCGCCGGTTTCGCTTGCGATGTCTTCTGCTGCTCTTGGGTCGGCAGGGTTACAGGGATTGGGGATGCGTCACCGTTCCCAGACTAGGGTGAACAGGCACTGTGCTCTCAAGGCGTACGCCTTTCGCAGCCGCAGTCTCCTGTCCCTTGCTCTGTCCCGACCGGTCGCACCGGACGCCGGCTCAGTTTCTACCTGACGGTTCAGGCGTTCGAGTGAGCCGCCAACGCAGTCCCTTGGTCGAACGCCAGGTTCTAGACGAACGCTTCCACCCTACCCTCTCTGCCGCAAGCTTAAAAATTCGAAGTATGTGCTGCTCGCACGACGCTCGTTATTCGCCATCCTGGAGTCCTCGTTGTCCTTGTTCTGCTTCCAGGTATCTCGACCGGCTCCGCTTCTTGTTGGCGACTCGGTAAGCTGCCGTTCTGGGACTCTAACGGTGGACCGCTGTGCTCTCAACGCATACGCCTTTCGAGACACCAACTGTTCAGTTCCTGCAGGACGATCAGGCATACGCCGAAGTTCGCCAATGCAGTCCTTGTAGGCAGGCTCCCCTCCTTGTTGGCGACTCGGTAAGCTGCCGTTCTGGAACTCTAGCGGTGGACCGCTGTGCTCTCAACGCATACGCCTTTCGAGACAATAGCTGAACAAACGCGCGTCCTTCCGGGCTAGTCGCACCAGGAGCTTGTGCAGTTCCTGCAGGACGATACGCTGGAGTTCGCCAACGCAGTCCTTTTAGACAGGCAGCTAGTTCTAGACAACTTTCCTTCTGAGCCCACGGTTCTTTGTCGAAGGACTCTAATTGTTCACTTTGTCGGACACGCCGGGTGGGATGCCAAGTTTAAATCGCGACATGAGTTGTGACAAAGCGCCTGGCCTTAGCCCTGTGATGCCGTAAGGATCTCAGCTACCTGTGTCTCAATTCGGAGACTTTAGCTCTAAGTCCCGAACGGGCCGTCAAACTTGAACGACCATTCCCTTACTTCCTTTGCGACTTTTGCATAGTCTGGTGCGCTAGGCCTTTGCTGTTCTGTTCTTCTTTCTTGGCTTGGGCCCCTGGATCTTCCTGCCTCCTTCATGCTCTCAACGCCCAGGCTAGCTATGAGCTGTTCTGCGTCTGGGACTTGTAACTTGCAGCTTGAGCCTGGTTCGTCGTACTATTCCTCCAATTTCCGCCATTCCTGGATCGTTTTGTTTCTTCGTTGGGCGCCAGAAGTATCGAACTGATTTTCTTTGTTGTCTGCTCGCTACGAATGTCGTGCGACTAGCTCAAATAATGTAAGTGTTCGTCCCACCAAATTTACATATACGTGACCGCCCTGTTGGCCAGTGAAAAACGCACAGAAAGATTGGGAGTATACAGTGATCTTTTATTCACCAACTTGACCCTCGGCCTCGGGTGGTGTATTGCTAATGTAGAACTATGTTCTGCCGTCGTCTCCTTCCCACGTTGAACGTCTCGCTGGATCGTGCCGGCTGCGAAGTGGTGTCTCCCTCGCCGGAAGTCTTGTCTCCCTCGCCGGTTTCGCTTGCGATGTCTTCTGCTGCTCTTGGGTCGGCAGGGTTACAGGGATTGGGGATGCGTCACCGTTCCCAGACTAGGGTGAACAGGCACTGTGCTCTCAAGGCGTACGCCTTTCGCAGCCGCAGTCTCCTGTCCCTTGCTCTGTCCCGACCGGTCGCACCGGACGCCGGCTCAGTTTCTACCTGACGGTTCAGGCGTTCGAGTGAGACGCCAACGCAGTCCCTTGGTCGAACGCCAGGTTCTAGACGAACGCTTCCACCCTACCCTCTCTGCCGCAAGCTTAAAAATTCATAGTATGTGCTGCTCGCACGACGCTCGTTATTCGCCATCCTGGAGTCCTCGTTGTCCTTGTTCTGCTTCCAGGTATCTCGACCGGCTCCGCTTCCTGTTGGCGACTCGGTAAGCTGCCGTTCTGGGACTCTAACGGTGGACCGCTGTGCTCTCAACGCATACGCCTTTCGAGACACCAACTGTTCAGTTCCTGCAGGACGATCAGGCATACGCCGAAGTTCGCCAATGCAGTCCTTGTAGGCAGGCTCCCCTCCTTGTTGGCGACTCGGTAGGCTGCCGTTCTGGAACTCTAGCGGTGGACCGCTGTGCTCTCAACGCATACGCCTTTCGAGACAATAGCTGAACAAACGCGCGTCCTTCCGGGCTAGTCGCACCAGGAGCTTGTGCAGTTCCTGCAGGACGATACGCTGGAGTTCGCCAACGCAGTCCTTTTAGACAGGCAGCTAGTTCTAGACAACTTTCCTTCTGAGCCCACGGTTCTTTGTCGAAGGACTCTAATTGTTCACTTTGTCGGACACGCCGGGTGGGATGCCAAGTTCAAATCGCGACATGAGTTGTGACAAAGCGCCTGGCCTTAGCCCTGTGATGCCGTAAGGATCTCAGCTACCTGTGTCTCAATTCGGAGACTTTAGCTCTAAGTCCCGAACGGGCCGTCAAACTTGAACGACCATTCCCTTACTTCCTTTGCGACTTTTGCATAGTCTGGTGCGCTAGGCCTTTGCTGTTCTGTTCTTCTTTCTTGGCTTGGGCCCCTGGATCTTCCTGCCTCCTTCATGCTCTCAACGCCCAGGCTAGCTATGAGCTGTTCTGCGTCTGGGACTTGTAACTTGCAGCTTGAGCCTGGTTCGTCGTACTATTCCTCCAATTTCCGCCATTCCTGGATCGTTTTGTTTCTTCGTTGGGCGCCAGAAGTATCGAACTGATTTTCTTTGTTGTCTGCTCGCTACGAATGTCGTGCGACTAGCTCAAATAATGTAAGTGTTCGTCCCACCAAATTTACATATACGTGACCGCCCTGTTGGCCAGTGAAAAACGCACAGAAAGATTGGGAGTATACAGTGATCTTTTATTCACCAACTTGACCCTCGGCCTCGGGTGGTGTATTGCTAATGTAGAACTATGTTCTGCCGTCGTCTCCTTCCCACGTTGAACGTCTCGCTGGATCGTGCCGGCTGCGAAGTGGTGTCTCCCTCGCCGGAAGTCTTGTCTCCCTCGCCGGTTTCGCTTGCGATGTCTTCTGCTGCTCTTGGGTCGGCAGGGTTACAGGGATTGGGGATGCGTCACCGTTCCCAGACTAGGGTGAACAGGCACTGTGCTCTCAAGGCGTACGCCTTTCGCAGCCGCAGTCTCCTGTCCCTTGCTCTGTCCCGACCGGTCGCACCGGACGCCGGCTCAGTTTCTACCTGACGGTTCAGGCGTTCGAGTGAGCCGCCAACGCAGTCCCTTGGTCGAACGCCAGGTTCTAGACGAACGCTTCCACCCTACCCTCTCTGCCGCAAGCTTAAAAATTCGAAGTATGTGCTGCTCGCACGACGCTCGTTATTCGCCATCCTGGAGTCCTCGTTGTCCTTGTTCTGCTTCCAGGTATCTCGACCGGCTCCGCTTCTTGTTGGCGACTCGGTAAGCTGCCGTTCTGGGACTCTAACGGTGGACCGCTGTGCTCTCAACGCATACGCCTTTCGAGACACCAACTGTTCAGTTCCTGCAGGACGATCAGGCATACGCCGAAGTTCGCCAATGCAGTCCTTGTAGGCAGGCTCCCCTCCTTGTTGGCGACTCGGTAAGCTGCCGTTCTGGAACTCTAGCGGTGGACCGCTGTGCTCTCAACGCATACGCCTTTCGAGACAATAGCTGAACAAACGCGCGTCCTTCCGGGCTAGTCGCACCAGGAGCTTGTGCAGTTCCTGCAGGACGATACGCTGGAGTTCGCCAACGCAGTCCTTTTAGACAGGCAGCTAGTTCTAGACAACTTTCCTTCTGAGCCCACGGTTCTTTGTCGAAGGACTCTAATTGTTCACTTTGTCGGACACGCCGGGTGGGATGCCAAGTTTAAATCGCGACATGAGTTGTGACAAAGCGCCTGGCCTTAGCCCTGTGATGCCGTAAGGATCTCAGCTACCTGTGTCTCAATTCGGAGACTTTAGCTCTAAGTCCCGAACGTCTCGACGTAGCGATCTTGTTTCCTTGATGACTCCGCGCGGCTTTGCTTGCTCCTTCACGTTGTTTCACTGGTTACTGGTTCAGGTTCAAACCGTATGTGTTTGCTGACCATTCCACTTGTTCCAGAAACTCCAGTGGTTTCTCCGGGCCGTCAAACTTGAACGACCATTCCCTTACTTCCTTTGCGACTTTTGCATAGTCTGGTGCGCTAGGCCTTTGCTGTTCTGTTCTTCTTTCTTGGCTTGGGCCCCTGGATCTTCCTGCCTCCTTCATGCTCTCCACGCCCAGGCTAGCTATGAGCTGTTCGGCGTCTGGGACTTGTAACTTGCAGCTTGAGCCTGGTTCGTCGTACTATTCCTCCAATTTCCGCCATTCCTGGATCGTTTTGTTTCTTCGTTGGGCGCCAGAAGTATCGAACTGATTTTCTTTGTTGTCTGCTCGCTACGAATGTCGTGCGACTAGCTCAAATAATGTAAGTGTTCGTCCCACCAAATTTACATATACGTGACCGCCCTGTTGGCCAGTGAAAAACGCACAGAAAGATTGGGAGTATACAGTGATCTTTTATTCACCAACTTGACCCTCGGCCTCGGGTGGTGTATTGCTAATGTAGAACTATGTTCTGCCGTCGTCTCCTTCCCACGTTGAACGTCTCGCTGGATCGTGCCGGCTGCGAAGTGGTGTCTCCCTCGCCGGAAGTCTTGTCTCCCTCGCCGGTTTCGCTTGCGATGTCTTCTGCTGCTCTTGGGTCGGCAGGGTTACAGGGATTGGGGATGCGTCACCGTTCCCAGACTAGGGTGAACAGGCACTGTGCTCTCAAGGCGTACGCCTTTCGCAGCCGCAGTCTCCTGTCCCTTGCTCTGTCCCGACCGGTCGCACCGGACGCCGGCTCAGTTTCTACCTGACGGTTCAGGCGTTCGAGTGAGACGCCAACGCAGTCCCTTGGTCGAACGCCAGGTTCTAGACGAACGCTTCCACCCTACCCTCTCTGCCGCAAGCTTAAAAATTCATAGTATGTGCTGCTCGCACGACGCTCGTTATTCGCCATCCTGGAGTCCTCGTTGTCCTTGTTCTGCTTCCAGGTATCTCGACCGGCTCCGCTTCCTGTTGGCGACTCGGTAAGCTGCCGTTCTGGGACTCTAACGGTGGACCGCTGTGCTCTCAACGCATACGCCTTTCGAGACACCAACTGTTCAGTTCCTGCAGGACGATCAGGCATACGCCGAAGTTCGCCAATGCAGTCCTTGTAGGCAGGCTCCCCTCCTTGTTGGCGACTCGGTAGGCTGCCGTTCTGGAACTCTAGCGGTGGACCGCTGTGCTCTCAACGCATACGCCTTTCGAGACAATAGCTGAACAAACGCGCGTCCTTCCGGGCTAGTCGCACCAGGAGCTTGTGCAGTTCCTGCAGGACGATACGCTGGAGTTCGCCAACGCAGTCCTTTTTAGACAGGCAGCTAGTTCTAGACAACTTTCCTTCTGAGCCCACGGTTCTTTGTCGAAGGACTCTAATTGTTCACTTTGTCGGACACGCCGGGTGGGATGCCAAGTTCAAATCGCGACATGAGTTGTGACAAAGCGCCTGGCCTTAGCCCTGTGATGCCGTAAGGATCTCAGCTACCTGTGTCTCAATTCGGAGACTTTAGCTCTAAGTCCCGAACGTCTCGACGTAGCGATCTTGTTTCCTTGATGACTCCGCGCGCCTTTGCTTGCTCCTTCACGTTGTTTCACTGGTTACTGGTTCAGGTTCAAACCGTATGTGTTTGCTGACCATTCCACTTGTTCCAGAAACTCCAGTGGTTTCTCCGGGCCGTCAAACTTGAACGACCATTCCCTTACTTCCTTTGCGACTTTTGCATAGTCTGGTGCGCTAGGCCTTTGCTGTTCTGTTCTTCTTTCTTGGCTTGGGCCCCTGGATCTTCCTGCCTCCTTCATGCTCTCCACGCCCAGGCTAGCTATGAGCTGTTCGGCGTCTGGGACTTGTAACTTGCAGCTTGAGCCTGGTTCGTCGTACTATTCCTCCAATTTCCGCCATTCCTGGATCGTTTTGTTTCTTCGTTGGGCGCCAGAAGTATCGAACTGATTTTCTTTGTTGTCTGCTCGCTACGAATGTCGTGCGACTAGCTCAAATAATGTAAGTGTTCGTCCCACCAAATTTACATATACGTGACCGCCCTGTTGGCCAGTGAAAAACGCACAGAAAGATTGGGAGTATACAGTGATCTTTTATTCACCAACTTGACCCTCGGCCTCGGGTGGTGTATTGCTAATGTAGAACTATGTTCTGCCGTCGTCTCCTTCCCACGTTGAACGTCTCGCTGGATCGTGCCGGCTGCGAAGTGGTGTCTCCCTCGCCGGAAGTCTTGTCTCCCTCGCCGGTTTCGCTTGCGGTGTCTTCTGCTGCTCTTGGGTCGGCAGGGTTACAGGGATTGGGGATGCGTCACCGTTCCCAGACTAGGGTGAACAGGCACTGTGCTCTCAAGGCGTACGCCTTTCGCAGCCGCAGTCTCCTGTCCCTTGCTCTGTCCCGACCGGTCGCACCGGACGCCGGCTCAGTTTCTACCTGACGGTTCAGGCGTTCGAGTGAGCCGCCAACGCAGTCCCTTGGTCGAACGCCAGGTTCTAGACGAACGCTTCCACCCTACCCTCTCTGCCGCAAGCTTAAAAATTCATAGTATGTGCTGCTCGCACGACGCTCGTTATTCGCCATCCTGGAGTCCTCGTTGTCCTTGTTCTGCTTCCAGGTATCTCGACCGGCTCCGCTTCTTGTTGGCGACTCGGTAAGCTGCCGTTCTGGGACTCTAACGGTGGACCGCTGTGCTCTCAACGCATACGCCTTTCGAGACACCAACTGTTCAGTTCCTGCAGGACGATCAGGCATACGCCGAAGTTCGCCAATGCAGTCCTTGTAGGCAGGCTCCCCTCCTTGTTGGCGACTCGGTAGGCTGCCGTTCTGGAACTCTAGCGGTGGACCGCTGTGCTCTCAACGCATACGCCTTTCGAGACAATAGCTGAACAAACGCGCGTCCTTCCGGGCTAGTCGCACCAGGAGCTTGTGCAGTTCCTGCAGGACGATACGCTGGAGTTCGCCAATGCAGTCCTTTTAGACAGGCAGCTAGTTCTAGACAACTTTCCTTCTGAGCCCACGGTTCTTTGTCGAAGGACTCTAATTGTTCACTTTGTCGGACACGCCGGGTGGGATGCCAAGTTCAAATCGCGACATGAGTTGTGACAAAGCGCCTGGCCTTAGCCCTGTGATGCCGTAAGGATCTCAGCTACCTGTGTCTCAATTCGGAGACTTTAGCTCTAAGTCCCGAACGTCTCGACGTAGCGATCTTGTTTCCTTGATGACTGCGCGCGGCTTTGCTTGCTCCTTCACGTTGTTTCTCTGGTTACTGGTTCACTTGATGAGTGTTAATTGATGACTTTGTAGAAATCGACTGATCCAGTTTACTGCGCTCGGCCGGTTTATATAGGCCCCCATTTACCGCTGGTTATCGGCGTCTCCTTGCCTCCTGGTCCAAAGTCCACGGTTTTACCGGTCGACCTTTCACCCTCTGCGTTACTTCCTTCTGCCCACGGCCCTTCGCCGCTCTCTTCTGTTGCTGTCCCTCTCGGACTCTCCTTGTCCTTGTCTGGTGCTAAGTGCACCACTCTCTCTCGCCGCACTACCGTTACTACAGGCGAATTCGCCGCTTAACTGGTAACTGGTAGGCCACTGCTTGCATGTGCTTGCTCTGCTTGCTTTCTAACTTGTGGGGAGTTATTCAATATATATCTAATTTTATATATATATATATATAGTGACATATCCATAATCCCACATAACTCTTATGTACATGTCCACACGCCTACACACATATACACCCTTAGTACCCCAATCAGCCAATATCTAATTGCAAATGTACCCAAGCCTTAGACTAAACATCCAGAATGAATCAACCGATATCTAATTGCAAGTGTACCCAAGCCTTAGATTAAATATCCAGAACGAATCAAATTACGTTATCTGTTCGTTCCCACACTTTCGGATCCCAATGGAAAATTACCATTCGAGCAAAACCCCAAGATTCTGGACTAAACAATCGGATTGAGTGGCTGGTGCATTATCAATCAACAATTTAAAGGGCAATTAGAAATCTCACTCAACTAACGCCAACTCCACTCATAAAAAGCTCTAAAGCTCAAAACCGAGGTATGATTGTCAAAGACGTTTAAATTAAGAAGCAAGTTCAGTTTGTGACCTAAAACAATTAGGACTTGTTCTTCCAAATAAAAATTGTACTAGTTGATAAATAAAATTAAATAAAGTTTTTTTTTTTATGTAAAACTTATAGTACGAATATTTAATTGGCGCAGTCGGTAGGATTTCAAGTGAAAAAGTTAAACGTCGGTTTAAACTAGTCTTAGGGATTATACTACACAACTAGTATATCCCGACCAGTACGAATAAATCAGAAAGCGTTTAAAAACACAAGTGAAATCCGCAAAAGACTCTACGTGCAAATCGTCACGTAAACAGAACACAGGAACACGAATTTATCTTTCGAAACTACACCAGAAATACAAAATATAAGAGAAAAATTTATCATAGATTTCTATAAAGTAGGAAACCAACAATTCTTGTCCTGTATCGATATTTACTCCAAGTTCGGCACTCTCATAGAAGTCACAAGTAAGGATTGGTTAGAAGCTAAAAGAGCTATTTAAAAAGGGTATTTAATGAAATGGGAAAACCACAAGAAATTAAGGCAGATAAAGATTCAGCATTTATGTGTGTAGCCTTACACAATTGGTTAAATTCAGAAGGAGTACAAATTCAAGTAACTACGAGCAAAAATGGTATATCTGATATAGAAAGGTTCCATAAAACAGTAAACAAAAAATTAAAAATAATTGGAAGCGAAACAGACATAGAAAACAGGTAAACTAAGTTCGAATTAATTCTTTACATTTACAATCACAAACATAATGCGACGAATAGAATACTCAGCTGGTATTCATGAATGCAGGAAGTCCCGAATATAATACACAAGAAAAACGAAAAAGATTGACAGGTTAAATGAGAAACGACATGATTTTGAAATAGACACAAGATTTAGACAATCACCATTTGTAAAATCGAAAACTACAAACCCAAATTTGAGGAAAATAGACGATAAACATTTTGAAGAAACTAATAGAGGTAGAAAGATAACTCATTATAAATCAAAGTTTAAAAAGAAAAAGAAAATTAATAAAAGTAAATACGATAATTCCAGGGAAGCAGAAGGAAACCAAAGAGCACAACATTCTGTTTGAGATTATCACTCTGTCGATAATTTTATTGACTGTAACTAAAATGGCAATGGGACAAAACATTGAGATAAATCCGATTAAAGCACAAAATGGATACCCTGTATTCAAAACCGGGTCAATAGATATTCCAACCAATTTTGAATATCATTATTTAAGCATAAACATAACCAAAACTGAGCAAATATTTGAAAGTTTTTTAAAAGAAGCAAATGAATTTAATGAAATTTTACAAATTCGTTATTTAGCAGCAAAACTCAAAAGAGAAATAAATGGAATTAAACTTGCCAAACGTAACAAACGAGGATTATTTAATATTATTGGCACAACTTACAAATATTTATTTAGCAGAAAATAAATAACCTATCAGAAAATAGCATACAAAACACAGATTTAAATATGATTATTGATGTAATAAATAATGGCATTGAAGTTATTAATAAGTTAAAAGAAGATGATGAAAGGGAGCAACAAGCTAGTGTTTTAATATTTAACTTACATATACATAGAGGATATTGAGTTGGGAATGCAGTTGACGAGACTTGGTATATTTAATTCAAAATTATTAAAACATGATGATTTAACAAGAATAAATTCTGAGAAATTGTTGAAAATTAAAACTTCCACTTGGCTAAGAAACAGACACAAATGAAATTTTGATAATTTCCCACATTCCTACAGAAATCATAAAAGCACCAATTTTTTAAATAATTCCGTATCCAGATGATAATAATACCATTCTGACAGAAAATAGATTTGATAAGTATTACCTTCATGAAATAAAGAAACATGAAAAGTAGTATTCGATGAATGTATAAATGGAATAATCAAACAAGAATCCACAAGCTGTAAATATACCAAAAATTTCCAAATGAATTATGTTGAACCAAATATTTTATAGACTGGAATATCCCTAAAACATTTTTAAATCATCTTCCAAACTAAGTTAAGATAGAAAAGAATATAATGTTATATCCAACCCTTTCCACCTGAGGACAGGCCAATTTCAAAGAATGGGGGAGTGACATATTCATAATCCCATATAACAATTATGCACATGTTCACACGCCTACACACACATACACCCTTAGTAACCCAATATCTAATTGCAAATGTACCCAAGCCTTAGAACGAATCCAGAACGAATCAGCCGATATCTAATTGCAAATGTACCCAAGCTTTAGACTTAACATCCAGAACGAATAAAATTAAATAAAGTTTTTTTTTTATGTAAAACTTATAGTACGAATATTTAATTATATATATATCTTACCCTAAGCTAGATACACCTTAATTTTAAATATTCTGCAGGAAGATACCATGGACCAAGTGATTTCCGACCTTTGCAGCACAGCGACAGTGACGCCACTCCGCCCCGAGCTCCGTCACTAAAGCCCCGAGATCCGCGTCTGCGCCACGGGACGGGATACCCACAGCGTACGCAGAGCCACCACGTGCCAGGTCATCTAGTGAGTCGGACGCAGCTCACAAACGCCAGCCCTCTTCAACACGGTTAGGGGATTTCTCACCCTCGCAGTCCTGCCACACCAAGCTATGCCCCGTCCCCGGAGGCATACGTTGCGGATGACAGCGACGACGAGCGGACTAGCGGTGGAAGCGACGCGTCGACCAATAACGGGACCGGCTACGGAGGTGTTTCGTTACTGCGACGACCCACGCTATGCCAAAGATACGCCATCCGACACAGCCACTAAACGCAGCTTCTATAGGTCCAATACACCTCGTGCTGGATACGGATGCACTTTCGATCGACGGAGGATCCAACCGTGGAACTTCCAATCTCGCAGGAGCCCAACCTCGCACTAATGGGGCCCGACCCGAGGGGACATGGCTGTTATTGACCTGACGACTTCACCGTGCGCCACTTTCAGAGCTACGCTGCCCACTGGGCATTCACCCATCGGCATGGCGCGGCAGTCAGAGCGCGCACCCACCGGCATGGCGCGTCAGTCAGAGCGCGCACACGCCCAGAAAGGCTACAGCTCCGCGTTCCACGCTGAAACTCTGGCCATCCATGACACCTTTACCTCCAAAGGCACCCACGCCGCTTTCAACCAGCTACCCGCTACCATCAGGATGCTGCGATCAAGAAGCACCTATGCTGTCCGTCATCTGGATCACGCGGGATCGTCCGACACGGCTAGTGGAAAGTGCATGGTCTGGTCGTCCCAATCCAGCGACTCCGACGAAGACAAGGTTGCCATATTTCGACGTAGCCGCAGGAGTAAACGCAGCCAGCAATCCGAACAGCAGCAGACAGTGGGGGCTATCAAGAAGACCCTCCGTGACCGAACTCCTTCGGACACCAGCGCCAACGCACTAGAGCACGGGATCTACGTTGAGGCAATGGACGCCTTGATGGCTGAACTCTCACAAGAGGTCGAGAGCATGGTGCTGGACTGGATGCCGGATGGAGACAGACCATCTGCACCACTAGTGCAGATCTCTGATCAACCGTTGGAGGACATCCGTCTAGACCTTCCGGAGAAGTGGTCCTGCGACACGCCTGATGGGAGAATCTTCACCGGCGTCGCAGAAATCGTTCAAGCCCGAGCGCTGCAGGCCAGCGGTACCGACTCCAACGACCCAAAGGAAGCTACTCTTCTCTTTATTTTTCAAAATTCCACTTGTTTTCGGTGGCCATTTGTTTTCCGGTAAATATAAAGGTCCTCTAGACTATGTTGGCCGTATGGTGACGAGTTGGAACGTATCTCCATGTACAGTCCGAGGTAAAATCTTGAATTTCTGCGAAACGGTTTCCGACGTGGGTTGAAAAAATGGCTGAATGCTGTTTGATCCAGTGTAGCACAACCTGGGAGTCACACCATAGGAATAAGGAAGTACGTAAGCCCTTGAAGATGATCTTCATCCTTGCGACTAGATGTGCTGCGAATAACTCCAATTTTGGTAGCGACAATTTTTTTTGTTGGAGCTACTCTTGACTTGGCCGGCACCATATGTATAGCTATCTTGCCATTTCTTATATGCTCCTTGCATTAAGACAACATCCACATGCGTGGATTGATGGGTCGCAAAAACCGTGGAATTCTAATTCACACTGAATGGGTTAAAGACAGAACCGGGGAACTGTCAGGGACTCCAGATAAGATAACGAAGATAGAAATGAACTCTATACCTGATAACGCGCTTATGGAATTGACTCGTCCCATTGTAATTTAGGTAGCCAAAGTTCCTGAAGTTTCCTGTTTCCTGTTTTAGCTGATCCGATTATCGATGATAGTAATCCAAGTGGGTCAAATAACGATGACATTGATAAAATCGAACGGATTTTCGTCAAGTTGTTGGACTTGAGGGATCAAACAACACTCTCAACTCTATGCACGTGCTAGTGGGCTTAAACACGCAGTGATGCGGAAAGAGCACAACAATCTGTTTAAGATTATCACTCTGTCGATAATTTTATTGACTGTAACTAAAATGGCAATGGGACAAAACATTGAGATAAATCCGATTAAAGCACAAAATGGATACCCTGTATTCAAAACCGGGTCAATAGATATTCCAACCAATTTTGAATATCATTATTTAAGCATAAACATAACCAAAACTGAGCAAATATTTGAAAGTCTTTTAAAAGAAGCAAATGAATTTAATGAAATTTTACAAATTCGTTATTTAGCAGCAAAACTCAAAAGAGAAATAAATGGAATTAAACTTGCCAAACGTAACAAACGAGGATTATTTATATTATTATTATTAATATTATTAAACACGCAGTGATGCGGAATGCGGAAATGGGGTTGATCCAGGTTGGGCTTGTCGACGAGTTCCTTGTTGTTTAATGCGATATATTCATCAAAAAAATTGGTATATTGAGCTTTCAGATTTGTATTTCGGTTGAGGCGTCGTTCCAAAGCCAAAAATCTAGTTCGCGCACGTTCAATCAAAGCCCCAAGCTGGCAGGGATCCTCTAAATGGCAAAAATGTATATGCTTCCCATCAGATTCACTGGTAACTGATCGTGTAAAGATTTCCTAGCATAATTGTTGCTCCGGATTAATGTGACTGGCAGGTTTTCCGATTTCTTCAGTGGTCCAAAATCGTTCCAAGTTTTTTGATTGATTCCTCTTGAGATAAGTTGAAATTGTGTGTGCTTCCATGACTCGGTGTTCCAGCAGGACCAGAGACTATCCATCAATATATTTTTTTTTGCAAGTTTGGTAGATTATCTTTCAATTTGATTTGGTCAAGTGATAGAGCCCCAAAGAAGTAGCATGTCAATTCGACTCGATTGACAAAAGGTTTCCTATGCTGCGAATGTCCATGTTGCGATTTTCCCTGGGTAAACGAAGTTTTTGAGTAAAATTTGCTGAAATATAATTTACGTGTGAGTAGGAGTCGAGAAGTGCGCGACCAATAGTGTCTTTTACCAATACTATCCCAGTGAAGAGGAAAATTTGCAACATCCTCTTGTGAGCATGAGTGACTGCCCCGAATCCGGGATAGGGTTGGTTGATGAGTGGTTCTGCTCCATTCGATTGTAGAATGGGGTTATCCCGATGCCACATGGTATGATGCGCCCTGGAGCAGTTGCGACACCTTTGTGCACTGGGACAGTTTATTGCCCGAGGATCAAAATCAAGTAAATTGAAGCACAAATATACTCTTTTTGCAGTTTCATATCTTTGGACACAGTTCATGGCGCGGAGTTGCGCACACTTGAAGCTTCTGTGCTCAGTACTGCCACAGATTGGGCAAGAGTTTGCCGAACAATTGAAGCTGTGACCCAGACATGATGACTGTTAATGACGTTTCTTATTCATGATCTTGGGTGCGATGTTGCATTCGATTTAGGGCGTAGTCGTCGACTCCAAATATTGGCAATAACGTTCTATTATTTGCATGCATGAAGTCCAGGATGGTAACGTTGAAAATTCCAAAGATTCATTCCATTTTTGTCGATCAAACAATGCCGAGGCCCGGTCGAAAAGGTTGCGTGAATCTTTGCTGTTTGTCGTTTCTTTAGGTTTTAAAGTAAATAGTGAATAATTGTTGTCGAGAAATGCTAAGGTCTGATTATCATAGCGTGATTTTAACCGATCGGATAGTTATAAATTGTAATTTGAAAGGCCCAAATGGTTTCCTATGCAGCAACCCTTAGACAAGAGATTAGTTTATTGAACTTCTCGATTATTGATAATGGACATTGGCCATTGACAATCTGATTAAACATTGTAATCAAGTTTTTGTATTCCATGGAATAAATGTAGCTTGAGCCTTGGAAGTTTTAGCGACGTCGAATTTCCAGTTGATGGTAGCGTTTTGTCATCTGTGCCATTAGGTGACTGTATGCTAATAAGATCCTGAATCTTAACAGAAACGTAGAGTTCTTCGATTTCAGCCTATCCGTCGGTCGAACAATATTTCCAACGATTACTCAACGATAAATAGATCTAGCAAACCCGATAGTGGTTCCCAAAAGACATTGTAAACCATCTTTATAAAACGATGTCTCCAAATGAACCAGTTTCTTCTCGATCCAAAACTTAAAGCGAATTCCCAATAATCGAAGCAGTGCGTAACCCAGGAGTGGAGTCAGCGAGGTTAGGACGATTTCCAACGACGACAAGTGATGAGATCCAACTCTCTGTAGTTTCCACTATGCTTCCAATCATTAAATTTCCAGATCGAGATGGTGCTACCAATTTGCACGCTATGTCCAACAAAGTGAGGTTATGATCCAGTTCAACATTTTCCATTTTTAATAGTAGTCACAAACGCGAATGACCTTTCGAAAGATTAAAAAAAAAGCATTAAAAATGAAACCTAATTCTAAACTAAATAATTATCATACCTTCGAGGCACACTCGAACTTTAACTTTATCTTTAACTTTAAATTTTAATGTTTTAATTTCGGTAAAGCCATAGTTATTTGTATTTTCTTATTTTCAAACGTTTTTCCCTTTTTAATTTTGAGTGTTAAAATGCCGAATTTGTTATTTTTGCGACACACTTGCCCCACGTTGGGCGCCAGAATGTAGCCGTGTGCAAGAGTGTTTTCTTGCCCACTGACACATTCAATTTGGTTGGTGGTGTGTAGCAAAATCAATAAATACGACCGGCAAACTTCGGTTCTAAAAGTGGACTTTTTAAATGTATTCCAACGCGGAAAAAGTAAAGTATGTAAAGCTTTTTCTCATAAAAATCAGAGCTTTGGTTGTAAAATTTAAATAATATGCTTAATAAGACAAAAAAAGGGTAACAGCTAACAATGTGGTTCATGTGGTTGGTTTAACAATAAATGTGACTCAACACATTTCGAAAAGTTAAAATGGTACAAACGTTAGGAGCTGCTGACTTAAGAGTTCGAATTACAAAAAAAAGAGTAATTGGATTCGTTATATTTTATAATGGTTTTCATATTTTACATTAAAGAATATATTTTATTACAAATATTTTGTTGTACACAGTTCAAAAATTTACCACCTTTTTTTCTCAACAGTTGAGAAAGATAATTATAAATTATATATTTATATTTTTTGGCCAAAAGAGTGTCCAAAGTCCCCAAGCAAAATGTCTTGCTAAAAAAAACTTGTTCTTAAAAATTTACCTCCTTTTTTTCTCAACAGTTGAGAATGAAAATTATAAATTATATATTTATAATTTTTGGCCAAAAGAGTGTCCAAAGACCCAAAGCAAAATGTCTTGTTAAAAAAAAACTTTTTCTTAAAAATCGAGAAGTAGATTAGATTTTGAATGTGTAATGGTTTCAATTACTTTTCGAGCTTATAAGTTGTTAATATGGAATATAATCGACTAAACTTATAAAATTGTTTTGTATAAAGAGATTTATATTTAAAAAGTTACTTACCTAGAAGCAAGAATAGTATTTGCTTGCGTATCCAATATAACGTGACAAAAGTAATATGAACGAAAAATTCTAAGTTGAAGAACAACAAAAGAAAAAATTATCGCATGCCACACTAAAGTATTTTTAAAAATCATATTTTTTGGTCCATAGTAAAATTTGTCTTTTTTTTCTAATGTATTAATTTCATTTATTTCAGATCCTTTTGTGGCATATACTTTTTCAAATGATACATTTTGATGTAGGACATTAAAAACTGCAACTAATATAGGTTCCTTATCAATAAGTTTTGAGTCTTCAAGAACAATAATAAAAACTTTGACAATTAAATTAAAAACATTAAAAGCAATTAAGCAGTTCCAACGACAGATGATGTAGTGAATATTTTGCAAGTATACTTCAGAGCCCTGTAGTAAAAAGACTAACGCAAATATTATGTATCCCAAAGACAGAATATCCAAGCTGCAAACGCCACCCATAAATACTATAGCAAGAGTTATCCAAAAAAAACTGCAAAATATGGCAGTTTTAAAAACATCCGCGTAGTTACGTACATAAGAGCAGAAATCATGAGTTGGGTTCTCAAAGAACACGTGTCCAAGCTTTGCTATGTTATGAACAACGTAATTATTATTGCCACCACGGTAAGATAAATCATTTATATGCGACAATTCTGCCCTAAACGATTTTTGCTGCCGTGAAATAAGCAAAAGAATAATATACTCCAGCATAAGATTTGACCTGTATGTATATTTTTTTGAATCATCCAACATACTCCAGATAGACTTATACGAAGATTCTTTTGATGATGCTTTAATTAATCTATTAGTATGTTTCATAAATGATTACATTATAATACTTACCATCGCAAAGGTTGGGAGGAAAATTTAATAGATAGATATATTGCACAAAAATGGATAAAACAAAATATAGTTGAAAGACTTCCCAAATTCGTGCACATTGTGTTCGATTAAGGCACAGCAATAAAATTAGCCATGTTACGTAGGTTAACGCAAGAAAATCGCGTCGATGAGCTATTGTTGACACAAGTCCAATAAGAGTTATTTCCATTCCAAATCTAAAATAGCCATAATTAAGCAAATATTTAAGTAGTCCAGGAAAATCACGCTCCGCATCCTGTCTTGAAATTTTTGGAAATATCACTTTACTATCCTTACTTTCATACATTGCGTATCGTATTAAATGGTCTCGAAGCTTAACCACTGCAAGCAGTGAAGTTACAATCATATAAACAATATTCGGTGATATATACCGCAAGTGAACACCGAATATTTGTCCAGTTTTTCGCAAGCCCATCCATTCCGCAAAATTAACAGTATTGTTTTTCTAAAAAAAGTTTTTTGATTAAATCGCTTAAATATTTACAATTTTATTATTTTACGCATTTATAATTAAAGTGGGTTTGATCCAGGTACTTTATTTGATATATCATTTTCATAAGCACTAAAACCGAAATCCAAAATGTAACTGCCCTAAAAATCATCCGCCTGAGAATTCGATTTACACAAACCGATAACAGGGAAAAAATAACCAAAAATATATTAAAAAAACATACTTCAGAAGAAGCACAATAAAAACAAGCTAGTATAACTGCTTTCATCGTATGAATTTCCAAAAATCCCCATGTGAAGAGTTTTCCTGGCCTAAATAATATACGACCCCTTGCTCGTAATTTTTCATAGCCAGCACAAAAAAATATTTTCCAGGACTGCTTATGTATATCCAATACTTTTGGCTGAATTTTCGCTCTTAATGCCAAATGAGAAACAAATTTCCTTAACTCTGTAGACTTTGGACGACGTACGGACTCCATAAATCTTCTGTGAAAATAATGAAGCTGAACCACAGTGAAAATAACAGTGAGTGTGGGTATAAGCAGATTTAAAAATAGATCCTTTGTTTGGTAGCGCCGCAAGCCAATATCACTTTGCCTGGTTTGTATTTGTATATGAAAAAAAGTTATATTAATATCAACAAGAAAAGAATACAACTTCGGCAAGTTAATGTACCTTGCAGCTTCCTAAAAATTAAGTATTCTAAGCTTGTATATAATTTTCGCTAGTTTTTGGATCGTTTCTATGTCAGATATATGATATAGTAGTCCGATTTCAATAAATTTAAAATCAATCATCATTATCACTACATCGGTCGCGTGTAGACGTGTTTTACTAACGCTCCGGAAAAACAATAAGCCACTAAGTCGAAAACGTTCGAAAAAATGTATAAACGCAAGGTTTTGCGATTCGCGATGCTAATTCGCATATCGTAAACTAAAGTTTTAGTTAATTAATTAATTAATATTACGCTCTATCAATAAATGAGTAAGAACGTGTATCAGCGCACTCAACGTCAAAAACAACAAGACGAAGCCCGTGAAAAAATTCAAAGAGAGCAAGACAAACGTCATCTCTCTTTGGCCCGAAACAATGCTTATTTCTCGTTCACGAGTAATACTCTAGAACCGAAAGTGCAAGAAAGTGCAAGTTTACTGACCGCCGAAACCAGAGAGCTAGTTCTTGCTCTCCCGCCCTGCTTTTCACCGCACAAACACCATGGAGTGAGCAATGCAAAACTCCAACCGAGCTTCTGCCACCTAGTGCAACAACAACAGCAACTACTACGTCGACTACAACGGTCTCTGTCGCCAACAATGCAATAACGACTCAACTCTCTTCTTCTGCAGCGGGTAAAGCAACAACACAACCAAGTGCAAAAATCGGGTCAAACGGCAAAAACAAAGCTACGGTCGAAAAAATTACAATTCCGCAAGCGGGTTCGGCCATGCAGAAAGGCATGGATCGCTATATTAGCGCAAGCTAACCCCCCGAAAAAAAATCTGACGACAATATGCCCGAAATAAACCGTACCTACAAAGGCCCTGAAAATCTCGGGCCATTCAATAAAAATAGATTTTCCATTCTGGCGGAGCCTGAAACAGAGTACGAAGAATTAGCCCCAAAGAAACTTAAGCCCCCACCTAGTCAATAAAATAGTTGAGCTTGTCAGGAAGGATAACTTTCATGTTATTCCGCTTATGAAAGGGAATATAAGCGAAACCAAACTTCAAACCAAAACCGAAGATGATTTCCGAGCAGTGTCGAAGTACCTAAACAATGCCAAAAAGAATTACTACACGTACCAGCTGAAAAGTTGCAAGGGCTTACAAGTTGTCCTCAAGGGAATATTACCCGATGTGACCCCCTCTGAAATTATAGAGGCTTTAAAAGAAAACGGTTTTTACGGCAAAAATGTTATAAACATTATGAACAAAAACAAGAAGCCGCAACCACTTTTCAAGGTCGAGCTTGAGCCAGACAGCAGAACTTTAAAAAAAAACGCAGTGCACCCGATCTTCAAGTTGCAGTACCTTCTGCACCGTAGGATCACAATTGAAGAGCCGCACAAACGGAACGGGCCAGTGCAATGCACAAACTGCTAGGAATACGGACACACCAGGGCTTACTGCACCCTCAGGTCAGTTTGTGTAGCTTGTGGAAACTGCCACGGCTCCAAACCCTGCCCTGCCAACAAGGGAGAATCTCTCACTAAAAAATGTGTAAACTGCCAAGGAAACCACACAGTAAACTACAGAGGCTGTCCAGTCTACAAGGAGATGAAAAGTCGGATGCAAAGAGCGACAACGGCACGCCAGAACATTTACATGAAATCACAAACGACACCCGAAGTTTTCTTCGCAAAAGCAGCCAGGTCATCATTTGGCCCTTCAATTACCACCAACAGCATTTCCTACGCCAGTGCTCTAAGATCAGGCACAGCTCACATAGAGCCGAAAACTGATAACATACAGCAGGCCATGGGACAGCCACAAAGTAACATTGTAACGATCCTGCTTTGCTGAGGTGGCTCAACGGTGTCCAGGGGCTCGTTCCAACATTTATTTATGTCAGGAGTGGTTGCTGTAAGAGGTCGACCCGGTTCCCAGAGTATGACACGTAAGCGGGTTCAGTGAAATCGAATCGGTATGCGTTTATTAAGAATTATTTGTTACATAGGATATATATATATATATATATATGTTCGTGCTGCAGGGGCTCGTCCGCCCGTAGGTTGCCGGGGTCTTCTTCCGTGTCGTCGTTCGGCGTCGTCGTTGGCCGTCGTCGTCCCGGTGGCGGCGGCGGTGGCGGCGGCGGGTACCCTGTGGATGAGAAAGGAAAAGCCACGTCCCTCTTGGCTATGCTTATGTCTAGGAGGATGAGACAGTTTGGAGGCCGCTTGGGTCTGCCAGTTTCGAGAAGAGGGTGGAGCCGCTTGGGTCTGCCAGTTCCGTAAAGAGGGTGGAGGCCGCTTGGGTCTACCAGGTCCGAGAAGAGGGTGGAGGCCGCTTGGGTCTACCAGGTGGGATCGGTTCGGCAGACGGCCGGGGAGCGCATCGGAAAAACGAGTGGTGGAGTCCCCAGAAGATCGGGTGTCACTAATGACGGTCGGTCTTGGGGTGTGGGATCCCAAAGGTCGGATATCACTGATGACGGCCGGTCTTTAGGGGGTTGGGAAGAAGGGGAAGGGGGGAAACAACTAACTACAATGTATTGGGTGGACGGGGTACTAGACCCTATCCCGAAAAAGACTCCGCAGTTAACTCCCGGAGAAGTTTGCTTACTCCAAAGTGTAAGCCTTACCTTCTCCGATCGCCGTCGGCCGCCGAGTGATCTGTATGGGCCACCGGCGCCCTTTTTATATCCTCCCGGCCCTCGCCAGTGTGACTGTAGTTTCATAATCCTATAGCCATGGCCATACCGCGTGTGGCTTGTGGTGGCTATTGGCCAGTGTGACCGTTTCCTTTGTTTGGCGCGCCCGCCCGGATATTTAAATTTGAATATTTCCGTTTAACTTAAATTTATTTCGGCTTCTTGCCTTTTTACGGTATTGGACTTATAATTATTTCGGCTTCTTGCCTACTTAACGACTATCTATAGCGATTTTGCGATTCGCGATGCTAATTCGCATATCGTAAACTAAAGTTTTAGTTAATTAATTAATTAATATTACGCTCTATCAATAAATGAGTAAGAACGTGCGCACTCAACGTCAAAAACAACAAGACGAAGCCCGTGAAAAAATTCAAAGAGAGCAAGACAAACGTCATCTCTCTTTGGCCCGAAACAATGCTTATTTCTCGTTCACGAGTAATACTCTAGAACCGAAAGTGCAAGAAAGTGCAAGTTTACTGACCGCCGAAACCAGAGAGCTAGTTCTTGCTCTCCCGCCCTGCTTTTCACCGCACAAACACCATGGAGTGAGCAATGCAAAACTCCAACCGAGCTTCTGCCACCTAGTGCAACAACAACAGCAACTACTACGTCGACTACAACGGTCTCTGTCGCCAACAATGCATTAACAACTCAACTCTCTTCTTCTGCAGCGGGTAAAGCAACAACACAACCAAGTGCAAAAATCGGGTCAAACGGCAAAAACAAAGCTACGGTCGAAAAAATTACAATTCCGCAAGCGGGTTCGGCCATGCAGAAAGGCATGGATCGCTATATTAGCGCAAGCTAACCCCCCGAAAAAAAATCTGACGACAATATGCCCGAAATAAACCGTACCTACAAAGGCCCTGAAAATCTCGGGCCATTAAATAAAAATAGATTTTCCATTCTGGCGGAGCCTGAAACAGAGTACGAAGAATTAGCCCCAAAGAAACTTAAGCCCCCACCTATCTTTATTCGGGAGAAGATCTCCAACGTCCTAGTCAATAAAATAGTTGAGCTTGTCAGGAAGGATAACTTTCATGTTATTCCGCTTATGAAAGGGAATATAAGCGAAACCAAACTTCAAACCAAAACCGAAGATGATTTCCGAGCAGTGTCGAAGTACCTAAACAATGCCAAAAGAATTACTACACGTACCAGCTGAAAAGTTGCAAGGGCTTACAAGTTGTCCTCAAGGGAATATTACCCGATGTGACCCCCTCTGAAATTATAGAGGCTTTAAAAGAAAACGGTTTTTACGGCAAAAATGTTATAAACATTATGAACAAAAACAAGAAGCCGCAACCACTTTTCAAGGTCGAGCTTGAGCCAGACAGCAGAACTTTAAAAAAAAACGCAGTGCACCCGATCTTCAAGTTGCAGTACCTTCTGCACCGTAGGATCACAATTGAAGAGCCGCACAAACGGAACGGGCCAGTGCAATGCACAAACTGCTAGGAATACGGACACACCAGGGCTTACTGCACCCCTCAGGTCAGTTTGTGTAGCTTGCGGAAACTGCCACGGCTCCAAACCCTGCCCTGCCAACAAGGGAGAATCTCTCACTAAAAAATGTGTAAACTGCCAAGGAAACCACACAGTAAACTACAGAGGCTGTCCAGTCTACAAGGAGATGAAAAGTCGGATGCAAAGAGCGACAACGGCACGCCAGAACATTTACATGAAATCACAAACGACACCCGAAGTTTTCTTCGCAAAAGCAGCCAGGTCATCATTTGGCCCTTCAATTACCACCAACAGCATTTCCTACGCCAGTGCTCTAAGATCAGGCACAGCTCACATAGAGCCGAAAACTGATAACATACAGCAGGCCATGGGACAGCCACAAAGTAACATTGTAACGATCCTGCTTTGCTGAGGTGGCTCAACGGTGTCCAGGGGCTCGTTCCAACATTTATTTATGTCAGGAGTGGTTGCTGTAAGAGGTCGACCCGGTTCCCAGAGTATGACACGTAAGCGGGTTCAGTGAAATCGAATCGGTATGCGTTTATTAAGAATTATTTGTTACATAGGATATATATATATATATATATATATATAGTTCGTGCTGCAGGGGCTCGTCCGCCCGTAGGTTGCCGGGGTCTTCTTCCGTGTCGTCGTTGGCCGTCGTCGTCCCGGTGGCGGCGGCGTCGGCGGCGGCGGCGGGTACCCTGTGGATGAGAAAGGAAAAGCCACGTCCCTCTTGGCTATGCTTATGTCTAGGAGGATGAGACAGTTTGGAGGCCGCTTGGGTCTGCCAGTTTCGAGAAGAGGGTGGAGACGCTTGGGTCTGCCAGTTCCGAAAAGAGGATGGAGGCCGCTTGGGTCTACCAGGTCCGAGAAGAGGGTGGAGGCCGCTTGGGTCTACCAGGTGGGATCGGTTCGGCAGACGGCCGGGGAGCGCATCGGAAAAACGAGTGGTGGAGTCCCCAGAAGATCGGGTGTCACTAATGACGGTCGGTCTTGGGGTGTGGGATCCCAAAGGTCGGATATCACTGATGACGGCCGGTCTTTAGGGGGTTGGGAAGAAGGGGAAGGGGGGAAACAACTAACTACAATGTATTGGGTGGACGGGGTACTAGACCCTATCCCGAAAAAGACTCCGCAGTTAACTCCCGGAGAAGTTTGCTTACTCCAAAGTGTAAGCCTTACCTTCTCCGATCGCCGTCGGCCGCCGAGTGATCTGTATGGGCCACCGGCGCCCTTTTTATATCCTCCCGGCCCTCGCCAGTGTGACTGTAGTTTCATAATCCTATAGCCATGGCCATACCGCGTGTGGCTTGTGGTGGCTATTGGCCAGTGTGACCGTTTCCTTTGTTTGGCGCGCCCGCCCGGATATTTAAATTTGAATATTTCCGTTTAACTTAAATTTATTTCGGCTTCTTGCCTTTTTACGGTATTGGACTTATAATTATTTCGGCTTCTTGCCTACTTAACGACTATCTATAGCTACTGCTTATGTTATTATATTATATTTACTTTGTGCGCTCCTGAGCGTCACACCTCCCCCCCTCTTGAGAAGGCACGAAGTGTCTTATAGTGATACGTCTTCCCCTTCCTAAGATGACCTTCCACGTCTTCCGGTCGTCTTTCACTAATATACTCTGCTGCTTTCCCTTTCTCCTTCTGTTCCATCTCTCTTTAATTTCGTTGACCGCCCTGGCTGACATCGTTGCATCTCTGGGTATGATCCACCCCATCTCGTTCGTGAACCACTCCACTTGTGGTGCCTGTGCGTCTGGGCGTGCCTCCGTCTCATGGCTTGATGTCGCTTCCTCCGCCTGTGCATCCGCCGCTTGCGCCTCCGTGTCCTTCGGGTGTAGCTCTAGGATGTCCCGGTCTGGCGACGGTGTCCTTGCCCGTTCTCCCTGTTGCTCCTGAACACTCCTGTCGGCCACTGCCTCAAGGGGGCTGCGAGGAACATGGGCGATCCGGATCCGTTCGCCTCTAGCGTTCGCCACGGCCGTTCTTGCTGGCGGTCGGGCTGTCGTCTGTTGCCCCTCTGGATGTGACTGCTCTTCTCTTTGTGACAGAGCTAGCCTGCAGGCTCTTGCGGCGTGCCCTGTTCCTCCGCACCTTATGCAGATTTCCGACGTCAAATTCTGGTTTCCTGTTGTTATTGGTCTGTTGGTTCCTTCCATAGTTTCTATTTCTTCCACTTCTTCTGCCAACTTCAGGAATTCTGTTAATGTTTTAAATCCCGACCGTCTCGTGTAGAGCTTTATTTTACTTCTGCAGTTTCTGTATATCCGGTCCAGCTTTGTCTCTTCTGAATACTCTGTAAATCTCATTAGTTTCCTCTGGTTCATTGCGTATTCCCTTGTTAGCTCTGTTTCTCGCTGCCGTAGTTGAGTGATTTATGTTTCCAACTGTTCCTGATATCTTGGTGGCAAAAAGTATTCTAACAGTTCCTCCCTGAGGTCCTCCCATGTCCTTATCTGGCTCGGTGTGGTGTTCCACCAGTCCACTGCTACTCCTTCTAGGATGAATGGCATCGTCTGGATCAGGGCATCTTTGTGTATGCCGTAGCCTTTGGCCCATTCCTCCATCTTGTTGATGAATTGCAAGGGATTGGTTGCTCCTTGGTAGCGGATCCCCCAACTCCTTACTTGGTCTAGGATTTCCACTTCTACCTTTTGTTCCTTTCTGTCCGGTATGTCTGGAGTTTCTGATTCCCGCCGTGGTGGGGTGTTGGTTTGTTTGACCCGTATGTCGATCTGGTTCGCCATTGTGTTGAGTTCCTTCGCTGGTGTGCTGCTCTGATCCGTTGCTCCCTTTTCCTTCTTGTGCTTCTCTGCTAGTACTCCCAGTCTTTGCCTGATCGTCTCCGTGTGGTTTGGGTTCTTTGCGAATGCTGACAGTATCTGTCTTAGCTCCTCCACTTTTCCTGTTGTGTCTAATCCGAACTCCTTTGCGTACTCGATCAGATCCGCCTTAGTTGCTAGGTACACCCACGTCGACATAACTCTGTACCGATGTCTTTCTCTTTGCAACCACTTTTAACCTGTTCGGGCGCCATGTAACGATCCTGCTTTGCTGAGGTGGCTCAACGGTGTCCAGGGGCTCGTTCCAACATTTATTTATGTCAGGAGTGGTTGCTGTAAGAGGTCGACCCGGTTCCCAGAGTATGACACGTAAGCGGGTTCAGTGAAATCGAATCGGTATGCGTTTATTAAGAATTATTTGTTACATAGGATATATATATATATATATATATAGTTCGTGCTGCAGGGGCTCGTCCGCCCGTAGGTTGCCGGGGTCTTCTTCCGTGTCGTCGTTCGGCGTCGTCGTTGGCCGTCGTCGTCCCGGTGGTGGCGGCGTCGGCGGCGGTGGCGGCGGCGGGTACCCTGTGGATGAGAAAGGAAAAGCCACGTCCCTCTTGGCTATGCTTATGTCTAGGAGGATGAGATAGTTTGGAGGCCGCTTGGGTCTGCCAGTTTCGAGAAGAGGGTGGAGACGCTTGGGTCTGCCAGTTCCGAAAAGAGGGTGGAGGCCGCTTGGGTCTACCAGGTCCGAGAAGAGGGTGGAGGCCGCTTGGGTCTACCAGGTGGGATCGGTTCGGCAGACGGCCGGGGAGCGCATCGGAGAACCGAGTGGTGGAGTCCCCAGAAGATCGGGAGTCACTAATGACGGTCGGTCTTGGGGTGTGGGATCCCAAAGGTCGGATATCACTGATGACGGCCGGTCTTTAGGGGGTTGGGAAGAAGGGGAAGGGGGGAAACAACTAACTACAATGTATTGGGTGGACGGGGTACTAGACCCTATCCCGAAAAAGACTCCGCAGTTAACTCCCGGAGAAGTTTGCTTACTCCAAAGTGTAAGCCTTACCTTCTCCGATCGCCGTCGGCCGCCGAGTGATCTGTATGGGCCACCGGCGCCCTTTTTATATCCTCCCGGCCCTCGCCGGTGTGACTGTAGTTTCATAATCCTATAGCCATGGCCATACCGCGTGTGGCTTGTGGTGGCTATTGGTCAGTGTGACCGTTTCCTTTGTTTGGCGCGCCCGCCCGGATATTTAAATTTGAATATTTCCGTTTAACTTAAATTTATTTCGGCTTCTTGCCTTTTTACGGTATTGGACTTATAATTATTTCGGCTTCTTGCCTACTTAACGACTATCTATAGCTACTGCTTATGTTATTATATTATATTTACTTTGTGCGCTCCTGAGCGTCACAACATGGAAACTATGATGATAACTTTGCAACAAAATATGATGGAATTTATGTCCTTCATGAAAACCACCATGCAAACTCTAATGCAAAACCAAAATATCTTGTTACAAATGCTTGCAGCTCAGCAGTCCAAATAAATTATGCCTAGCCTCCGAATAACTCTGGAACGCCAACGGTGTTTCACGGCATATACCTGAAATAACTCTATTTCTGAACGAAAATCACATCGACGTTATGTTGCTGGCAGGAACACATCTCACCAGCAATTATAACTTTCAAATACGAGGATACACGTTCTACGGCACCGATCATCCAGATGGTAAAGCACATGGCGGAGCCGGCATCTTAATAAGAGACCGTATCAAACACCACTTTCACCAACGGTTTGCAAAAAATTATCTACAAGCTACATCAATAAAATTACAGTTGGGCACCAGCAACCTTACCATTGCCGCTGTCTACTGCCCACCCCGCTTTACAGTCTCAGAAGACCAATTCATGGACTTCTACAATTCACTTGGAGAGCGATTCATAGCAGCAGGTGATTACAACGCCAAGCACACACACTGGGGATCCCGCCTTGTTACCCCCAAAGGAAGGCAACTATATAATGCACTCATCAAAACATGCAACAAACTGGACTACGTTTCACCAGGCAGTCCTACAGGCCAACAGATCCTAGAAAACTACCTGATTTAATTGATTTTGCTGTGACAAAAAATATTTCTCGCAATCTAATATCTGCAAAATCGCTTTTGGATCTATCATCGGACCACTCACCAGTGCTAATAACTCTTCTTCAAAGCCCGGAATTAATCGAGCACCCTTGCAGGCTGACGTCTCATGAAGAAGAAAAAGCACAACGCCAGTACATTGAGAAACTTTCACCCACCAGCACCAAGCATCCCCTGTGGAGGGCCCACACAAATCTAAGTGCGCCGCCCGAAACAGTAATTCCCGTAAGAGACTCTTCAGGCAGCTGGGCCAGAAGCGACAAAGACAGAGCCTGTACATTTGCTTTACACCTTCGAAATGTTTTTCAGCCAAACCCTGCAAATAATTCATTCACACTACCGTCGCCGTCAATTCGAGGTGGAACTGAGATGGCGCCAATTCTGTTCCAAACAAACGAAGTTGCAAAAGTCATCAGCGAGCAATTAAAAACAAAAAAGGCCCCAGGCGGTGATCTAATAACTCCTAAGATGCTAATTGAACTCCCAAACTGTGCAGTTGAGGTAATCTGTAAACTATTTAACGGGATTACACGACTTGGCTACTTCCTCAAAAAAATGGAAAAAGTCGGTAATCATAATGATCCCAAAGCCAGGAAAAGATCACACAATACCAGCCTCATATAGACCGATAAGTTTACTCTCGTGTCTGTCAAAACTGCTCGAAAAATGCCTTTTGACACGCATAATCACTTATCTGAAAGAGCACAACATTATTCCGGCGCATTAATTTGGATTTCGAGAAAGCCATGGAACAATAGAGCAAGTTAACAGATTAACAACAGAAATACGAACTTCATTCGAGTCTCGGGAATACTGCAGTGCGGTATTCCTTGACGTTGCGCAGGCTTTCGACCGAGTCTGGCTCGATGGCCTTATGCATAAAATCAGAACGTTACTACCGGAAAACACTCACAGGATACTTGAATCGTACCTTTACAACAGAGCCTTCGCCGTGAGATGCAACACTACAATATCCGACGATTACACGATAGAGGCTGGAGTTCCTCAAGGTAGCGCCCTTGGTCCAACTCTATTTCTCCTTTACACCGCAGATATTCACACGAACGAGCGGCTAACTACTTCTACATTCGCAGACGATACCGCGATCTTAAGTCGGTCCAAATGCCCAATTCAGGCAACAGCACAACTATCTGATCATCTCGTGGTAGTGAAGAGGTGGTTATCAGACTGGCGTATAAAAATAAATGCGCAAAAGTGTAAACACATAACGTTTACTCTTAACAGACAAACGTGTCCCCCGCTAACTCTGAATAACACGCCACATCCACAAGCTGACGATGTAAAGTACCTTGGCGTCCACCTTGACAGAAGACTTACATGGCGGAGACATATCGAAGCTAAGAAAATTCATTTAAAACTAAAATCCAATAACCTCCATTGGCTCATGAACGCTCGCTCCCCACTCTGCCTGGACTTCAAGGCTCTGCTCTACAATTCAACGCTTAAGCCAGTCTGTACTTACGGCTCCCAATTGTGGGGAAACGCGAGCAGCAGTAACATCGACATTATCCAGCGAGCACAATCAAAAATCCTGAGAACTATCACTGGGGCACCTTGGTATGTTCGGAACGACAACATCCACAGAGATCTTGGCATTCTACCCGTAAAAGATGAAATTTCAAAACAAAAGGCGTCCTACCACACCAAGCTAACTTCTCATCCAAACCAGCTCGCCAAAGGCCTAGTCAGGGTTTCCAACCGGACCCGATTGCAACGAAACGACCTTCCAGCTCAGCAATAGTTATTAGAGCCCTTACATCCCGCTACAGTCAACTTGACTGTCGGATATAGCTTTTTAATTTAAGATTTTATATACTTATTGTTAGTCTCAATTCAGAGAAGATTCAATAAATAAAATTTATATGTAATAAAAAAAAAAAAAAATTTTTCATGTGATTAATAAACCATTATTAGTACTAAAAGTATATGTTCTAATAAATTAAAAAATGCGTAGATTTTTTATTTTGCTTTTTTTTCAAATGTTTTTTGGGGAGCTATACGATATAGTCGTCTGATTTTAATAAAATTGTACGTCCGACGGACAAAGCCAGATCGACTACCCTAATGACGCTGATCAAAACTTTGTATACTTAATGTTACCAAAAATGTCTCCTTTATGCTTTTGGTTGCGACTATAATAACCTCGGTTAAGCAGAACTAGAGATAAAAAATAAAATTGGCACGAAAACAGGTGAAAACGTAATTTACACTTAAAAAAAATGGTGGCAGAAAAAATGTTGATTTTCATTTTCTAAATCAGGGAGTTCATCTGCACTGAAAAATCAAGGTGTGATCTCTGGAGTATTTTGTCAATTTAAATATGTAAGCCAGTTCAATTATAGCAATATAAATAATTATGTCAATGCTATAGCTTTCATAATAAATAATAAATAAATTTTATAAAGAGTGCCCGAAAAGTAAGTTAGTTGTATTCAAGAAGGTACAATATGTAGGGGAAAGATTAAGTGCACAAAACTAATGCAATTTAATAACAGAAATACACGTCACTGCAGTTAATGAATAGCTGATGTCTTGTGACAACGAAGGGTTAGTGGACTGAGATTCTAGATAAAGAGTACTTCTTCGAAACTAATTTCTCTATATGAAAGTTAATCAATTGTCGAGAAAATCTCTTGTCTTGGCACGCTTAGGCGTATAATGGGCGAAATAATTGATTTTGCAGTGCGATATATTGTTGTGACCCCATTAAGAGGAAAGGCCCGAACACGGCGCACTTGTACATTTTGAGCCCTTTTAGGATCTGGACTCCTGCGATAAGTCACAGCACGTTGTACATTCTGTTTTTTTTTCTACTTTGAGGTCTACGATTCCTACGTTGTTCAGAACTTTGGCCTCGCTTTTGTATTGGCAACCTTAGGTGTTTTACAACCTGCCAGCTAGTGGTTAATGTAGATTTATTGGGTGTTAAGATTTTGGCTTCGCAAACCTACCATCCGCTCTAGTTTAAAACTACAGTCGTTTGAATGTCATGTTCTGATATAATTGCCCAGGTCGGTAATTTTCGGTAGATTCTTAAGTTCTTCCATTAAACTTGACAAATAGCTTGATGGCTGCCGTTTGTACTGATGTGGATAACACCTAGACTATTTCTCAAACATTAACGTTGGAAATGTGGTTTTTGTGAGCCTTCGACTTGTAAAACAAAGGTCAACAAAGTTGGTTCCTGTGTTGCAAAGATCTGGGTTTGGCTGGAAGTAATTTACTAAGGACTTTTGTAAAAAAAATAACGTCTCCCAATTTGTTAAATTTGGATGTCTCACTGATTATTATGTCACTTAAATTGATTACGGTCCCTACAAAATACTAGTTGACATCTCCAAATATGGGACTTCGTGGTGCTAACAAAGATTTTGTGCAAAGAAAAGGAAACGACACTGGTTCAAGGACCTCTGCTCATATATAAATATAAAACAAGAAATGAAGTAAACTTCGACAAGCCGAAGTTTATAGGATAGCCTCAGGTATTGCACAAAACAAATATTCTTTAAAACATCTTAATTTCGGTTCATACATGTTTTAATACTTTGAAGCTAATATGACTTTCAGCTCAATTATTTTATCGTTCCTAGGGCAGCTCTAAGATTTAGTTTTCGACTTTATTTAAATTGAAACCGTTATTTTGAATATTAAACCATTACTATATATAAAAGAATTTATTTATGATATTGTTTTCGGATTTGAAAAAAAAAACTATTGCGTAAATCTGAACTATTAAGCCAATACTAGGTCCAAAATAATTAAAAAACAAGAAAGGAAGCAAACTTCGGCAAGCCGAAGTTCATATACCCTTGCAGCTATTCCAAGAATTAAACATTTTCGAAAACATTAAAACTATGATTTACTTGCGTATATGTTTAAAAACATTGAAACTATGATGACTTGCAGCTCAATTATTAGATAGTTATTTTAAATATTTGTATCATTTCTATGGGAGCTATATGATATAATCGTCCGATTTTGATGAAATTTAAACCGTAATTCTAAAATATTTAACCAATACTATATGTCGAAGAACTAAAAAAAAATTAAAAAGCCGCAAAGTTAAACATTTTTTTGTATTTTTTTTCCAATTGTTCCTATGGGAGCTATATGACATAGTCGTCCGATTTTGTTGAAATTTAAACCGTAATTCTGAAATATTTAATCATTTCTATATGTCAAACAACTACAAAAAAAAATTAAAAAACAGCAAAGTAATACTTTTTTTTCATTTATTTTTCCGATTATTCCTATGGGAGCTATATGCTATAGTCGTCCGATCCGGCTCGTTCCGACTTATATACTACCTGCAATAGGAAGGCAACTTTTGGGAAAGTTTCATGCAGATAGCTTTAAAACTGACAGATTAGTTTGCGTAGAAACGGGCAGGCGGACATCTATTGTACTTAAATGATTTAATAATAAGATGCAGACTGATTTTATATATACACACTTTAGTAGGGCTTTTGATTCTTTTAGCCATTCCCTCAAACTCAGAAGGTTATTTTTAAAAGCGCAGTTTCCAATATGATTAACGTAACAATTTAAAGTGCCTCAGGGTAGTCATATGGGCATATTGCTATATACTTCTGTCATAACACATTCCCAAGAATAAATGTATACTGATGATATAAAACTTTGTTTGTCCTATAATAATTTGCAATAGGGTATCGGTTTACAGTTTGATATTGATATTGATTGTTTTCAGAGATGGTTTCAATCGAACCTCTTAAATCTGAATTGCATTAATATTATCATTACATTGACATTTTGTAGGTGTACGCATTCATTTATAAGCTCTCCTCTGCATAATATGCCACTGGTCCGAATTCGTTCAACGAAGAAGAACTCCTATTCTTGCCCCAAAATTTAAGTTCGACTGTCACATAAAGTCTACTGTTAACAAGGCTATGAGCCTTCTTGGATTTATTAAGGAATGGTCAAAAGAATTACTTATACAACTACATCATTATTTACTTCTCTTGTCCGTCCTAATTTAGAATATTGCGCTCCCGTTTGGATATTTAGGACTATCAAGTACACAAGTAAAGTCGGAACAAAAAGTTTTTTCTTTTCGCTCTTCGAACTGGGATCAAAACGTAAGGTTGCCTTCTTACTCTAGTAAATAACTATTGCTTAATTTACCCACTCTTGTAAGTTGTAGAATCATGCTTGGAACTATTTCTATGCCCAACTTGTCAAAGGTGATATTGACTCAAAAAATTGGTAAGCCGATAAACTTTTAATGTGCCTTTTAAACCAACCCGCAACTACCATCCTCTTAACTTAACAAGATGTACCTCAAATTTTGGTCTGCATGAACTCTTTCCCTTTGTAAAAATTATAATAATATATATAATCATTTTGCATTTAACCGCTTTCCCTGTCTTAAAAACTACAGTTTTAAAATATTTTTGCACCGTACTTAGATTTTAGTTTTTTAGAAAGGTCTCGATGATGTTATTTGTGTTTTCCTCGCAAACTCTATAACTGCCCACTATGCTAATAGGGCCCGCGCGTAAGAGGTTCGTGATTGGTTTCGTTGGGCCGCTTGTTTGTACTTTTAAAGTGCATAGACGTTCAAAAATATATCGAAGAACTAAAAAAGAAATTTAAAAAAAAGCGAATTTGTTTCATTTTTAATACAGATAGCTTTAAAACGGAGACTAGTTTACGTTGAAACGGACGGACGGATGGTCGGACAGACAGACGGACGGAAAGGAGTGAAGCTGATCAGGATCAAGAATATATCGCGGATCCGCTGGAATCGTGCTCCACTTCAGGCTGCTTCAAACAGTAGTGGGGAAACTCTTAGGCATTCCAAATATGAATAATTTCTATCATTGGTAGCGGTCTTAGTGTCGTGTTCTTTTTCACTCTTTCACACTTTGACAAACACACTTTTAGGAGCCTTCCATTATTCCTTTTTGATGCGGCCACCTACATCCTTCTATCTATCTGTGGAGATCCGAAGAACAGCACAGAAGCACACGAAAACGAATAGGAAACGAGGGACAAGTCAAAGCAAAAAGTTGTTATTGTTTGAAATTGCCAAATAATCCACGACATATACTTTATTGCATGGCAAAAAGCCCGAGAGCAACCGATTGCAATGTTGCTCGCGGTCAACTGACGAGCAGTTTATAAAGATCTCTCTTGCTATGCTCATTCCTGGACCGTTTGCTCTTGAACAACGATTCAAAAAGTCTTTTGCGCAAGTATTTGTGTAACATATTGTGGGTTTTACGCGTCAATTGGTTTTGTGAATTTCGCTTGAGAAAATTGACTGCGTTGACTTTTGCAGTCAATCGGTCTTTTCGTAAGTCTCCCTATGCGAGCATCACTTGTTTCCCTCAACGTGCAAAGTTCGATAAGGGAGCGTCTCACGAACAGCTCAACGTAAAGCAGTCAACAGCAAACCAAAACGAAAAAACGAAGTCTGCTGCTCAGAGAGCAAACGAGGAAGGATGTTTTTCTTCGATTGCTACCGCAAGCAAAGCGTAAGGATAAAAACGGTTAACCGTTATTTGCGAACTATGCTTTAAAGCAGGAGTGATTATCCCTATGCACAATATGCTAAATTGATTTTTTAAATGCACAATGCTTAGATAAGCACAATAGATAAGCTTGCTGAGCTCAATAGCAAACACGTTTCTTCCTAGCGCTCCAATTCGTTACTGATAAGACCAGGGCAAGACAAAAACAATTTCATTTGATTTTTTTTGGATGGCTAAGCAAAATGATTTTTTTGTCTTTTCCTCGGCTCTACACTGATTTCGTTACTTGAGTTTGAGTTCGTGCTCTTTTTTAAATTAGACAAAAACACCTCTTAACGAGGTTGAAAAGTTGTGACGATCACACCTTCAACAAAATATTCGCTATGAGATTTTGTGCTTAAAAAATGAATAAGCAGGTCTAATTACACTTTGTAAATTTTCCCATTCAGAAAGCTTCATCCAGGTATTTTGATGTGCATAAAGTTAGCAGAACAACTTTTGAAATTTAAACTTTTTTCTTATCGACAATTTGCCGTTATTTATCCGTAAATTATTCGTGAAAGAAAAAAAATTTGCCGCTCAATTTTTTTAAAAATTATGAGATGTTCTGCTAACTTGATATCAAGTTAGCAGAACATCTTATTAAACTTGAACTTTTCCAAAATTTTTTTAATCTCAGCGTGCCGAATGGGAACATTTTAAAAGTGTTATATTCCAAAATTTAAGGAATCTCAAGGGCACACTTATATTAAAAATGCCTGTGTAGGGAAAACCTATGTTTTAAGTAACGTTAGCGTTTTTGCTTTAACGGAGAGGACACGATAAAAGAATAAGGCATATGCGTTTAAGGTTTAATATCAATATCCTTATTATACGCGTTAGCGACCATATAGTTTAAGAAGTAGAGCCGAAGTGGGAAATAGAATAAAGATAACAGACTGAGATAAATCTCTAGTACTACAGTGACAGCGTATATATAGCGTATAATAAAGACTTTAAGGAATTGTTGCCAAATTAATAGTATATTTTCAATACTCCTTCTCAACAACCTTTAATCAATAGCAATTCATTTCTTTAACACATTTTGTATGTTTGATCTTTACTTTTTACCATATCATTTGCACATATGTACTGACCATTGATTTTCTTTTCGTGAAACAGATCTTTTACAAATTGGTATCTATTGTCAATATGTTTACTGCGTTTATGCAAAATTAGGTTATCGCAATAAAATAGAACAGTACAGTAACTGCTAAAGATACACCGACTCTCGTGCTGCTGGTGACAAGGTAATGTACTCTGCCTCGGTACTGTTCAACGCGACTAGACTCGGCTTCTTGGAGTCCCACGAAACTGCACAGACAGCTGCAATGAAGGTGTTTTATTTCTTCTCGTTTTTTTTATGACTTCTGCTGAGCTGCAGATTGTACTTCTGAAAAATATGTCTATGGCGCTTTTTTTTATAACAGAATGGATCGATTTATTACTGAACGGCTTTAAAGATTGAATCCTCAAATGTCATGCTACCGTTGTCTTTTTATTTGTCCGTTACTTGTCTATACATACGGAGCAGTGGTGTGTACTGATATTTTGAGATTTACAAGTTTGAGAGGCTTAAACTATTGCTTTGATTTGTTTTGTAACTTGAAGAATAAATTAATTTTCCAAAATTTGAACTTTGTTCTCGTTTGCATCTCTGTGGGCTCTTTTTCACATTACCTCTTCTGATGTAATGATTCCGTTTATAAGCTTTGGGTCAAGTCTACTAGTTAAAATTGCTAAAAGTTTTTCTTCTGTGTAAGATTTTTGTTTAATTATGTGGCTGTGGTATGTTGGGAATGGAATTTCGAAACTATAGGAATCTGTATCGGCAGTCAGTAAAAATAATTGGTTAGGTGCACGAAAAGAACTTTATTGGCCTATGATTTTGTTCTAATACTCCGCCTGCTGCGTAACTTGAAGCGTCAGTAGTCAATGGGAATTTTTTTCCGAAATCTGGATAGGCAAGCTGTAATTTCGTCTTTGCTCAAGTGAATAGCAGTTCTGCTTGACTTGGTCTTAGATATACGGCCTTCTTCGCCTCTTAGAAGAATGGTTAGGGGTTTTGCTATTTTCGAGTAATCTTTGGAACTGGAAATTTTTTAATTGCTTTGATTTTATCTATGTTTGTTTTTACTCCATTTTCTGATATTGTGTACCACAAGAAATCTACTTCGATTTTGAACAAATGGCATTTGTCTATTTGGACCCTCATATTTCCGTTTTGTAGCGTTGAAAATGTTATTTCCAAATTTTGGTCAAACTCCACTTCGTTTTTGATAAAGACTATAATGTCATCAACGTACACATAGCGAATTTTCCCTAAGTATTCCCTAAAAATGTCATATAATGCTCTTTGGAAAATGGATGGGAAATTTTTCAAACCGAATGGTTTCTCGTAAATTTATATTTTCCGCCATTTACCGCGAATACTGATTTTTCTATGTCCGAATCTTTCAATGGTATTTGGTGAAAGCCACTCTTAAGATATAATACCGAAAAATACTTATTGTCCCCAAGCTGTGCAATGACTTCGCCGATTTCGGGAATGGGATACCGATCTGAGATAGTAACTTCATTAAGTTTCCTATAATCCATTACAAATCTGTACTTTTTTCTTCGCACTGACCGGACTTTTTCAGAACTACCCAGACTGGTCTTATAATACCATATCCTAGCATCTCTGTTATTTTTTTTCTACTTCGTGTTTGAGTGATATTGGGTATGGGTAAGGTTTCCCGTAAACTTCGGCCAGCCGAAGTTCATATACCCTTGCAGCTATTGCTAAAGTTAAATATTCTTGAAGACATTAAAATTATGATTTGACTCGCGTGTATGTTTAAAAACATTGAAGCTATGATGATTTGCGACTCAATTATTTGAGTTCCTATGGCAGCTACATGATATCGTTTTCCGATTTTAATAAAATTAAAAGCGTAATTCTGAACTGCCAAATAATTAATAAACAAAAGGAATTTTTAAAAACACATACAAAATAAAAAAGTTAAATTAAAAAATGAATTTTTTTATATTTTTGTTTTTTCCATGAAAGCTTTATGTTATAGTCGTCCGATCTTGATGCAATTTAAACCGTAATTCTGAAATTTTTAACCATTAATATATATCGAAGAACTAAAAACTAACTAGCGAAGTTATAATTTTTATATATTTTATAGGGTCGGAAACGTCTCCTTCACAGCGTTGCAAACTTCTGACAGAAATTATAATACCATCTGCAATTGTATAAAAAGCAAATCAAACTTTATTAAGTTGAAGTAAGAACAATTATCTATTATAGCTACGGGTCGCTCCATCGCTGCCACCGTCTGTGCCGCTGTTGCTGACGTTCTTTGATATCATTGGTTGCTGCTCTTAGACGCCGTCGCCGTTGGCCAAACTTAATTGTATATGGCCGGTGCATGTTAATTATTGTTTTTATTGTATCTCCTTAGTTGAGTTCGATCAACTTCGGAAATTGGCTGTTCTGCATTCACACGATCGCTGACCAAAAGGTGCAAGCTCAGCGCACGTGGCTAAGTTCGTTTGAACTTTATTGAGGGCATTGCATGGCTGTTTGTTGTGCGATCAATGCTTACTCATTTCTTCTGTCGGGGAATTCGTTTTGTTTTGGGTGTTAGCTCGTGTATACCAATAATATATTTTCTTAGGGACAGTTTTTGTAAAGGTTTTTTAAAGTTTTTGTCTGCTGTCTTTTCAAGTTTTATTTTATATTTCGAGTTGTGGCACACAAAATTTATTTACAAAATTGTACAGCCAATAGATCAATCTTTAACATTGTTATACTGAGTAATTGGATTGGATAAGTCATTTATCTGCAAGAGCTCGACAAACACAAACTTTTTGAAAATTTTGGACTGTTAAACGGCTGTAAAACGGCTGCTACACTCTTACAAACTCGATAAAAATCCATTGAAAATACCATATAAATTCTAACTTATTGTTGGTATCCGACAAGCTTATCATGCCAGAAATTTAATGGAATTTCGATTTCTTGTGGATTTTTACAGTTAGGCGTTTAAGGTTTCTTCGGCCGTTAGGTACAAAATTTGAACATCATCTAAGTTGGCATATGACCTGTAAACTGCAATGAGTGTTGTCGGATAAATAAAAGAAGCTTATCCCGATAGAAATAAAGCTAAACAAATATATATATTGTATATTCGTAAAGTTCAAGTGTGGATACAATATCATAAAACAAAGGGAATTTAAGGACAATATATAAAAGTTAATTTTTTTCTTACATATTTTCTATAGAGAGGGTCTTAAGGAAAATCAATAAAAAATTTACATATGAGAAAGGTACAAATTTTCTACAAGTTGCTGTTATCCTTTCGCAGAACAGTAGCGTGCGTAGTCAGAGAATAAGCGAAAGAAGTTTAGGAAAATTCCATTGAAGTTTGGCAACGTTGCGTTAAGCAGGCTGACGAGCGTCAGCTTGTCGCATCGTTCTCTCGTGTTGATGGAGTCGCATAGCGCGATCTCTCTCGCCAGAAACGAGAACAAAAACCTGGAAGGATTCCGTTATTTGAAGTTTCACAACCTCGCTTAGTACAGGCAGGAGCGCTTGCCAGAATTTTCGTTCACTTCATTTCAAATCGTAAAACAGTACACACGTCTACGCTGCGAGCGCAGTTTTGAAAGTGAATAAAAAAAAAATTTTAACGCCACGTGAAGTGCTACACATTTGATTGAAAACTACAGAAGGTAATTCTGAATAAAATAGGCAGGTGTGTAAGTGATAGTGTTTGTTGCATCAGTCCAAGATCGTCAAAAACGTATTAGTAAAAGCCGGCCAGGAAGTACCGAGTTTGCAACAGTTGTGTTCGATTACTGGTCGGCGGACAACTATAGGATCAGCATTGTGAGACAGCGAAAAACTCTTGTGTGTACATCAATCGTTTACGAAACCGAAATACCGGACGCCACGTGAGGCTTGTTCATATACATCTCTTGTTCAAAGACGCCAAAAGGAGACCAGTAAATCTAAATGGCCTGAGAGCTCCTACAGCTAGTCCGTCGGACGGATACGACTCCTAAACGCTGCACGCCACGTACGGCATAGTGATCATCAGCATCATATCGGCACATATGTGTGGCCGAGAATAATTCCGAAATCCAGGACACTGCGGAGGTAGCAAGTTGGCTAAGGAAAAGCAGTCTCCGGACTAAGGATTGCTGGAAGATGTTGTTAAATTTTGAAATGTGACGAACAGTCAAGCTTTTCTTTGTATTTATAAATATTATATAGTTTAGATTCTTGTAATAACTCTCGTATTTTAGGTTTTTGATCATAAAAGTTTATTTAGAATTCGTTTATACGAGATAGTCATGTTATAAGCCCCAGCCGTTCAAATCACACCCATGTTAAGCCCAACAGCATCTTCGATGGGCCCAACGAACCTGCGTCAACGGTTATGTACGTTAGTGAACAAGAAGATTACTATTTCATTTTCTGTTTAAAATATTATTGGGAATTTGATTGTGTGTCGTTTAATCGGATAGGCTTGAATATATCTATATATATATTTTGTCTTGTATTTTTATCTGCTGCTGGCTAATGATAATTTTAAGAAAAACTATCCCGTTAATAACTGATGGTTAATAAGCTAAAATAAAAGCATATTAGGTATAACCGCCAAATTTCTCACGTGTTATCGAGGTAGGGAGGTTACAGAGCGGGGAGTGAATATCATTTAGCTACCCCGAACTCTTAATTAATCTTGATCTACTTAGTCTTCAGCGTCTGTCCGCTTATCGAAAAGTCTGTTCACATCTATTTGTTTGGAACCTGTTAGATTACCGCTTAGTGCACTTAAAACTTTTTTTTGTTTTGTGTGACTGTTATAAAGAGGACGAGGAAAGAACCTCCCCCCATGCGGCGAGTTTAGTACCGAGCAATGCTAGAAGTCCACCACTCTGACTCTTCTATACACTAGATGGAATATTTTCCGAACATCTTGTGCTGTCGAATGCCAACGCGCCAACGCGCGATACGCAGTATTCTACAGGATGCCATTTAATCTAAAAAATGCCCCCGCAATATTTCAGCGTTGCATGAATAAAATATTATACGACATAATAGGTACCCATTGTCTTGTGTATTTGGACGATATTGTCATATTTTCAACCTCTTTGCAATAGCATATCGAATCTACAAAAAAGTATTCGAACGTCTTCGCAGATCAAATCTTAAACTGCAATAAGATAAATGTGAGTTTATGTAAGGAGAAACTGAATTTTTAAAACATATAATTACAATTTCGCAAAAATCGCAAAACCAATGACTCTTTGATTAAAGAAAGGTGCCAAAATAAATGTTAAAGATCCCCGTTAAACCGAAGCATTTAAAAATGAAAACTTTAATAAGTAACGACCCAATTCTCACACATCCGGTTTTCGAAAAAAAACGCTTGATTGTACTACAGATGCAAGCAATTATGCATTAGGCGCTGTTTTATCACAAGAAGGTAAGCCTATTTATTTCGCCAGTATAACTTTAAATGAACATGAGTTAAATTACGCAGCTATTGATTAATATTTTCGCTCCTATCTTTTTGGAAAAGTTTTAAAATATGATCAGACCATAAGCCGCTTGTTTGGTTACATAACATAAAAGAACCTAATATGAAGTTACAACGTTGGAAAATAAAACTTAGAGAATTCGATTATGAAATAAAAGACATAAAAGGAAAATAGAATCAAGTAGCAGATGCTTTATCAAGAATTACAAAAAAGATATCTGAAGATAAAACAATTGAAGAAGTTTTTCAAAATTATGATGAGTTACAAACTATTGCAGCAAGAAGATAATGGCAATTGCATACAGATAACTGAACGACCTATTTACGTTTTTAATCACCAACTAATATTTAAAAAAAGATAATCAAGACACTAACGAACTTACTCACTACTTTAACAAAACTATTAACAAAATAATTTACAGTGACATGACTGACCTGATACATGAAAAGGCGATACATCAAGGCATTAAAAAAAACGTATGACAATTTTAAAACTAAATATTATTTCCCAGACGCACAAAAACTTATTCAAAACAATTTAAATAAATGCACTCCCTTTTGAAATAACTCCTGAAACTCAAAATATTCGTGATCAATATGTTATTGACTATTATTTTTTTGAACCAACGTACATTTTTGACATGTATTGACATTCATTCAAAATTCATTTCTATTATAGAAACAAAAACCACAGACTGGATTGAAAGTATAAAATCATTACTCAAAATTTGTAGTATGTTAGGTAAACCGAAAACTATTAAAATGGATCAAGATCATGGCCTAGTATCGAAATCATTACAAACTGGTTACAGAAAGAAAATATTAATATTGAAATCACTAGTAGTAAAAATGGTATAGCTGATATAGAAAGGGCTCAAAAAAAAAAATCAACTCTCAGATGCTGAAGACAAATTAATGAATATAGAAAAAGCAACGTATGTTTACAATCATGAAATAACCCATGATGCCACTGGTAAAACCCCTGCTCAAATCCTTCTTTATGGTATGGAAGCAATTATGCAAGCAAATATGCAAAACAAAAATAACATAAAATAAATAAAATTAATAAAAAACGCAAAAAACATGAAATGGATCTTAGATATACCAAAGTTGAAAAAGAAATGAAGGCAAAGCGATATTAGTAAACCCATTCAAAAAGACAGGATCATTAGAACAGAAAGACGAAAAGCATTGGCGAGAAACTAAAAGTAATAAAACACATAAGTAAATTTAAACAAGAAAGGGAGCAAACTTCGACAAGCCGAGCTATTGTGATTTGCATATCAATTATTCGATAGTCCCTATGGCAGCTATACTCTATAATATCGTTTTCCGATTTTAATAAAATTAAAAGCGTAATTCTGAACTGTCAAATTATTAATAAGTAAAAAAATTTAAAAAAAAATTGCAGAATAGAAAAGTTACATACACAACTAAAACATTTTCATGAATTTTCGTGAATTATTTCTTCACAATGACAAAAACGAGGATTAATCAATATTTTAGGAACTGCTTATAAATACTTATTTGGAACATTAACAGAAGACGATAAAAAAGGGCTAGAATATATATTAGAAAATTTACAAGATCAGGTAATTGAAAATAAAAGTTTTAATAAAATAGTTACAATAATAATAGATAACATAAAGAGTTGGATGACATAGACGAAGAAAAACATTTATAAATAAAAACTTCGGCTTGGATAAGTAGACAGACTAAAGACACTTTTATTTTAGTTAAAATACCAACTTAATTTAAAGAAACCCAAAAGTATAAAAATTATAAAATACCAGATAATATAGGCCGACAAACAAGATTGCGAAATATTCAACAAAAAAATACAGGGAAACAACGTACAAAAAATTGACTTAAATTTTTTTTGTATTTTAGAAACAAGAAACATAAAATTTACTTCTTCAAAGATTATAAACGAATAGAAAATTATATTATCTAGCACGAATGTAACATTATATGAACCAATTCCAAACGAGGATTAATCAATATTTTAAGAAGTGCTTATAAATACTTATTTGGAACATTAACAGAAGACGATAAAAAAGGGCTAGAATATATATTAGAAAATTTTCAAGATCAGGTAATTGAAAATAAAGATTTTAATAAAATAGTTACAATAATAATAGATAATATAAAGAGTTGGATGACATAGACGAAGAAAAACATTTATAAATAAAAACTTCGGCTTGGATAAGTAGCCAGACTAAAGACACTTTTATTTTAGTTCAAATACCAACTTAATTTAAAGAAACCCAAAAGTATAAAAATTATAAAATACCCAGATAATATAGGCCGACAAACAAGATTGCGAAATATTCAACAAAACAATACAGGGAAACAACATACAAAAAATTGACTTAATTTTTTTTGCATTTTAGAAATAAGAAACTAAAATTTACTTCTTCAAAGATTATAAACGAATAGAAAATTATATTATCTAGCACGAATGTTACATTATATGAACCAATTCCAAACGAGGATTAATCAATATTTTAAGAACTGCTTATAAATACTTATTTGGAAAATTAACAGAAGACGATAAAAAAGGGCTAGAATATATATTAGAAAATTTACAAGATCAGGTAATTGAAAATAAAGATTTTAATAAAATAGTTACAATAATAATAGATCACATAAAGAGTTGGATGACATAGACGAAGAAAAACCTTTATAAATAAAAACTTCGGCTTGGATAAGTAGCCAGACTAAAGACACTTTTATTTTAGTTAAAATACCAACTTAATTTAAAGAAACCCAAAAGTATAAAAATTATAAAATACCAGATAATATAGGCCGACAAACAAGATTGCGAAATATTCAACAAAAAAATACAGGGAAACAACGTACAAAAAATTGACTTAAATTTTTTTTGCATTTTAGAAACAAGAAACATAAAATTTACTTCTTCAAAGATTATAAACGAATAGAAAATTATATTATCTAGCACGAATGTAACATTATATGAACCAATTCCAAACGAGGATTAATCAATATTTTAAGAAGTGCTTATAAATACTTATTTGGAACATTAACAGAAGACGATAAAAAAGGGCTAGAATATATATTAGAAAATTTACAAGATCAGGTAATTGAAAATAAAGATTTTAATAAAATAGTTACAATAATAATAGATAATATAAAGAGTTGGATGACATAGACGAAGAAAAACATTTATAAATAAAAACTTCGGCTTGGATAAGTAGCCAGACTAAAGACACTTTTATTTTAGTTCAAATACCAACTTAATTTAAAGAAACCCAAAAGTATAAAAATTATAAAATACCAGATAATATAGGCCGACAAACAAGATTGCGAAATATTCAACAAAAAAATACAGGGAAACAACATACAAAAAATTGACTTAATTTTTTTTGCATTTTAGAAATAAGAAACTAAAATTTACTTCTTCAAAGATTATAAACGAATAGAAAATTATATTATCTAGCACGAATGTAACATTATATGAACCAATTCCAAACGAGGATTAATCAATATTTTAAGAACTGCTTATAAATACTTATTTGGAAAATTAACAGAAGACGATAAAAAAGGGCTAGAATATATATTAGAAAATTTACAAGATCAGGTAATTGAAAATAAAGATTTTAATAAAATAGTTACAATAACAATAGATCACATAAAGAGTTGGATGACATAGACGAAGAAAAACCTTTATAAATAAAAACTTCGGCTTGGATAAGTAGCCAGACTAAAGACACTTTTATTTTAGTTAAAATACCAACTTAATTTAAAGAAACCCAAAAGTATAAAAATTATAAAATACCAGATAATATAGGCCGACAAACAAGATTGCGAAATATTCAACAAAAAAATACAGGGAAACAACGTACAAAAAATTGACTTAAATTTTTTTTGCATTTTAGAAATAAGAAACATAAAATTTACTTCTTCAAAGATTATAAACGAATAGAAAATTATATTATCTAGCACGCATGTAACATTATATGAACCAATTCCAAACGAGGATTAATCAATATTTTAAGAACTGCTTATAAATACTTATTTGGAACATTAACAGAAGACGATAAAAAAGGGCTAGAATATATATTAGAAAATTTACAAGATCAGGTAATTGAAAATAAAGATTTTAACAAAATAGTTACAATAATAATAGATAACATAAAGAGTTGGATGACATAGACGAAGAAAAACATTTATAAATAAAAACTTCGGCTTGGATAAGTAGCCAGACTAAAGAAACTTTTATTTTAGTTCAAATACCAACTTAATTTAAAGAAACCCAAAAGTATAAAAATTATACAATACCCTGATAATATAGGCCGACAAACAAGATTGCGAAATATTCAACAAAACAATACAGGGAAACAACATACAAAAAATTGACTTAATTTTTTTTGCATTTTAGAAATAAGAAACATAAAATTTACTTCTTCAAAGATTATAAACGAATAGAAAATTATATTATCTAGCACGAATGTAACATTATATGAACCAATTCCAAACGAGGATTAATCAATATTTTAAGAACTGCTTATAAATACTTATTTGGAACATTAACAGAAGACGATAAAAAAGGGCTAGAATATATATTAGAAAATTTACAAGATCAGGTAATTGAAAATAAAGATTTTAACAAAATAGTTACAATAATAATAGATAACATAAAGAGTTGGATGACATAGACGAAGAAAAACATTAATAAATAAAAACTTCGGCTTGGATAAGTAGCCAGACTAAAGAAACTTTTATTTTAGTTCAAATACCAACTTAATTTAAAGAAACCCAAAAGTATAAAAATTATAAAATACCCTGATAATATAGGCCGACAAACAAGATTGCGAAATATTCAACAAAACAATACAGGGAAACAACATACAAAAAATTGACTTAATTTTTTTGCATTTTAGAAATAAGAAACATAAAATTTACTTCTTCAAAGATTATAAACGAATAGAAAATTATATTATCTAGCACGAATGTAACATTATATGAACCAATTCCATTGTTAAAAATTAAGAAATCAATTAGTTATCAAAAAAAGCAAGAATCAGTTTACAAGTGAATTGTATTCACAATTTTAATAATTATAGTTTTAACCATCACTACTTACATCATATTTACCTACAGGCGCCTAGCCAACAAAAAAGAAATTTTTGTTAGATTTAACAAGGATGTTGAATGTTCTAAAGGAGGGGCGAGTGACGTATTACCAAATACTCCAGACATCAAGCCCAACACCCAGCCTGTATATCCCGAGATACCCATTACTTCATTTGTCAAACATAACACCAAACCTGTATTTCCCGAGATACCCATTAATTCATTTGTCAAACATAACATTTCAGAGCCTACTATAAGAGTTATTCAAATTAATCAGACATAAACATTTCCCGTTAGACATAAACATTTCCCACGCCTGTTATCAACAGTCCCCTATTGAAAACATTTCACACGTCTTTACCGACGACAGCAGACATAAACAAGTGGTAAACTTTTAAACAAAGGGTCCAGAATGAGAACCCATTCATCAGCATAAAAGCTTTGACCAATCCAAATTTAATAAACAAAAGATGCAGCCTGACAACCCACCCATCAGGCCACCAATTCGACCAATCAAAATTTTCTGATCGAAGTACACTTTCGCTGCTAGCGTCGCTTTCACCGATAAAAGCCATAGTTATAAGAATAATGCAATTGTAAAGACAGTTCAATTTTGGGAATCTAAATATTAAGACATTACCAATAAAACTCCACTGTATATTAAAATAAAAATCGCTTTTTTTAATATATTGCAAAGTGAAAAATCTAATTGGCGCAGCCGGTAGGATACAAGTAATATCCTCGCGAGAGACGACCTAAAAAGGACTTCAAAAAATCACTTCGTGAAAATAAATTTATTTGTATCCGCAAAACGAACTTACTTAAAATTATTGTGAAATTAAAACAACAACATTAGTCAAATCACGAATGAGTATTTCTAGTGTCTAAATTCAGCGATAATAATCTAATAACTGATATATTTCGTGTAAACAAAACATTAAAAAAAAAGTTTTTAAAGTGTAAAAATCAGCCGCAGCCACAGCCGCAAAAGCAACACAAAATCTTACAGACGTGGCCATGAACCATTTTCTTCTGCAACTCAAGCAAATAAACAAATTTAATGGAGACCCACTCTACTTGGCTCTCTTCATAAACGAAGTTGACGAATTAGTTTACCATTATCCGACAACATCAGAAGCCCAACATCAAATTATACAAGCAGCCATCCGAAACCTTCTAATAGGACGAGCCCGAACATTGTTGATGAGAAATATAGCACAGGACTGGAAGGAATTAAGGACTTTACTTATCAGCGATTCTATTCTATCTTCTCCAGGTTCAGAACAAAAGAAATGGCGATTAGTGGTTTACTATCGTCTTATCAATAAAAAATTAATTTCCTATAAATTTCCACTCACAAGAATTCATGATATTTTAGATCAACTGGGACGAGCAAAATATTTTTCGTGCCTTGACTTAGTGTCAGAATTTCATCAAATTGCACTCGTAAAAAGATCAAGAGATATAACGTCATTTTCAACGAGCAATGTCTCGTATCGCTTCACGCGATTACCTTTCGTATTAAAAATAGCGCCTAATTCATTTCAGAGATTGATGACTATTGCATTCTCTTGATTGGAACCTTCACATGCATTCCTTTATATGGATAATTTAATGGTTTTAGTTTGTTCCGAAAAACATATGCTTAATAACTTAACAGACGTTTTTAAGAAATCTATGAAATACAATCTATAGTTAAATCCAAAAAAATGTTAATTTTTTATGTGACTTTTTTTTTTTAGGTGACTTTTAAATTTTATTTTCACAAATTTCACAGAACATTCACGGCAGAGAAATAGATTATGTAAAAAATATGTTCCTTTTGAATGGACAGATGAATGCCAAAAACAAAACTAATGGAACCTACTTTGCTACCACATCCTGATTTCATCAAAGAATTTTTCATAATTACTGATGCAAGCAAGCAAGCATGTGGAGCGGCTTTAACTCCAAACCATAATGGACTACAACTTCCTATTGCATATGCATCAAGAGCTTTCACTAAGGGAGAAAGTAATAAGTGTACTACTGAGCTGCAGTACACTGGGCAATATTACATTTTCGACCATATATTTATGGAAAACACTTCACAATCAAAACAGATCACAGACCATTAATATATATATATTTTCAATTACCAATACAAGCTCTAAACTGACACGTATGAGGCTAAAATTAAAAGAGTATGACTTCACACTCGAGTTTTAAGAAAAGACAATCATGTAGATGATCAGTTATCAAGAATAACCATTAAAGAACTACAAAATATTACAGGATATATAAAAAAAATCACTACTAGATATCAAAATAGACAGAAATTCTGCGCGGAAAACAAAAAACATAGACTTGCCTACGCAATCTATAAAGAAAGCTTCTAAGCTCAACGTATATGAAGTCATAAGCAATATCGAAGTACTTAAGGTAGAGACCTTGCATGTAAAAGATATGCTATGTTTATTTAAACATGGTAGAAAAATTAATGCAAGATATAATTTTACCAATGAATATATAGACTTAGGTACATTTTTCCAAAGGCTTCAAAAGCAAGCTGGTATAAACAAAACCCAAAACCTCAAAATGGCACCGTGAGAAAATACATGTTTCAATAGTTAATTTCAAACAAATGGGCATAAAATATTGAATACGTTAAGAGTAGCGCTGCTCAACCCGGTGTCCCCTATAGAAAAACAAGAAGAGAAAGAAACTATACTGTCTAAATTCCATGACGATCCAATACAAGGAGGTCGAACTGGCATTACAAAAACCTTGGCCAAGGTCAAAAGACATTATTTTTGGAAAGGTATGACTCGAGATATAACTGAGTACATACGAAACTGTCAGAAATGCCAAAAAGCTAAAACAACTAAGCACAATAAGACTCCATTGATAATAACTGATACGCCTAAAAAATGCTTCCGACAGAGTGATAGTGGACATTATTGGTCCACTACCAAAATCAGTAACTGACAATGAATATGAGGTCAGTCTAATATTATATGTGACCTAACTAAATATTTAGTTGCCATACCAGTTCCAAATAAGAACGCAAACATTGACGCTGAAGCAATTTTTGAATCATTTATTCTAAAGTACGGTTTAGTGAAGACGTTCATTACGGACATGGGTACAGAATATAAGAATTCAATTATAAATGATTTGTGCAAACACATAAAAATTGAAAATATAACATCACCGCACACCACCACCAGACAGTCGAAACAATAGAACGAAGTCATCAAACATGCAATGAATACATACGCTCATATATACCGGTTGATAAAACTGATTGGGACGTATGGCTTCAATATTTTTTTTCAACACGACCCCCTCATTGGCACATTATTATTGTCCATATGAGCTAGTATTTGGTAAAACAAATAATTTACCAAAACAATTTAATAGTATAGAAAAAAAAGAAAGGAAGCAAACTTCGGCAAGTCGAAGTTCATATACCCTTGCAGCTATTTCAAAAACTAAATATTCTTGAAAACATTAAAATTATGATTTACTTGCGAATATGTTTAAAAACTTTGAAGCTATGATAATTTGCAGCTTATATAATCGATCATTTCAATGGCATCTATATAATATCGTTTTCCGATGTCAATAGAATTAAAAACGTTATTCTAAACTATCCACTTATTACAAAGTCTAAAACAATTAAATAAAAATTACAAAATAGAAAAGTTTCATTTAAAAAAAAAATATTTTTATATATTATTGTTTCTATGGGAGCTATATGATAATATAGTCGTCCAATTTTGATGATATTTAAACCGTAATTCTGAAATATTTAACCATTACTATATGTCGAAGAACTAAAAAAAAATTATAAAACAGCAAAGTTATAATTTTTTTGTATTTAGTTTTCCGATTGTTCCTATGGGAGCTATATGATATAGTCGTCCGATTTTAATGAAATTTAAGCCATAACTCTGAATTATTTAACCATTACTATAAATCGAAGAATTAAAAAAAAAAAAAAAATAAACAGCAAAGGTATAATTTTTTTTCCTTCATTTTTCCGATTGTTCCTATGGGAGCTATATGCTATAGTTGTCCGATCCGGCTCGTTCCGACTTATATACTACCTGCAATAGAAAAACAACTTTTGGGAAAGTTTTATGCAGATAGCTTTAAAACTGAGAGACTAGTTTGCGTAGAAACGGACGGACAGACTGACAGACGGACTGACGGACATGGCTAGATCGACTCTACTAGTGATACTGATCAAGAATATATATACTTTATAGGGTCGGAAACGTCTCCTTCTCTGCGTTGCAAACTTCTGACTGAAATTATTATACCCTCTGCAATGGTATAAAACGAACCCATAACATAGATGACTATTCTAAGCAAGGTAAATATAGATTAGAAGTAGCACACAATACATGTATTAATGATAGAGAAAAATAAGAAAAATAATAAGTTACTATATAATCAGAAAATAAACAATATAGATATATCAATAGGTGATCAAGTGCTTTTATGAAATGAAACAGGTCATAAGTTAAGTTATCAATATACAGGTCCGTATAAAGTAACGGAAATAGGAGAAAAAAAATTAAAATAACGAATAATAAAAGCAACCAGTTCATAAGGACAGATTAAAAGTTTTTATTCAATTGTATTTAGCATGACCATGCTTAGAAATACTTCTTCATAACGTGCGAATATTATTCCCAATTCCTTTTTTTTGTAACTAATAAAAAAAATGATTTAAAAAAAAATTTTTTAAAAAAAAGGTTAAAAAAAATAATTTTAAATTAAAAATCATTCTTTTAATTTAAATATACAAATAAAATAACTTCATAATATATTGAATATCTACTGTACAAAGAATATTTGAAGTAAAAACTGTAATACTTTGTTGCAGTGCTTACATAATCAAAAGCCCGGTCAAAAAACCAAAGTGGCCGAAACATGAGTCGATCGGAGCGCTCACATAAAATGCAAGTGTCAGCATTCTGTTATACCTGCAAGACCGAACTCAAGTTCATCCATATACCCTCGCGCTCCAGCTTAAGAGAGCATAATAAGAATACACATACTCTGTGGCGTTTTTATTTATTAAGTAGGTTATTATCTAAAAGTTTAATTATTAATATTACTTAACATAGTGAAAAATCTGAATCTTTGTGTTTGATTTAACCGTCGTCTCGTCGTCACACGTCGTTCGCTTGAGCACGTCTTAACTCAACTCGATCCCGTCAGCAACTGACGCTCGTCCTCTCGATATGTTGCTCTGCTCGCCTCCTCGTTGTCACATCTCGTTGTAGTGATCGTCGCCTTCTTTTCCATCGGCTCGTCTTCCTTTGGAATGCGTCTTTTGACCATCTACTCGTCTTTTTAGTTTCAGCTGCTTCTCTCGTTGTCTAGGGCGTCATGTCATACGAATGCTGGGGTTTTATAAGAGGGATTCGGCGAATAATGCAATCTCACTCCCATATTCGGCCATTCTGATTAAACATTCGCCTCGAATGTTTCGTCTTTGTCTTCGAGGGTGGACCACGGCTTAAGGTACTCTGCACAGGTTGAAGAAATTTTTGGTCCATCTGAGTTGCCGACTTTTTGGACATCATAGGCATTACTGTGCTTCACTTTGGTTGTTTCGTAAGGACCCAAATACTTCGGTTTTAGTTTGAGTCCGCCGCCAAACTATGTTCGTTTTATGGCTACTAGTTTACCAATCTTATAAGTCTTTGCCGGCTTACTTCGTAAGTTGTAGGTCTTCTTGTTTTCGGTTTGGATTTTCAAAGTTTGACTTTTTGCCTTGAGTCGTTGCGCGTGTTCTGAAACAAGGCTATTGACTCGTTGTTGATAATTTCTTGAAGCTTCTGGTCATCTTTGTTTCTCATTTTGACTTATATTAGAACCTCAAAAGGAGTGGCGTCGATGCTTCTCGAAAAAGTGGAGTTAATGGCTTGTTGAACTCGATCGACGTGTCTGTACCACTTTGTGGAATCATCCACACTCAGTTTGGATAGAACTGAAATAATGATGGCCACCTTTATGCCTTCGTCTTCGCAATACTGAAGATAATCCTTCGCGGTAAAAGCTGAGCCTCGGTCCGATATAATGCAAGCTGGGTTATCAAATATATAACTTTGGCCTCGGAGTTTGGCATTGACTTCGCTGGCAGTGGTTGACTTAATAGGGTAAAGCCAACAGAATTTCGTAAAAGAGTCGATTACGGCGAGAATGTGCTTGTAATTTTTGCTTGTGGAGTCTAGTGGACCTAAGAAATCAATGTGATAGGTATGCAGCGGGAAATCCTCTTTGTGCAATGGATGTAACCAGCCCTCCTGTTTGCCACGCTTGCGGTTGGTCAAAATGCACGGAATGCAGCAGTCGATGTACTTCTGTATTTTTTCGTTAATGTTTTCGATAAAATACTCGTTGCAAATCTGCGCCTTCGTTTTTTTAATAGCAAAGTGTCCTCGGTCATGTGTGCTACCAATGATCTGTTTCTGCATGTCCTTCGGAACTACAATTAGTTCTAAGTCCTTGAAAAGTTTGTACAGGACACCGGCCTTCAGAAAATAGTTTTCATATGGTGAGTTGGAGTCTTCTAGGATTTTAATAATCGTTTTCAGGTGTTCATCTTTTTCTTGTGCTTGCTTGAAACCAAGGGCACTGGAGTCCTCAACGATCGTCATTATTGGGTACCTAGAAAGGGCATCATCGTGCTTCATACGTGAACCTGAACGGTGTTCAACTTTGTAGTCGTACTCTTGGAGCAAAAGTACCCAGCGTGCAACCCTAGTGCACAGGCTTTGCTTGTCTAGCGTCTTTGCGAATGCATTACAATCTGTGATTATCATAAATGGAATGCCAAGGAGATACACTCTGAACTTTGTTATAATCGCAAACACCTCTAATTCATAGATTGAATATTTTCGCTGAGCATCCGTTGTTTTCCTACTCAAGAAGTAGACAGGGTGAAATTGGCCGTCATCTGGTGATTTTTGCAAAAGCACGGCGCCAAAACCATCGATTGATGCATCAGTATGTACCTCGGTGTCATACTTCGGGTTGTAAATTGCCAAAACATGGATGGAAGTCAAGTACACTTTTAAGGATTCAATCGCATTCTCTTCTACTGGACCAATTACGAAATTTGCTTTATTTTCAGATCAGATATTTCAGTCAGATCAGTCAAGGGTTTCGAAATAAGAGCATAGTTGTAGATAAACTTTCTAAAGTATCCGGTAAGACCCAGAAAACTTGTAGGGTTCGGGGTAATAGCAATTAACAAAAACGTATCCCGCATGTCAATTCGGATAGGCCCAGGCAGGAATGTAGAGAAGACGTCCAAACTTCCAATCGGTTATGCCTGCTGAGTCGCATTTCACA